>NC_056732.1:1686114762-1686162262 GCF_019279795.1 Protopterus annectens | reverse complement strand
CTCACCTGAGCATCTGAGATGTCAGGGGGGCCGCACTCAGCTGGGATAGATATTTGCTCTTTGGTGGGGAGGGGGGGGGGTTTTATGATGAACCTGTCAGCTAGGATGTTGGCAATGTCTCTCTGGGTTCAGTGTATTTTTTGTCATTTTGGACTAATTCTGAGCATATCTGGGAATTACCACCCAGGTTCCTAACATAACCGGCCCCAAAATCCGGACAACACCAAGAAAGGAGGGGGGGCGTCCATATTCATAAAGGACACCCACACCTCAAGGTTGGTGGCAATGCACGATGCATCGGAGACCATCCAGGTGCAACTAACTATAGGCAAAACTGCTCTGCAATTTGTAGCATGTTACAGGCCACCACCCTCTCAAACTCAGGAACCTCCTACAATGGCCTTCCTGAAACACTGGAGGGGATAAATGTATCTCCAAACACCATCATACTAGGTGACTTCTAACTTCTACTCCTAATATAAACTGGGAACACTACTCAAGCCCAAACACTCTAGCCCAAAGGTTCCTGGAGTTCATAAACTCAAATGCCATGGAACAACTTTGTCACCATCCCCACAAGAGGAGAAAACATACTTGATCCTTCATCATCACGAACATGGGACCACAATGTTCAACACCGGACGTGTACCCCTCACTGGGTGAGATCAGATCATAAACTAATCTCACTGGAGGTCCTCATCCCGCTCCCCCACCTGAAAATTAGAAAAAAAGACCACAGTGAAAACTTCTCAAAAGCCGAGCTTCACACTTCTAAAAGCTAGTATGGTCTCCTTTAAGGCCCCTGGAGCGATTGGTAAACATTCTCTCAAACCGGTGAATCACTTTACAAATGCCTTCTACTAGCGCAATTCATATAGGACTGCATGGATCAGGCAATCCCAAACAAAACTAAGACTCTTGTACCAAAGGCAATGCGTCCAGTCTGGTGGACCCCAGCCATAAGCAAGTTCTACAACAAAGGAGGAAGCTACTACAAGATAGAGCAAAATCCTTGAAAGGTAAGAAACCCTTGATCATTATAAGTAAAAACTAAGAGCTCTCATAAAATCATCCAAGGCAAATTTTGAGAGAAAAATCGCCAAGGACTCAAAAAGACAATCATAAGGCCTTCTTTTAGCTATGTTAGAAACCTAGGAGGAAACTCCCAGATATGCTCAGAATTAGTTCAAATGATGTGAAGATTACTGAACCTACACACATTGCCAACATACTGGCTGACAGGTTCAGTGCTAACTTCTCCCCCAAAAGGAGAGATATCTATACCAGAGGATTGTAGCCCCCCAAACATCTCTAACACCCAGGTGAGAACTGCTCCCTCCAAGGCAAAAAACACAGCATCCATGGGACCGGATGGTGTCCCCGGCTGTGTACTCCACGAACTCAATGAGGAATTAAACCCGCAGTTAGGACAGCTGTTTAATCTTAGCCTCGCCTCAGGATACGTACCCAAGGAGTGGCGCACGGCCACTCTGGTCCCACTTCACAAGGGCGGTGCCTCCACTGACCCTGGAAATTACCGTCCCAATAGCTTGACAAGCCTTATCTGCAAAGCCATGGAAAGGATCATAATGGAACTCATAAATAAATACATAGGGAACTTGCAGACTTTGGATCCAACCCAGTTTGGCTTTGTCAAAGGCAGATCATGCCTTTTAAACTTGGTTGACTTTTTCGAAACAGTCACCAAGGCCATTGATGAGGGTAAGGCAGTCCATACAGCCTACCTCGACCTGGCAAAGGCCTTCGACACAATACCCCACTCAGGTATCATCGAAAAACTCATCAGCTTGAATGTAAACCTATACATCACAAGATGGGTTGCAAACTGGCTAAGTGACAGAACCCACAGGGTCAGAGTTGCTGGCGCCATGTCAGACTCAAAGCCAGTCACAAGTGGCGTCCGACAAGGCTCAGTCCTGGGTCCACTCTTGTTCGGCATCTACCTTTCTGAAGTACAAGCAAACAGAGGAGGGTTATGGCTGACAGAGTTTGCAGATGACTGCAAACTGGGCGCCATAGTCAAAAACACATCTGACACAGATATCCTTCAGAAGGGCCTCACAGAAATGGATAACTGGTGCCAGAGCCATGGCCTAAAGTTAAACGCCAAGAAATGCATAGTCATACCCTTCGGGAAAAACAAGGTTACCCCTAGCTACCATATAGGTGGTAATCCACTGAGCACAGAAGAAGTTATCAGATCTGGGGACCCAGGTTGACAGTAACCTTCGCTTGACACTCACGTTGCTAAAGTAGTTAGGAAGACCTTCTACATTGCCCACCTGATCATGAAAGGATTCACATCTAGATCAAGGGAGGTCATCGTCCCCCTGTACTCATCACTCATTAGACCTATGATTGAGTACAATGCCCCATTCGAATGTATCTGACCCGACACCTGCAGCAGCTGGAAAGGCCCCAAAGTTCCTCACCAAAAGGATAAAGGGTCTCAAAATATGTCTTATGCTGCCCGACTGAAAGAACTCCAGCTCTATTCAGTCGCATACCGCTTGCTCAGAGGTGACCTGTGCCTGACATACAAGGCCATGTCAAACCCAATTTGATGAATATGCTTCACCTCAAAAATCTAGATCCCTCAGAACCACAAGGCGGGGAGACTTAAACCTTGACACGGATTTATTATTAATAGAACGTGCTGGAGGACAGATTCATCACCAGAGACTCCTATGCTGTGAAACAAAATCCGGTACATGTGAGGCAGAGCACCTCACTGGCCTTGTTCAAGAGAATCTTGAGGAAGCTAATGGATGGAGATCGCAGATATACCCCAGGGATTACTTCAGTGTCACTGCTTGACAGAGGCACAGCAAAATAATAGGCATAGTTTTCTTCAAACTAAAGGGGTGGCGAAAGCCACATAACTATGGGCTAGGCTTATAAATGCCGTTGGGCAGATAGCCTAGTATGAACCTATGAACCTATGAACTAAAGAAAGCCTTGTGATTATCCTTTGTGTCCTGTGCAATTTTTCTCTCGAAGCTGGCCTTAGACAATTTTATGAGTGCCCGTAGTTTTTTGCTAATATTGATCAGTGATGCCTTCCCTTTTTGGGATTTTGCTCTATCATTTAGTAGCTTCCTCCTTCTATTGTGTAGTTTGTTTATGGCTGGGGTCCACTAGACAGGACGTCTGCCTTTGGAGGATTGGGTCTTGGTTTTATTTGGGATCGCATGATCCATGCATTCCTGAAGGTGTTCATAGAATGCGTTTATAAAGGATTCTCGGTCTGGGCGTATTTTCCACAGGCCCGGGGCTTTGAAGGATTCCACCTCGGTTTTGAGGAGTGAAATTTGCTTTAGAGAAGTTTTCACTGTGGTTTTCTGGGCAGGGGGTGGGGTCGGGATGTGAATATCCAGTGAGATTAGTTTATGGTCTGATCTTACCAGTGAGGGATACACTTCTGGTCTGGAGCATAGAGTCCCCATGTTGGTGATGATCAGGTCCAGTATGTTTTCCCCTCTTGAGGGAGTGGTAACAAGTTGTTCCATAGCATTTGAGTTTATAAATTCTAGGAACCTTTGGGCTAGGGTGTTGGAGCTAGAGTAATGCTCCCAGTCTATGTTTCGGTAGTTGAAGTTGCCCAATATAATGGTGTTTGGAGAGACCTTCATATTTTCCAGTGTTCTCAGGAAGGCCGAGTGGGGTTCCTGGGTTTGGGAGGGTGGTCTGTAGCAGGATATAAACTAGAAGGCAGTTTTACCCACTTTTAGCTGCACATGGATAGTCTCTGAAGCTTCGTGCTTTGCCATCAACCTGGAGGTGTGGGTATCTTTGATGAATATCGATACTCCCCCTCCTTTTGTGGTTCGGTCCAAGTTTTGGGGCCGAAAAGCATGGTATGAGGTATAACCTGGTAGTGCTGGGGTGCTCTCAGGAGCCCTGAACCAGGTTTCTGTTACTGCACAGATATCGATGTTCTCCATGCTAAGGAGAGTTTCGAGTGCATGCATCTTGAGGTTTAGACTTCTGGCATTGAGTAGCATTACTCTTAGTTTCTTATCCCTTGTGATACCTATGGAGGTGGGTTTGTCTTTTTGAGCCTTGCCTAAAAAGGCACTATGGGGGTAACAAGAGCCTTTGCCAATATCCGAAAGCCAAGGGGTGATAGGTGCAAGCTGTCCCTAGCGAAGCATCGTGGCTTGTCGAGCATATCATCCCAAGCTGATAGGCATTGGATCCCCTTTGAATGACACCAGTACTTAAGCCAATTGTTGAAATTGATCATCTTGTCTTCATATTGTGGCATCATTCTTGGTGAGGGTAAGATGCTACTCAAGGTCAGGGTCATACCGGCCTGGGCTACATGCTCAGAGAGCTCCTTTATGTCTCTTTTCATGTAGTCCAGGGAGGTACGTCTCAGGTCATTCACACCAGCATGGACATTTGTACTTGCCTTGGAGTGACCTGAGTGCTTGTGTTATGTATATATATATATATATATATATATATATATATATATATATAGAGAGAGAGAGAGAGATATATATATATATATATATATATATATATATATATATATATATATATATATTTTTTTTTTTTTTTTTTTTTTTTTTTGTTTTGTTTAACTTACCTAATGAAACACATTGCCCAGTTACAGAAAGTTCAAAAGTTTCTCAGAAAGAAAATAGCTGGGATACAAATTTTTAATCTACATTCAAAGGTTAAGGGAGCTCTTTCTATATTCACATTATATTAGCTTCTGAGAAGTGATCTCTAATGTTTGTGGCACTATTGGAACAAATTATTTTTGAAAGACTGAATCTAGGACCCACCATCAAGTCACTTTCAATTAAAATACATGCAGTACAGACAAAAAATTAATCATTCTGTGATACAGTATCAATTAGGAAAATTGTAAAAATTCCACTGTAACACAAACAATCTCCCCTGTATTTTTACTTCAAAGAAATCATATCATTTTAAGGATTATAGGAAATATAGGTAAATCTTATATAAAAACAAATATAGGCCATGACTCTTGAATGCCTGTATGCCTCATTAAGCTCATGTGAGAAATGAGCAGCAATGGCCGAGCTGTTTGCATTTCAGGAAACAGCAGCACATGTCTGAGCAGTACAAGAATGAGCATAAAGTGTTTTGGCTAAGTAATGCCTTGCAAGTGCAACTTGTTAGCAGTTCTGCTCATTCATTGATTTGTCTAGCACTCCTGCTAATGATAAGTATAGTTACAGAGGGTGTGTCAGAGAAAAATGTCTTACTGAGAAAGTTTAAGTTGCATTTACTGACAGGAGAGAACCTTGGTACACCGTTCAATTAACATTTTTGTAAGAAGTTTATATGCCTGTTTTGACAAAGTGGCTATAGCTCATGGCATCGGAGATATACAGAAAATGACTCGTCTTACTCACTGCAAAATATAATACATTCATGGCACAAAGGTATTACAAGGAAGCAGTGCACACAAATGGAAATCAGAAAATCTATTGCAGACATTTATTTGCAGCATTTCGTTCTTTAGTACCCTCACTTCTGTAATTGTACCACGACAGAACAAACGGCAACTATGTGATATAGTGCTCTTCACATCTAAATGTCAGAATTACAATGTTGAGCACATGTGCTTGACTTTCTCTGACTTTATTTGCAAATGTAAAGGTGGCAAAACCTCTTTAACATGTCAATGTTTGAGGGGTCCCTACTGTAAACACTTTACACAAAGTTGATTATTTAGTTTTTCGTTTTTATCCTTTGTGCAGTGTTGGCATTGTGCATTAGGGTCTATCAGTGATACCCTTCAATGAATGACAGTTCACTTCACATGGCAAAAACTCAAAATTTAATTTAATTTGTACAAACACTTAGCTGTTACTCACACAAATGAGTCTGGTGACAGTGCTCCATAGTTAGCACTTCGGACAATTCTGGATGCTGAGAAAGTATGTTATTATGAATGGTAGAAGCACTGCAGTGTTTGAATCCACATTAGGGATAGTTGACCCTTATGATACATAATATATGTGTGATTCTTATTTTTTTGTACAGCTGAGGATCGAACCAGAGAACCTCTTGCTGTGAGGTGGCAATGCTAACTGCTGCACCACTGTGGCCACCCAAAATAGCAGTGATTGTAAACATAGCTTATCAAATCTCTGGCCATCTGTCAATAACTGTTTGATAGAGTGAGACACAAGTCAACAGTTCAATAAGTATAGATGTTTGTGGATTCATATCCAAATAAACTATTACTCTGTGTTAATAATTATTCCTGGGGATTCAATAAACTCTGTGTAGGCTTCTCATGAAGCCTACCCAGAGTTTACATTTTAGCACAATGAGCAGCAGCTCTAATCGCATATTCATGCTGCTCATTGCTTTTATACGAATACAAGCAAAGGTTTGTGGCCAGCAATAGTGTTGCATGCCACAAAAATGTGCAGAGTAACATGAGCACAGAAAGAAGAAGCCTTCAAATTTGCCTGTGGGCAAATCTGCTCTGTGAGATTGCAACACCTCATAGAGGCAATAACTACCATGGTTGCAAATACTGCAATAATAGCAGTAATAACACAGTAAAGAAAAGTGTACTGAGTGCAATATACACAAAAACAACTATTTGCAGAATGAAATAATGGAGGGGTGGTAAAAAGCAAGAGCAGCAATAAGGAAAAGTGCATTGGGCATGGAAGGTATGCTGATGAAAATCTGCACAGACATGAATAATAGGAGTGAATAAAGAGGAAGAGGTCATGGTAGATATGGAAATGTTCCTAAGATAAGATATGTCAATGTATGTACAGTTCCAAGACAAGTCAGTAGCATTACATTATGCACATATGTAGATAGCACAGTACATACTGCTGCTTACACCTCCTGAGTGAGTATATTATGATATAAACACACATGATAGTATATATGTGATGATCACACAGGGTTTCATGTCAATGGAGGTGAATGGTTGTGATATAAACATCACTGATACGCTCACTGGAGAGGATTGTGGGTGTGGGTGTAAGCAGATGAGCATGAGTCCAGGTCCTGCTGTTCTCACAAAAATAGCATTCAAAAGATACTTTTATACTGCTACATGATTCCACAGCAATTTCATACACCTCTCCCAACATATTCATCTCAGTGCACATTGCTGATATCAACATCTATAAAGTGCACTCTGGCACTGTTACTGACAGACTTGTATGGTAGTGTTTGCATTAAGTACTGTGGTCTGCAGTTTATGTAACTAGATAGGTAGGGGGTTCTAATCTCACATTAGTCAGCTTTAGTGTGTGTGTATTCATAAGTAGGGGTTCTAATCTCAGATTAGTCAACTTGAGTTGTGTGTATTCATTCAACTATCAGTCTAGAGACAATTTTTACACAAGGATGTCAGTCTACATCTGTTACATAGTCTTCTCAAGATACACTAATGATGCCATCCTGTATAAAGTGCACTCTGACACTGTTAAAGTCAGACATCTGTGGTGGTGCTAGTCTTATGTTGTACAAAATCCAACTTGCATACCCACACAAATGTGTTGTTTGAATCTGACCTAAGCCAACTGGTGTGTGTGATTGGTGGTTTATTATGGTCATTGTGTGATGTTTTGAATTTCATTTGACTCCCACTCAAGAGAACCTTTTACATAGACCCATTTATTCAACATCCCAGTTTCCCTCTGTCCATATAACATCCTTTCTGTGGAACACTGAGGATGTTATCATCTGAAAAATGCATATACACATCGTGAATCAGAGCCCCTCCATTACCTCTGCAAGCCATCTCCAGACCACTGGATGTGTGATTCCTAATTCTGTCATGTGATGGTGCACGTCACATATGGACAGAGACAGTATGTTATTCAATCAATCATATATACACAGACCCTTACTATCTTCCATCACATAGATCTAGCAGTTTGCATTTAAATGGTATAATAATGGCTTAGCTTTTATGTGATTTTGGCCAATAGCCTATGATCCTGTGAACATTGCACGTCAATGTTGTTATGCACATGTGCTCTGTTGAGTTATGGATGTACTGTAGCCCAACAACAGTGTATTCCAATATGTGAATTGAGCTACTGTATTGATGGCCACTGCTGCTATTTGGTTACATGTTCCTTCCATAACAGCTGTATTAATATGCTTTCTCAGGACTGTGTGACTACTACATCACTGACGTACCATTATGTCACATTAGCATTACCACTTGATTATTTGCATGAACACATATGGATGTATGTCAGGATTTCATGGCACTATAACATTTTGCACTTGCAGTGTCATGGGGCAATGATCATTTGGCACATGTGTTAAGGTTTGACATGTACTTATAAAGTGCGCTCCTTGTATTGTTTGGTATATATACAATATTACAGTGACAGTTTCCACAATCATGAACACTTGACTTTGCACTGTTGTACTTTCCGTAAACATGGACATAAGTAATCCATTGCCATCAGTCTCTCATTCTGCTGTACCATTCATTAAAATGGATCACTTCTTAATTCACAAATCAATTGCAGATGCTTTAGACAATATCTATTGTATTACGTGTGACAAATGCATGCAGTACCAAGCTGTGTGTAGGAAACTCACCCATAATAGTGTGTTATTTGTATGCATTGTTCTCCATATGTCTGATACCTTGGACAGCCAGGGATGAATTAGTCAAGTGTATCACATTTGGCACAGTGAGCTCCCACATATCTAGTACGCCATGCCGAACTATTCTTTGAGATGCATACCGATTAGGATGTGACAGTGCAGACTTCCTTTCAAGGTGTTCTATTAGATGCTTGTGTGATAAGTCTTTCTGTGTTGTACCCATTTATACACAGCTCAGTGACAACATTGATGGCATGCGTTTGATTGATTGTGGTGTATGTGTCATGTAAACCTCTCAACTGGCCAGAATCGGCCATGATTTCAACTCCATTTTTAACATTGCCTCTTTTAGCCCATCAAAACAGAGTTCATTTTTGAGGAATGGGTGGTGAATTACCCTTACAGAATACTAACAATCATTACAGTTGTACATGTCTGTTCATGGAAAACATGTATAATAAGTTACACTCACATATTCTGTCAATGCTGCAGATTAATGGTTGTAGTATTTTACAAGTGTCCATAATTGTGCCTGTTCTATCTACATTTGTCCAGGAGTCTGTTGCTACATGTCCTTGAGAGCTATGGTGACATGTCAGTCATATTCAACTAAGTCATTTTGCAGATCCTCAGAGTATGCACATACCCCCTATTGTATATATCACTATTGTTAAATGTCCTCTCCAGTGAACATGTCAGTGATGTTTATATCACATCCATTCACCTCCATTGACATGTAACGTGTGAGTATATGTCATGGTTTGAACAGCAGTACATACTGTGCTGTCTACATATGTTCTTAATGTTATGTTACTGGCTTGTCTTTGAAGTGTACATACATTGGCATATCATATCTTGGGGACATTGCATATTTAACATGCTCTCTTTATTTATTCTTTCCTATTATTCAACATACCTCTCAACCTCTTAGAAGAAGAAATATGGACAAAGCCATAAATAAAAGTGAGACAAAGGCTGAAAAATAGGGTCACTTTTTAAATATTGTTGTTATAAACTTAGAAATTTGTTACAATAACTGATTTTGCATTGGCATGACTTTTATGAAGGGTATGAAGTCTGAAACTCGAATGTCTGTCATTATTTTCTATCTTCAGTCTTTAATGATTTGCCACTAATTTGCCAGAAAAATATAATTTTATGAAAAATGGACCAAAAATGGGACAAAAATCTGGACATTCTGTGAAAATCTGTACAGTTGAGAGGTATATTCATATCTGTACCCATTTTCATCAACACACTATCCCTGCCTAGTGTACATTTCCTTGTATTTGCCCTCTGTATTCCCCCCATTATTTCATTCTGAAAATAATTGTAGCTGTGTACATTGCACTGCCAACTTTTTTACTGTGCTATTACTGCTGTTATTGTAATATTTTCAACCCTGTTAGTCAGTGTAGTTGTCACTACAATCCTGTAAAATAAATTTGCTCATAGGCACACTTGAACGCTTTGTGTTTCTGCGGTCATGCTACTCTGCATGGTTTCATAGCAGCTGCACTGCTGCTGGCATAAAACCCTGCTTGTATTCATGTAAGTGTGATGAGCAGCATGAATATGTGATTAGTGCTGCAGCTCATCGCGCTAACACTTACTGTCTTTTTAGGCTTTGCTCAAAACCTACACAGAGTTTATTGAATTCCTGGGTATATATGTATATGGGTCCCCCTCACAATATCAACATTCTCAAACATCGAATTACTGGTCTGTGAAGACCAGATGATAAAAGTTTTGAAATATAGAACCTTATCAGTGTAGATCACCATAAAGTACAGAATGGGAACTTTACCGTTCTCTTCATTATAGTACAATCTTGGAGTTGGTACTTAAGTAGCAGAGGTGTGGGGGGCACAGCCTCCTACATGGGGGTGTAGGGGGTCTTGTCCCCCTGCAAAAATGTGAAAGAAGACGTTTTGTAATGTTTTAGGGGTTTTTTTGTAAGGTTTGATATTTCAGAACTTTAATCTTCTTGACTTCGATGATCAGAGGTTCGATGTTCTGAAATTTTGATCCTTTGAAGTAGAACCATGTACACACACACACACACACACACACACACACACACACACACACACACATATATATATATATATATATATATATATTTTTTTATATATATATATATATATATATATATATATATATATATATATATTTATATATATATATATATATATATATATATATATATATATATATATATATATATGTGGGAACCATTTGTTTTGTCAAATTGTTATTTTGTTGAAGAAATCATTCTGTTTCCTGTTAGATCGAATTGCTATTTCATCATATAGTGTTTTGGCAGTATAGTGGGGATTACAGTTTTGCTCCTTTCACATTGTGCAATCTCAAAAATAGTATACTTATGCTTTTGGGGGTTTGGGGACACATCTCCCATATCAGTGGTACAGGGTGTTAACCCCCACCCCAACATAAATAACCTGTTTGCTCTTTTATTTTAGGACTGTGTTGTTTAATAGCACTTCTTTATTTGAAGATTGCAGCATAGTAGGTAAGAGATGCCCCCCCCCCACACACACACACACACTGGTTTGCAGTCTTTGATTGAGTTTATAGTTGTGCTTCTTGGTTTAGTTTATTGTTTTGCTTTCTACGAGAAGGGGCAAGAATGATTATGGTTTTAAATTTGGAATGTCAAAATTCAATAGAAACCGGGTTTGCATTGGTGTATCTGGTGATGGCTTAATAAAAGGTATTTACTAAATAAGTTGAACCGGGTGTTGTTCCTTTTGGTTGTTTTAATTTTGTGGATATGTGCACTTTTTTCTTCCGGTCCATGTGTGATATTTTGCTTCTTATGTATGTGTGTGTGTGTGTGTGTGTGTGTGTGTGTGTGTGTGTGTGTGTATATATATACATATATATATATATATATATATATATATATATATATATATATAGATATATATATATGGGTCTACTACCGGAGATCAAAATTACACTATTTTGAAATATGGTAGTAGATGCCCACTAACGTGAAAGTGCATTTCACCGAAAGTGCACTTTCGCGAACACCACTTGAGCGAATGGTTACAGACCTTAGGGTTAGGGCTTGGGTTAAGGATAGTGGATAGCTAGTAGGGCTATCCACTACCCCTAACCCAAGCCCTAACCCTAAGGTACATGACTACCACACCACAGTGGAGGACATTGCCTGTTCATTCTAGTGGTGTTCGCGAAAGTGCACTTTTGCATTAGGGGGCATCTACTACTGGATTTCTAAATAGTGTAATTTCGATCTCCGGTAGTAGACCCATATATATATATATATATATATATATATATATATATATATATATATATATATTAACATATATCTAATGTATAAACATGTGTGCATGCGTGAATGCCTTACTATATGTACATATACAGTGCTATGCGGTATCAATGTCTTATTAACTCATGTCCTGGGATTCATTAACAATTGTGTAGGCTTTGTGCTAAGCCTGCATAAGTTTAGCATGTTAGTGCGACCAGCAGCAGTGCTAATCAAATATACATGCTGCTCTTAGTGTCTACGTTTGCAAGCACCTTTTCGTGGCCAGCAGTAGTGTTTGCAGCCATGGCAAGGTTTACAAGCATGAGCACAGAATGTAACAAAATGGTTTTCATATAGGTAAACCTAATATATGAGTACATGCTGTCGCCCAGAAATACTAAGGGCAAGTGCAGTGAAAGGGAAAGCGAAATGGAATTGTACGCAAATAACATTGGTTATACTGCAGGAGTAATTACGAGGGGAAGGGAAATAGGTAATATGTACTGAGATACTGCAGGCAAATGTGCAGAATTGTCAAAGAAACATCTGTAACATAAATACTGCCATACTGATATACTGATAATTTCAACTGTCACGCTAACAAAGTATGTGAGATGGACATAAAGCTACATCATAACTAAAGGGAGTTAATGTGATATACATGTTAATAAAATGTTGAGTTGAGATAACAGTAATGACAGTAGAGACCTTGTGGGATAAATGTACAGAATGCAGTTATTCCGCATGAGATGTATATACAGGCAGTTATGCTGACACCACAGCTATATTCTCCACTTAAGCATATATACACAAGAAGAAATTAACCTTACAGCTGTTGTGTCATGCACATCAGAAATGAACTTGTTTTGCCAATAACTGTTATTTGCACCCATAGGAAAGGGGTTTAGCACCTATAAACGTAATATTTATTTTATTTATTTTATTTTACATTTGTTGACCGGGCTAGTCTAGCTGGATATATGTCCATTTTCAGTAGAGGCCCGGGGAGAAAAGCTCCACACAAAACATAAATGAACAGACTTGTTAATAAAAATATACAATAACATAGAAATAAAAATCAACTTGTTAATAAAATCAACATACATTAAGGAACTCAAACAGTTAGAGATCTTACATAAAGTTCGGTCAGTTTCAAAACAACTTTACCTAGTACATAAAGGATATGCAATAAGGCATCTGCCATAGAGATAACAGTTAAAGCTCAGGGGGGTAGAGAAGTAGAAGTAGAATGTGAGATAAATAATTGCGTTGTATAATCATGTAAATGCTAAATGGTAATATAATAATACTCAACATAAGTAAGTGACAAATGATAACACAGATCTGATGACATTTCATGATTTCAAGTTTTTCATTACTAAATGGCACACATATCATACATTTTTATACTGGGCATGTTCACAAGGAATTACAGGTAATAGTAACATAACAGCAATTCAACAGCACCAACAAACAAGAAAGTGCCATAACAGAGACCCCATCACACTTTCTGATGAGCTTGCAGCGTGGCATACAGTAGGAAATGTTTTAAGTAAGCCCTCATCTGTCACAAAGCTGTACAGTGTGAAGAAAAGAACTGCAGTAATAAAGAAATGTTTGACTGAAGACATGTACTATAAAGCATAATTATTTTGAAAATAAGTAATGCCTGTGAGCTATGAATGACATAATAAACACTTGCATCTTTTCATTTTCAAACATATTCCAGGACAGATATCAGAGAGATGCATAGCAATCATGGACACCACAGATATACACACACTGGTTGTGTCATTGAAGAACACCCTAGGAGAGCTTACAACACTTTCTTACCATAAGGGGTATGGATGCCCTACCTTGTAGGACAAGGCCTAAAAAAGGTGATTCTCTGACTGTGCCATTACTTTTTTTGGTCTGTAAGGCACTGCAGTGTGACAAGACATTACCATATTCAACCCCCTGACTCTTATATTAGGTTGTTGATAGACCTCTGCACTGACTGTGTGTGCCACTGGAGATAGCAATAAAGACTATCACAAATAACTGAAATCAATGTGTGAAGTAGGAAAGGAGTTATGAGTATAATCTGAACAATCCAATTTTGTCAGAATGCTGAAAAGGAGCTACACGTTACCATCCTCGCAACAGTGAGCAATACAATATTAATGGTCCTTTGCCAAGGAAGCAATTTCCATCATATAGTACACACACTGTCCCAGAATTGAACCGCATTCTACCAGAGTAGGCATGCTATACAAGCTAGTATAGCAGTTGATGCACAAGCCAAAGGAGAACTCACACCACAACATACTGAAATAACTGTTTCACTGCCATGCATGATTATATATTATTGTCCAGCATAAAAATGAATATAAATAACTAGATACAATGTTGTGTGTGTGTGTATGTGTGTGTGTGTGTGTGTGTATGTGTGTGTGTGTGTGTGTGTGTGTGTGTGTGTGTGTGTGTGTGTGCGCGTGTGTGTGTGCGTGTGCGTGTGCGTGTGTGTGTGTGTGTGTGTGTGTGTGTGTGTGTGTGTGTGTGTGTGTGTGTGTGAAAATGTAAAATGTCCTAGTTAGGAATGACAGTAACATCAGTACATTCATACAATGTTGTCCTTTCTGAAATTGAAAAGCAAGCTATGTAGGTCTACTGACTAATGATGTGAATGAACTACAAGCACCACAATGGAAGTCTGAACGTAAATGTGACACTCCACCTATGCTAAGTCATTACAACATATAACTGAATTGCAAATAATCTCTTTGAGATAAAAGAGATGGTGAGGCCTCCCCCACTGTAAATGTACACAGTACTATAACTATGGTGGATGTTATTCGTGCATTGCAGTATAAGGTCACACAATGCTATCAGTCACTGAATGTGGGTTTGGAACACCTGAGCATTTGACAACAGAAAATACACGATATTGTACACAGCGAATATCCCATGGTAGAAGTGTCACTACAATTGTCAACTATGTCAGTATTTCAAGGTATTACATCATGTTATTGCTGCAAAGGATATGTGTGCCTGTAATTGCTGTAGTAAGGCAACAACATACAGAATATTGTCTCATTTCCTCTTACCAAAGAACACTTACCACAACTGTCAGGTAAGGAAAATGTACTCACATGTCTTCATTACTCTGAATAAAGGAATTGCTATGTGAGAAATTATCATAGCTTTTTGTATGATGAATCAACAACTATACATGTACACAGCAGGTGTGTTTGACAGCAGTGTTAGCAAAATATACAGTCACAATAAGACTCTGAGCAGTAATGGCTGGATTTGAACTAAGTACCTAGGATCACAAGCTAGACATTAGTGCCTGAATTGCAAGCACCAAATGACATGATGCTGTACAACTGAGACAGTGCACTGTTGAATGGATGACATCACCATTGTTATAAGCAGGATGTTGATGCTAAAAAATGGTAGAAGGGCACAAGAACACTGTACAGCTACACATCATATATGTATTTGAAGAACAATATACACAGTATGAGACTGAAAGACATGCTCACAGCCGGGCTCAGACCTCCTGCACATATCTACAAAGCAGAGTATCAGAGTCATACACCACAGGAGAAGTTGTACTACAGTTGTGAGATATTGCAGTTATGTAAGCATAATATAATCATTGTGTTTCCAAAAATGTCTTTTCTCTGGGGATGCTAGAATTTTGTAGGTTAGCACTATACAACTGAAAATACATACCCTAAATGGAATTGTACATAACTGTGGTTGAGAGGTAGCCAACAGTGTATGACAGGAATTATAGTACACTATTTAAGCAAAAAAGGATTTGAACCACATACATATCTAGTTATACAATCTATAGAGCACAGTATCAGCAGCCAGCACCACAGGGGAATTCTGATATGAGTGAAGCATACAGCATCTATGAAGGGATGATACCAGCACTACATTGCCAAGGATATGTGTGTATTAAAATGACTTTTTCAGCCATCTGGGGTTGTAAATGCTACCACTACAAATGTGTGTAAACCAATCCTGAATCCATTTACAGTCACATATGCAGTCTTAGAAAATAATCACTGCTATATTTGAACCTCCTCACTATCTAGTTACACAGTCTAGAAAACAGTGTAAGAACTGAAAGCACAACAGGAAAAGTCTGATTGTTATAGTGTGAGAGTGCACTTTAAAAAAGAATGACCTCATCAGTATGTTGCAGAGGAAATGTTATTATGAGAAGTGAGATAAGGGGATGGGGGACTCATGTACCTGTTGAAAGGTTTCTCTATGTGGAAGTGGATTGATTTCAGCTGTTATGGAAGTTATACCTACTTGACTCTGCAGCCCCAGAAAGACAAGTTCACTACTATGAGAATCAAACATTCTGCCTATCTAAGGAATTTATAAGTCACTGCAATAAACACAAGTGATACAGTAAAAGCCGGACTACAAGTGAGACAACCATCATCTTTGAGGGGATGACGTCACCTCTTCATTGTAGAAACACTGCTATAGTTAAAACTCAATACACTGATGGATGACGGTTCTAGGCAAAATATGTCATTTGAGTGGAAGGTTACACACAAGTGTGAGTAAAAACATTCCAGTGTACTATGAGTTTTGCATAGATATGGAAATCACTGATGTATTTGAACCACCTACCTATCTCATTACACATTCTAGAAATTATTGTTGTTGTGTCTTTCGGCTTTTCCCGGTTAGGGGTCGCCACAGCAGAACTCCGGTCCGCTAATGATTGGTTGTTGATTTTTACGTGCCGAGTTACCAGCCCTGATGCACAACCTTCAACGAAGGTACACCCATTCACACATGTCTCAACGCAGAAGATGCTCTAGCTGAGAATCGAACTGGACAGCGTCTTACTGTGAGGCGACAATGCTACCGCAGCACCACCACCGCAGATGTATGAACCAAAATTGCCACAGGAGAAGTTTGACTTCCACAGTGTGAGGGTGTACTTTAGAAAGAATGACTTCATCAGTGTGTTGCAGAGAATATGTTGTTCTGAAAGGTGGGATAAGGGGGTGTTGGAGCCATCTAGTAGTTTAAAATGTTTCTCCAGAATGGAAGTTGATTGAGCACAGCTGTGGTTGAGGACATACTCACTTGACTCTATATATACCCCCATCATACATACACACACACACACACACACACACACACACACACACACACACAGACACATTTCTCACAGTGAGAATTAAACCTCCTACCTAATTAGTTACACAATCGAGAGAGAACAGTATTACTTACAAGCACCACAGGATAAGTCTGAATTTAATGAGGTGAAAAATCACTCCTGTAATTGGTAAGCATTCACTGTTTGGAACAGATGATACTGTGCATCACAGGTTTTGGGACAAATGCATATGTATGGACAACAACATAACAGCACTGTGCTTGTCCCATGTAATGACATACTTCTCTGCTAAGATTTGTATACTGTCCTTTGTGTACATTGCATTACTGTGAGAGACATGTACATGTTTCATAGTATGATATGCCAATGACAATCATAGTTTTAAACCAGTGGATTATCAATCAAGCATTCCTGCAACTTCGTTCTGGGATGATTGCATGGAAATAGTAAACATTTATAGCATACCTGTCACTTATTTTGTCATATGTTTGAACAATGTGCATTGACAAGACAAACAGATACAGTACTTCTTACATAGAGTAGTGCACTACAGACTAATAGTGCAGGAGTATGTGTGAATAGGTTAACCGAAATTGTAATGTTGCAAGTGTAACCACTGGAGTGCAGACATAATTAACAGACTCATTGTGAGATCAAATAATTTGTCAAAATTCAATTCAGATATACAGACATTCTGTAACTTAAACAAACAAAAATTTGCTGCATTTTTTAATTTCTGCTTGAAGCACAGTGTTGCCAAGCTCAGTTGTGGTGTTGATGGAAAAGTATTTGCACATACATAATCATATCTTGGGGTGTTGAACTTACCTGAAGCATAGCTGGTTCATCCAGTGCCCTGGGTCAGTACTATAAAGCCCATACCCTCAGGCCTTCAAATGAAGAACAAAATAAACACTTCCTTCTCCAGTCAATAAGCAATCAGCTTCTTACAGTTAGATCTACATCCCCTCAGCTTTTGTATTCAAGAGTAAAAAAAATGGACTTTCACCTACAAGCACACCAACCAAGTAACCAGATGCATGACATGCCCCTCCCTCCTGTTCCAGCCATTCAGGTCCCATTTCTGCATCCCTACCTCCCCACCCTCCTTCAACATACCCTGCCTGCACAGAGCTCTACAGCTCTCATGCTTTAGTTAAAAAAAAAATCTTCTTTTTAAACTGCAGCAAACTGCCTGCTATAAATGTAGCAAACAGTTGTTACAGTTTATACCCTGCCTGCATGGAGCACTACAAGTTCATACTTTAGTTTAAATAAATATATTCTTCTTTTTAAACTGTAGCAAATTACTTGTTACAAATGTAGCAAACAGTTGCTACAGTTTATTTTATGCCCTGCCTGTACAGTGCTCAGGTTTATTTTATAAAAAAATATTTTTTTTCTTTTCAACTGTAGCAAACTGCTTGATACAATGTAGCAAGAAGTTGTTACAGTATAGACCCACAAGGAGAGCTACATTGCTCAGGTTTGACAGCATATGCAATACTGGCTTTTAAAAGATGATATTCCATTAAAAAATTAATCCAGATTGGCTGATCATGCTCCCCAACACTTAGCACCCAGAACAGTTAGCCCTCTTACCTCACCCTAGCTATGCTACTGAAACTTACATTAAAATTAGCAGTACTCCGTGGTGCTTGTTGTCAGCTTTCGCACAAAGATATATTATACCCATGCAGCCATATGTGAATCTGCTGCAATGCAGAACAGATATGTGTTACAGTCATGTTTTATGAGTCATGATTTACACATTTGTTATGATTGTTGCAGTTAGTCAATCCTATAGGAATGCTACAGGTCTATTGTGAAGCAGATAAGGGACCAAACATGTTACTGATAATGAAAATATGGGTTATGGACACATTTTGGAATAAAGGAGATTCATTGGATGACACAGGAGTGATGGAAAAACAGATGGTGACAGGAATACACAATACAGGCATAATAACACATGATACCAGCACTACATTGCTAAGGAGACGTGTTTATTAAAATGACATTTCATTTCTGCACATATTTGTGTTGCATTACTGCTTGCTTTATCAGCATAATTATTCTGACAAGATCTGTATAAGACCAGTTTCACAACAGTGAGATGACACATTAATAAAGCATCAGGGTAATGATGTATTAAGGAAAAGTATATCCAACATTTAAACCCACAGGATTCATACAAAACATTCAAAAACAATGTTGCATACATCTGCATTCGAACCTTAAGAGCATTCTAAGAAAAACATGTAGACCTGAATATTATCTAAACAAACCACATAGGAAGTCAAACCTCACAAAGTTACCATATGCCAGCCAATTACAGAAAATGAGAATGTATGTATTCCTCTTCATTATCCATTCACAGCTGTAAACGGTGCATTCAACTCTTCAGCTTGTTGAAAAGTAGATTAATTGGACTATACATAGCTAAGCACAGAAGTGCGAAGGGCATCAACGTAATGCAGAAACTCACAGCATTTTGCTGTAAGCTATGCACTTCCAGTTAGCTTCAGTTGCAGTTGTTGCTTGGCACCAGGAACTGAGCACAGAAATGACAAGATACCCAGATAGGGTGAGAGGAAGGCAGGAACCAATTATCTTATAACAGAAGGAGGATAATATTGGCTCAAAACAATATGTAGGCAATAGCCATACATAAAATAGTATACTAAAATAGTCAGTTAAACATAGCTAATGCCTGGATTAGAACCGTTGAAAGAAGGCAAAAGTCTGGCTATAATTCTGCACAGTATCTCATCACATCACAAAGGACTTTCTACAGCAAACACTTTAAATGACACAAGTGAAGGACAGTCAGACCTTACTGAAGCAGAAAGACTGAACAGAGAGAGGTGGCGAGAGGAATAGCAACAGTATTTTTGTGTGACATGTAGGACCACCTGATGGTGTGTTACTCTTAATTTTTACCATCATTATTAAGCTGTCATGCTCTATACAGTAAAGTGCTTGCTACAGGGGTCAAGAAGGGGTAGGAATGTGCAATCAATATTAAGATATAAACAGGATAATGGTGGCTTGCTAAGTCTCCCTGTTAGGGGTGCAGTGTTTTTGCAAATGATGTATTTTTGCACTAGTCAAATGCTATACTAACAAAATTATGTAAATGGAGAGAAATACAGATGTTTGCAGTAAACTACATGACAGGGATATAAAATGTCATAACATAGTCTGACCTACAGCTGTAATCAAACCCATGACACTAAGCAAAAACATCACTCTAAAAACACAGGAATCATTGCAATACACCACAAAGGGAATGATAGTTTAGTACATCCAGCAGCTTAAAAACTGTTACAGTAACTATATGCCTTTAGTCTGCCTTTACTATGTACTCCCATAGTGCATCAGATTTAAGTAGATTTGCATGAAAGTAACCAGACTACTGTGAATGAAATTAAACTCTTCAGCTTTTGCCATAGGAAGTTAAACAGCGTTCACCTTCACTCAGCACTGGTGTGCTATGCCGACCTCTATGCAAATGCTGAGGGCAGACAGTAAAGGCTTTCCATGGGCTGTTTTTGATCACGTGTGTTGTATGTGATTCTATTTTTTTTACCAGATTAAATGTGTGAAAAAGGGGTTTATAGGACAGGAGGAGGGCAAGCAGAGGGTACAACACAGGGTAACGAATACAGGAATTTGCAGGAGAGTGGTTAGAGTGCATCATAGCTATCCACTTCTTCAGAACATAAATGTAGAATTGTACAAAGAATTTCATGACTGTGGAGGTCACAACAGGGATGATGACAACAGCAGAACAATGTTGTGTTAACTGGTCTAAATTAAATGTGTCAGTAAGACACAAAAGCAAAAAGTAGAACTATGTATGGAATGTAATTTTCTTTGTGGGACAAATGCTCATTTCCTGTATTTTTGCATAGACAGTGGAATGTTAAGAAAGGGGCTTAGGAATGTCAGGATCAGGTTGGTAGCAAAGGTTAGGAAGCAGGCATACACATACAAGACAGAGAGGGATAGTGATGATAGTTAGGGGAGCACCATGACTGGGGATAGTTAGAGGACATCAGAGGAACACCAACATCTGGCCTGAGAACAGTGAGGATCTATTCCTCACCCTCATAACTGTCATCACAGTCTCCTGTGTCAGTTGCCTGGGTCATTGCCAGATATGGCATCAATTTAGCAATGCAACAGAGGGCCTTTTAATCCCTATCAATTTGGACACCAAGGCCTCTCTCTGCTATATCCTCCACCAGCCCTGTCAGCTCTTGCCGGGAGACAAAATCACCACCTCCACTTGTATTGCTCCCTGAGGGTATCATTGCACCAGCAGCTGAGGCAGAGCTACCTGAAGCAGGTGGAGCAGGTAGGGCATGGGTTGTGGAGGCAACTCTGACAGGTTGTGACCCCAAAATGCTGGATGTCTGGGCTGCCACCTGTGGAAGTATGGCAGACTGAGCTACAGTGGTTGATGTACCTCACTGTGTTGTTGGTCATTTTGTTTTATGTAGGAAGGTATGCAAACAGAAGAACTGTAAGAAATATAAAACAAAAAAAAAAGAGATAGTGTGGGGGGAGACAAAAGTAGTGAGAATTAGATCCATACCATGTCACATTATTTTATTTTGCAATATATAAATAAATATGAGAAATGACTATGAACACTTTGCCACATCCAAATATGATGGGAAGGTATTAATGTGTCATAAAATAAACAAATCTTCTTGCTAGGATATAAGAAATAGCAACCGTAATTTCACTATGCCATATAGGGTCTATGCATTCACAAATAATAATTGCATTTACCATAATTAAATTGTCATGACATTAATTGTTACTGTTAATATTTTAAAAATACTATCCTCTAATAAAACCTAATTGTGATTTCTGGGTATTGAACCCGTACACAGTTAACCAGGTGTATTCATTGCCTAATGCAAGCAGCAAGAGCTATTGGACACAGCATGCATGCTTGATATCAAGGCTGATTTATGTCTGCTCAAGATGCTACAGAATGAAGGACTAAAAATACTTAGTTGGCTTGCATTTGGACTTGAGGGATACTTACCCAGTGTCTCTCTTAGGTGCATTAGTCTCTCCTGATTTGCTGCTATTTTCTCTGTAGCTGTACAGTAGAGAAAAAGAAAAGAACACATATGGAAGCATAATAAATAACTGTTTTTGGCTGTCTAATGCATGCTATATCACTGACTGCTGCAACTGAAGGATGCTTGCAATCTTAAATACATCCTTCCCATCAGCTTAGGAGGCCCTGCTTGCACCTTTTTATGTCACTATAGTGGTGCTGACATTTTTCTTCAGTGTGTAGAATTCCAATTGCACTGGAAATAGCTTTGGCCAAGTTATTCCAAGCCTCAGCCTTATACTGAGACCTAGAATAATCCACCTGTAGTAGCCTACACCTGTAACACTTCATGCAGAGTACCATAAAAATCCTGCACTGTCCGACACCCCACATTTATGCTCTAAATTTAGTACCATCCTTTCCACTGCCAGCCATGTCTGTAGAGGTCACGCTAACAATATATGTCTGAATTCATGCAAGGACAGTCTTGCCACCTGCATTTGCACAATTAAAAGCATACAGATTCCTTGGCAGACACATTGACAGTGCTTACATCAAATATCAATAAAGGTGTGAAACATAGCAATGAGATTTGTCATGTGTGATGCTCAACGTATTGATTCATATTCCAGTGTTTAATGGCTTGGTTTATAATTCTTGGTGGCTGGAAGGACAAATTGAATGGATTCTGGCATATTTTGCTGTTAGGACTTACACACTGCTAAATGTGTATTGCACCAGCTGAGAATCAAACCCATTTGATAAAGAATTGAAACTTAATAATTCTCAGTGCCAAAAGAGAGGTTCCTTTTAAACATGGTAATTAGAGATATACTCATTTCAGAGTGACTGGAGCTATACTTCACAGAGGTCTGTATGTGTGTCACTTTAAGTAGTCCTTGGGCTGCATTCCTATGTAAAATGATATATTTCTGTTTGTAAATATATTTCAGATGAATGGAGTTGCATAATCTGAGCAAATATGACATATTGTTCAAAACACATAGTTATAACATAATGAGTTATGATCATTATAACAAAACTATTGTGCCCATCATACCTATGAAAGTGCAGTTTAAATTAAATATTCAAGTTGTCATGTTTAACAGATTTTATACAAAATATCTCAGGGTTATATATGAAACATTAATGATACATGCTATATAGAAAAGTTGAGTTATGCAAGCATTTATGATTCATTGCTAGCAATAAGCATATTTATCATTCTCATTTGTATTTAGGTTTATATTTCTAATCAAAATGTTGTGAAAAATGGTATTCTGATACCCTTTGTAAAAAGTATGTGTTAGCTGGATTTATACCCTTAATTACCTGTGTTCTTTATCTAAGCTAACTGCACGCGCACAATGTGCCACAGGAATAGGTATTTGACAGATGGATTTTCTCCACTTAGTAATGTTCACAGTGGTAACAAAAGTGCGCTAGAAGGCAGCCCAAATTAAATTTTTCACTTTTATTCTTAGGCAGTGAATTCTGTTTGTGTGCTGCAGAGTGAACAGCAAATGCAAAAGGGATTAGAGAAAAAATAAATAAATAAAAAAAATGACAGGGAAAATAAGCTGAATGGAAAACTTAACTCGTCTGTAGGGTATACCTATTACTAGCCAGATGAAGATGTGCATTACAGTGACAGATTTATCCTTCTCACATATTCTTGACGCATTTGAACTTTAATTTCTGGCACACATTATCAGGAATGTATGGACTGCTAAATAACATTAAAGGGGACAAACAACAGCTCACGTTGTTAACAAGACTGGGAATAGTTGATTTTGAGACATAAACACAATGACATCACTAAATGTGTGTAAATATGTATTCATACCCCCTTTAAAATTATCATTTTAGAATCAGTTTACTTATGCCTTCTGCCACAGGGTAAATTATTAAAGCTGATTTATCCACTGAGTACTATCCAGAGTGCTGATGGTTGCTCACCGGCACCAGGATGATTTGCGCTACACAAGGCAGCCCAAATTAATTTTTTTACTTCTTACTTCTTTCCTTCGGAAGTGAACCTAGTTTGCATGCTGCTGAGTGGAGAGTAAATGCAAAAGGCATTAGAAATAAAAAGTACGGAGAAAAAAGCTAACAGGAAAATGAATTCAACCCATGGGATTACCTAGTAGGGCACAAAGCAAGAAGTGCATTCAAGGAACACATTCATCCTTCTTACATCTCCTTGCAACATCAGAAATGTAATGTCTGTCACACATTATCAGACTTGCATTTAATGCCTAATAATGTGAGGGTGGACAGATAACAGCTCACATGTTGTCAGCAATACTGGAAATATTTGATTCTTAAACAACACAATGATATCACAAAGTGTGACTAAATATGTATTCAGACTACCCTCTGTACAATTGTTGGTTAAATGGATTCAAACCCTGCATCAGCTGTCCTTTATCTCTAAGCTCACTGCACGTATACCTTATGTCACAGGGAAAGTTATGTTAGAGGTGCATTTATTTCACTGAGTACTATCCAGAGTGCTGAGAGCTATGCAATGCCACCAGGATTGTTTGCACTACATAAGGCAGCCTAAATTAAAATTTTCACTTTTTTTCCTTAAGCATTAAACTTAGTTCACTGCTGGAGACCACTGCCAGTCCAGAGTGTTCAATGCCAAATGATGCACAAACATGGAAAAGAGAGAAAAAGGTATTGAAATAGAGGCCACATTATGAAACAAGTACTTAAAATGCATATGTTTGACATGTCCTCAGTCTGGCTTCATTTCAAAGTGAGTGTATAATTATTAAACATCATTATGTTCACACAAACACAGCCATGTCTGGATTAGAACTGCTGTAGATCAGGGCATTCACAAGACACTGTTCAGATTCTTATTACTATGTGCCGCACACACATTATACTGTCAAGATAAAAAAGAGGTTACCTATACTCAATATGTGACATAGTATCAACTGACATTACAGATGCAAAAGAAAAAATCTTGACCTTTGTCCTGTCTAATTTGCAGTTAGATGTGTGCAGGATGACTGTGAAACTGGCAGCAGGGCAGATAATCTTACCTCACACAATACAAAGTAAAACATTTAAACACTGCACCTGCTTTCTTCTCTTTATTTTGTGAACCTCATTCAAATATCTGTGCTTCTCTAACAAGACTGCTACATGCTTTGTCTTGTAGTTGATATATGTTTCAATTAGTAATCTGCTTCCTTAGAACTGCAGACACAATTGTATTGAGAGGCAGAAACTGTTGTCAGAAAAAAAAATATTTCAGTGTTAGCAATGTTCCTCTCCTAAGTCAGTGAAACAGTAGGCACAAAATATCTTGTCAGTACCCCCTCCCTGATGCACCCTGATTGATACTGTAGAGTAATCATTCATACGTGCAAGAAACACTTCTCAATGTTCATCATTGCAAAGTTAGGGTGTGTGCATTAAGACTGTAGGTCTTTTCACTATGATTGGCCCTCTTTTCCCTTTTTTTCTCACTTGGGAGACTACACTACAAGTGCTCATGTTATCAGGTTTATTTATTCATATTTTTTCTGATTCTTCACAACCTTCAGAATATTAGGCTCTATTTGACTTTTGACATACAATTATCACCTTTATTGTTGCAAGACTCTAACACAGCTGGGACTTAGATTTTGACACAGCGATAGTCAGTAATTGGCTATGATTGTCTATTCTAACTTGTGCATAGGCCTGGACTTCTTTATTTCTAGAATAGATTATATATTTCGTCACTTAACTCAACAATACATATGATTCATGTATGGCCTATGTTTATTGTTTGATCCTAGGCTGATATTGTCATTGTTCTGGTTGCTTTTGAGTGCAATTGATCTGGGTTATTGGTGATATATCTTGTATGTTGTTTATTTTTGGCCAAGTTATTTATTGCTTGGTTTGCTTTTTTACAATTATATTTTCTGTTTGGCTATGAACAACCAAGGATATGTGTCAACTGTTACGGGGCTTGGCCTCCGATCGTGATGATTTGGCCATTTTTACACTGATAACTCTGGGGAACTTGGGTGTTCTATCTCACCTTCTGAGGACACTTGTGAGGCATTATTCTCACAACTTAATAAGAGCATGCGGACATTGCGCATTGTAAATTATTTAAAGTGTATTTGGTCAAGAACATTACCCCCCCCCCCCCATGGTCTCAGGATATATATCCAACCATTAGTAAATAATCCTGATGAGATTTTGTTAAAAGAATGGGCTGATGCTCAGCATAAGGCCACAATGAGCTTTGCCCATATTTTGATTGCACACTATGAACGTACTAGTGATTCTGACATTGGCAAAGTCCCCAAATTGGGTGAGGAACTCAATAAATTTGATGGCCAACCTGGTTACAATTCTGACTTTAAAACTTTAACCAATGATTTATTACAGTTGGAACAACAACTCAAGGACAGGAAAAGGAAGAAATTCCTTAGGGACCTGTCTGATTATGAACGTGGGGACCCATTTACCAAGGACAAGTCCAAGTGGGTTAGGTTTTCACAGCAATCACAAAATATGATCAGGAGGAAACACCCACATTCTATTCTCAAAAAGACACCATCCTCTGGGCCTGAATCCACTGGGGATGAGTCTTCATCCAGTTACGAACCAAATGCCTCTGGTGTTACAGGCTCACCAGCTCACAAACTCTCCAACAACATTATCCCTTTAGGCCCAAAAGGAAAAGGGGTGGGAGGAAACACAAGCAGGGTCAACAATTTGCAGACCCTGATACAGTTGATCACCAAGAAACAATAAATGTTTGTAATATTTCTTCCTATACCCTCTCTGATGTCGAATTCAAGGTATTGAATAAAGGCCTTTCATATATCCCTGGTTTTTTTGTCTCTGAGGACAGTTTGGTGGATGATGTTTTGAGTTTTTGTAGAAAATTAAATTTGAAATTTTTTTTTCACGATAATGAAACTAGTGTTTCAGCATAATAATTTAGATATCACAACTCAACATTTATGCCACCAATGAATCATACTGTATCTCTGTTTCAGAAATCCATTCTTAACAATTTGCATTTTTATGCTAAAGACAGTAGGTTAAAACCTAATAATACAACCAGGGTGGAAATGGAGGCAATTTCAAATATGGCTAATAATCATCAACTTGTCTTACTTATGGCTGACAAAGGGGGTGCTGTTGTTGTGCAGGATTGTGTACAATATGACATGGAGGCTAAAAGACAACATTTGGATGCTAGATATTACTCACACTAGGTTATTGACCCCACTCAGTCATTCAAAAAGAAGACTGACAATTTTTTTCTCTCAGCTAAAGATGAGGGCATAATCAGTCAAAATACTTTACGACATCTTACTGTAGATGAACCGGCCATGCAATATATATATTTTTTTGTCAAAAATTCATAAGGATGTTAACAACCCTCCTAGTAGACTGATTGTTGCAGGTAGAAAATCATTAACTGAACTTCTCTCTATATATCTAACCAGATATCTTAAGCCCCTTCTCAAATGGGTACATTCTCATATCCAAGATACCACGGAATTCTTAAGGGTTATGTCTGATACACAATTAGAACCAGGTTGGTTTATGTGCACACGATGTTAAAGCTCTATACACAAATATCCCTCATTGGGCTGGCATTAATGCACTTGAATATTGGTTAACACTATCAGAACTATATCCACCTGGTTTCAACACTTTTCTTATCATCCTTTGTGAACATACTCTTACCAAGAATGCCTTTTTTTTATCAAGGTGAACGCTATCTTTAAAATAAGGGTACTGCTATGGGGGCTTCTTTTGCCCCCATTTATGCCAATTTATTTATGGCTTATTTTGAAGAACACATAATCTATGATCATTCTCACAACATTTACCTTGATGAAATAGGCATCGAGAGGAGATATTTGGATGACTACTGGATGGTGTGGAGGTCTGATGTTGAATACCTACATGAGTTTGTCAACTATCTTAATGAGAATAAATGGGGTATTGAGTTTGCAGTCAACTATGACCTTAATAACATCATGTTTTTGGATGTTAGTATTACCAGGAACATTGACCATACTTTGTCCACCATGGTACATTGCAAATTCCCCCAATATAATTCACTTCTCCATGCCTCCAGCTTTCATCCTCCTCACATTTGTCATAACATCCCAAAATCCTAATTTATACATGGCAAAAGCATATGTTCTGATGAACAGGCTTACAGTCTATACAAGTATGATCTTATCACCAGATTCAAGGATAGGGGATATGATACTGGTTCCATATATAATGCTGCATGCCATGTTGATGGCTTAGAGAGGTCCAACTTGCTACAATATAAGCACCAAACGTCTACTGATGATTCAGTCATTTGTTTTTTGACTACTTATGGCTGCAACACTAATTCACTAATTCATAGTGTTCATCATCATTGGAATATTTTGTTGGCTGAATCTACATTATCTACAATTTTACCATCCAGATGCCCTTTCACTTATAAGAAAGGCAGAAATTTGTGGTCTTTCTTTAACCACTATAAACATTTTTTTACCATCTAAATTGCCCTTATCACAAACCACCTTTTTAGGTGACAGACTAATTGGCTGTTACCCTTGTGGACATTCCAAACTTATCAAATCCACCTCTTTCAGCAGTAAAAACACCAGTCAGGTTTTTGATATAGGTTTTTTTGTTAACTGCCAATCTGATTGGGTTGTGTATCTTGTTACATATCACTGTTCATCCTTTTACGTGGGGCAAACTTCCCGTCCAGTTAAATTTAAAATGGGTGAACACTTTAGTGAGATCAGACACCACAAACCAACTAATGCACTTTACAAACATACTTTGGTACATCCAAGTGCATCATTTAATTTCATTATTATTGACAAAAATCACTGCACATAGAACAAGCAAAATGGGCTGGCATGCTATACTGAATAGGAAAGAAAAAAAGTGGATCATCAAACAAGGTGGTTTATTTCCCCCTGATCTTAATGAGCACTTGTGATTATTTATCATATGACTCTATGTGTGTATTATATAAATGGGTATTGCATTTATTTCCTTTACACTGATGAAGGCATTGTTAATTTGACCGAAACCGGTTTGATTTATACTCATATTTATATGTAGTTTATACTACATTTGATTTATATTTATTCTGCATATGTAGTTTATACTACATTCAAATAAAGGATCATTGGTGCTACAGCTGCTGGATTTACTGTGTTTTGGAAGCTGTTTGTATTGAGTCCTTGTAGCCGCCATACTTGCAGAGGCCGTTTTTTTTTTTTGCTTTTCACTATGATTACATGCTCTGCACTTAATGCAGATTTTAGAACTCATGAATACTAATGTGTTTACATGCTATTTGCCTATTCACAGTGCTCACAGGGCTAAATCTACACAATATCAGTCTAATCGTTTACGCAAGGAAATGTGTATTGTGATAGGGGGAGACTGTTCATCCATAGAGCTACATACTGCCAACTGCTTGCAAAACATGTTTCTAGTGTCAAAGGTAACCTGATGCAAAGGTAAGCCACTGTTTTTTTTTTTTTTTTTTTTTTTTTTTTTACCAAAGTATGTATTTAAGCCTTAGTGATGGATTGCATTTCACAATACACCCATAGCTTATATGCATTGTTTGTCCCTTGCTGGTGGCATAGGCATGTAGACCAGGTATTTGTTACATTACAAAAGTCTGTGAAAAATGTAACATTACATAATGAAACATTTTCAAATCCCATGTGGCGAGTTATTGCAGAAGAGTGTTATATCACTTTCTAGCAGGGTCAGAGGTTTGATGTTTGTAGCCTACAAATGTATTAAGCCTGTGATATACAACTTACCACACTCCACACAAGTGGACATCCAAAAAAAGTGTACATTGCTTTGATTAATGCTGCAATGTACTATTCAGTTATACAGTCACTGTCTTCACTACATGACCTGTACACTTGTTGTTCACTTTTTTTTTGTTTGTTTGTTTTTTTCTGGGGGCAGTATTCATTTGCATGCACTAATATGGAGCTTTGATTTTTTTAGTTTGTACATTGATGTTGGTTCTGGCATGGAGGACAACACCAGTGAGTATAGTGCAGAACTTTCAAGTAGGCAATTCAATAATTAATGCTCACTTCGTTGATGTTAGGCTTGCCCTCATGCATTCTCCCCACCACCAACCTGTGCCAATATTGGATGACTGTACACTGACTCTTGCACATTTTTAATATAGTTACATTTCTACATATGTGTCAGAAAATTGCTTGATGTACAACATTGTGCAAAGTCCATTGGTGAATACTGCAGACAATACATTATTACTGGCATTACTGAACACAGGACAGATGTCTCATCTTAGGGACATATAACTACTTGCATATGGAACTGAGCAGTTATTTATTTTTTTAAACAGGTTCCACAATTACCTTGGACCTCATATAAGGGCAAAAGAGGTTGTATATTTACTATACTGTTTCCCTGTCTACCTGGTTTTGATGTACTATTTCTGTGTCATACAGTCCATACTAAGTCAAACAGGGTATGGAAGAAGTATGACAGAGGTCTGGCGACAGCAGCAGCAACTTTAATGAAATTCTGATGCACATACAACTTTCTAATGGCAGCAGCAAATGCTAACATGTTTTGTTTTCTGTTTGTAATTGTGACTGTAATCCAAAGTGTTTTGGATTTCAGAGCAAATGGCTACACTGACTGTACATGATTGCTTTATAGCTTTGTGAATAGCTCTGCCATGTCAGATTGGTTAATTAGCATGTAATATTTTTATAAGTTATATGTCAAAACACTAGAAATTGCAAAACTGTAGGGAAAGTTTTGCTAAAACTGCATGGCTTAACCAATCAAAGGAGAGTAGAAAAGAGAATGGAAAGGTAACTGTATGGCTCCCAATTATGCAAGAAAGTCCAAACGGTTTAGGATGTTTGCTTGGATGTGTTTGCATTAGTATTATGATACACCAAGTAGAGCTCAGAAAACTTTTAGTAGGGTAGATATCAAATGCTGGAGGTGAGATGGGACAGACAGAATATATATATATATATATATATATATATATATATATATATATATATTTTTTTTTTTTTTTTAAGGAATGAGTTGATAGAGTTTAAAAATTCCCTACTGAGCACTTTGTCAGAAATGTTGGAGGTTAAATGGTTGTAACTAAGGGAATTATTCTTCTGGGCTGGGATATAGCATCTGAATTTCCCAGACATAGTAAGACTTTACTAAGTTTAAGGCTATTGGGTGCCAACAAATCAATTACAAGAAAACAGAAATAAAATCCAAACCAATTATAACTGAAGTACTAACTATTGTAAAGGAGATAAAAGGACTGCAGGTAAGATATTTAGAAAAGGGAAGGAGAAAACTATAGAACTAAATGGAATTTGTGGGAGCAACATATACAGAACAATGTTCAGGAGGATGAGGACTGAGGTTTAAGAAAAGGCATGAATTGAGCAACTTATGTTTGAGTGAATGACAATTGTCAAAAAGAAAAACACGTACATGAATAATGCATGAAAATGAAAATTGTTTGCTTTGGTTTTGTTTGTTTTCTGTTATTGTATATGTACCCATGCCTACAATGCAATAATTTAATAGAGGTGTTTAAAAAAGTATGGCCTAATGCATCCTCATAAGTCTGACGTTTCACATGTGTCCCAAACATTTTCATATATTCATCACATGACACCTTTCACCTAATGACTTGCTTTGTACAACTCTATGATTTTGCTTTGTCATCTCCTAATTCTGTAAACATTATGCAAAAATGCCACCTATGATGTAATCATACAGCAACAGTATGTAAATGCAGGTATCATTCATGGTATGTTGAGCATTATAATCTACAACTTAGAAAATTAGTGAAGTATAAAAGAAAGATCTGCCACTGTTAATGCAGGTTCATTAGTCTACATGGTAATAATTCTAGACCATGTATTAAGGGTACTAATTTTATTTTAATAAATCTTGGGATAATAATATTATTTATTTTAGTGTCAAACAAGATTTAAGGTTGAAAACATGGTTTGTGGCTACTTTTGGCTACTTAGCTGAAGTAAAGTTGTCCAAACTGTTACATCAACCAAAATATGACTGACAGTAAAATGGTTACAATCAGTTTTCTATAAGTGACAAAGTGCTTCTCCTCCAGACATCCCACATGTAGGATGCAGGAAATCCCACACGTCCTTTAAAACATACCCATGTGATATAATGACTTGTGTAATCCCTTACTTCACCGAAATGTCCCCCTTTAAATGTTTTGCATCAGCTGTACTTTTATCTAACACAGTAATTCAGTTTTACTTCAGCAGAGTAACATACTCCCACTAAACTCAGTTTGGAAGCAGACGTAACTTTAACAAAATTATTTTAAATCTCAAGTAAGCATAAGAAATAAGAATAAGAATAAGGAAAACTGAGTAACTCTGCAGTAATGCACAGAGAGACAAGATTATGAGCTGCTAATAAGCTTTCTGCTATAGTCATGCTCTTTATTCAGTTAGTTAAGCTGCACTGTCACATGAGGGACTTTGTACAGATCATCTACTGGAACTGAACTCCAGGATCTCAACTCAAGACAGGCACTAGCAACTAGTAGATAAAGGATTATACCTCATGAGCAAAGAAGAAAAAAGAATGTATTTTTAGAAATCCGCTATCTAAGTTGCCTTTTAGTGACATTAACTTTCGGCTCTATACATTCATGGACTGTTAAACTATATATACTTTTACATGCAGATGAAACAAATGTAAAGTTCTAGTGTGTCTCTTCCTAAGCAACTGACTCCTCATGTTTTTTCAAAGTTTATTATAAAGAATTATTGATTTTTTTATATGCAGACTGCTTTTTGCTTCAAGGTTGACTACTAGCACTGCAGTGAGATTGTTATCTTACACTGCTGGGACATCCTTTTCTGATCAAGATTTTGACATTTACTAGCATTGCTACTGTGAACAGCAAATTAGTCTGCATCCTTCAATGGTTTATTTTTAACAAATCATAAGGAATGTTTCTATTTGACTAAAGCAAGAGGTCTCATTTTACTGTAGCATTATTACATCCTCTGCAGATGCCCTCCAAGCACCTAGCCAAGTGTGTGGAGTTAGGACTGGAGAGAAATTGAAAAAAAAATGAAAACTTCCCCTAATAACTATCTAAATGACAGTCCCCCCCCTCATTAATCTTCATCCCATTGAAGAGGAATAAATGGACCAATTGGCTGAGAGGGTGATGATTATAGGCTCATAGATTACTACTAGGCTAACTGCCCTTGGAGCCATTTTAAGCCTAGCCAATTATCCCTTGTGAGACTCAAACCCTGCACCTTGTGTTTGTAAGGCAAACACCTTAACCATTAGGCCACCCAGTTATAGTTGACAGATAGCTGGGGATAAACATTTGAAAAAAAAAAATCAGTTTTAGAAAAATGTGCCATGTGCTATATAGATTGGGAGAAGCTGCATCAGATTGGACTGCTGAAAAAATTATCCCATTTGATCTCTGCATGACTGATAGTGTACAAGGGGCAAGTCAAGCTTAATAATGAATGTGGGATCAGATCTATATTTGCATGTACATTACCATATGTATCCATATTATATTACCTCAATTTTTGTTTAATATCTACAAAGGTAATTTTCTAATGTGAGAGGACTTGTGGCTCTTAAAATGTACATGATATTAAACTGTCATGTTTAATTCCTTCAAAGATATTAACAAATGTCAAGTTTATATTAGTCTAATTATGAGTTAGGGAGTTCATGACAAACTTCCCTTTAACACAAGAAATGTTCTGTTAGGAACTTTAGCAGACTAAAAATTCAATTTAAACTTTACATTAGTAATGCTGACCCCACCCCCACATGAAGGAAAACAGAGAGCCTGAACTAGCAGCAAATTCAAAACGATCTCAAGTAGATGATGTCACATGTTGTTACCTGCAAAATCAACCATTTATTTTTTTTTACAAGAGAGATTCTCTGTTCTGATAGTGCAAATGTGTATTTTTTATTAGACCAAATCTGCAATATAATGTACCCCTATGAAACACAATTAGAAATACTTTATTGACAAAACCCAGACCCAGGGAATCAAAAAGGCATGAACATATAGCCTGTAAATGTTAGTTTGCACCGCATTTATGAAAGACTCAGATTAAGAGTACGTATATAATGCAACACATCTGTGTATTTATCTGTGTGTTTAATGCAGGCCACAGCACATAATATAAAGAACTATTATGGGGTATTGGATATGTTTATTTCAAGCCCATGATTTTCATACACTTTTTGCAGAGATTTTCTACACTTTCTAATCACATTAATTGCAGTTTTTCAGTGGCCGAAGCAGTAAAGACATTACTGAACTCTGTTTAATAACATTTATGAAATATACAAAAGCTATACTTAACAATGAAAAAAGACCATTCCTCACTGAAAAGAAAGTATAGTAATGAGGCTTTCCAAATCCAGCAAATAGAGATGGTTAGCATGTAAAATTTTGTTAAAGGTTTTATGTCTATATGAATTGATAAATACTCACATAAATACTATAAAATGCTAACATTTCTTTATTATTTAGCTTAGTTTCATTGTTATAACAAGTTACAACTAAGGGTTATAGACTTCAGAAGGGCAGACTCTGACAAAGTGCCTTTTTTAGGAAAAGTCATGAGATCGATATTACCAACTTAAAAATTTCAACAAAATGCAAATTAAAGGTCATTCTGCTATACGCTAGGAGTCTAAACATGAAACTGCACTCATTGCAAGCATTCTTAACTTTGGAAGATGCTGACATTTATGCAGTTACAGAAACCTGGTTCAAAGCTGCAGAGAGCACCCCAGTCTTACCTGGTTACTCATCCTATCATACATTCATACCACAACCTGTGGGCAGCTAAGTCAAAGGACGTGGAGTTTCAATATATATTAAAGGCACACACACCTCCAGGCTGATCAAACAGTATGATTCACAGGAGACACTCCAGGTGCAGTTAACTATTGACACGACCCCTATTCAAATCATAGCTAGATACAGGCCCCCAAATTTGACTCAAGATGCCAACTCCACCTATCTGGACCTCTTCGAGTCTATCAAGATTCAACCCTTTACCCTGACCCTGGGCAACTTTAACTACCCAACAATAGATGGGAAAAACTACTCATGCCAGAACACAAATGCCCAGAGATTCCTGGATTTTATCAAGGCAAATGTCTTGGAACAGTTAGTCAATACTCCCACAAGAGGTGATAATATCTTGGACTTGGTATTAACCAACTTGAGTAACCACTGCAACACCCCTACAGTATCATCATCTCTGGTAAGATCCGACCATAAAGCAGTCACGTTCAAAGCCACCATCTCCCCTGACCCCCCCCCCCCCCCGCCTCTAGCTAGAGTAAAAAAAAACTACTCCAAAGCTGATTACAATCTCCTGAGGGTTGGTATAAACAGCTTCACAGACCCCATCCCCCTCTGTAGGAACTAGCACCAATGTCCAAATCTACACCAAAGTACTATACAAGCATTTATACAGATGCATGGAATCAGGAATACCCAACAGGACAAAATCATTCTCTGCAAGTAAAAGTAAACCTGTCTGGTGGACATCTGCAATAAATAAACTATATAACGAAAGGAAAACATTGCTGTCCAGGACCAAGATGGAGCAGGTGCCCAATTGGAAGCAACCTCTCCTTAGCCTGACCAAGCAAATAAGAGCATTACTAAAATCCTCTAAAGCCAACTTCAAGTCCAAATTGGCCACATCTACTAGAGACAATCATGAGGCCTTCTTCACATATGTCCGCAATCCCAAAGGAAGAACCCAGATCTGTTCAGAACTGGTGGTCAAGGACACCACATACATAAATGATGAATATATAGCCAACTTACTGGCTGACAGATTCAGCAAAAACTTCACCCCTCTTTCCTCCCATCAGTAAATCAGGACATTCCCAGTACCTGCCCCCCTCCCTTTATCTCTAGGGAACAGGTCATCACTGCCTTCTCAAAGGCAAAAAATACAGCCTCCATGGGACCTGATAACATCCCAGGTTGCATCCTACATTAACTCAGGCATGAACTTGCAGCACCATTAGGCACCCTATTCAACCAAAGCCTGAGTACTGGCTTTGTCCCAGCCAAGTGGAGGACAGCCACTGTCATCCCTTTACACAAAGGTGGAGCATCCACTGATCGAAGAAATTATAGATTACCATGGACCTCATTAACAGGGACATTGGCAACCTCTCAACATTCGACTCCACATAGTTTGGCTTTGTCAAGGGGAGGTCATGTCTGTTAAATCTGGTTGACCTCTTTGAGACAGTCACCAAAGCCTTGGACGAGGGGAAGACAGTGCACGCCACCTACCTTGACCTGGCCAAAGCCTTCAACACTATTCCCCACTCAGGCATAATAAATAAACTCTCTCAAATAGGCATCAATCCATATGTTATCAGATGGGTAGCAAACTGGCTCACTGATAGAACCCATCTAATCAAAATAGGGGAAGCCAACTCATTCAGTAGACCCATAATAAGTGGCGTACCCCAGGGATTGGTCTTGGGGCCTCTGTTATTCGGGATATACTTCTCTGAGGTGCAGGCCAAAACCAGTGGGCTATGGCTGACCAAGTTTGCAGATCACTGCAAGCTGGGCATGGTCATCAATTCCCCAAGTGATGTGGACATCCTCCAAGAGGGTCTCACCCATACAAATGACTGGTGCCAGAAACATGGCCTCAAGCTGAATGCCAAAAAATGCATCATCATCCTCTTTATGGAGAGTGACATTGCCACATATTATCACATTAATAACAAAGTCCTAAACACGCAATCAGTCATGAGGGATTTGGGCACCCAGGTTGATAGCAACCTGACTTTTGACTACCATGTTGCTGACATTGTACGGAAAGCTTACTACATGGTCCACCTCATAAGTAAGGGTATATCATCCAGGGACAAGGAGGTCATAACATCCCTGTACTCTTCCCTTATAAGGCCAATTATTAAGTATAATGCCCCTTGCTGGATGTAACTCACAAAGCACATGCAGCAGCTGGAGAGACCACAGAGGTTCTTCACCAGGAGAATCCAGGGACTCAAACATCTACCTTACACAGGTAGGCTAAAAGTCCTGTCCATCTACTCAGTTTCATACAGACTCCTCAGAGGTGACCTCTGTGTGCCATACAAAGCAATCTCAAACCCCACCTTAATGGGACTGCTGTATATCCACAAGTCAAGCGCCATACGAGTAACCTGCACGCGTGACCTCAACCTGGTCTGTGACATCAATAGGGCTTGTTGGCAGGACAGATTTGTGTCCCAGAGACTCCCCCATCTGTGGAATAGACTCCCTCTCCACATCAAGCAGAGTACCTCATTATCCCTTTTTAAGTGTAACCTGGATAACTGGATGGGAAACAGAAAAAACACCCCTGTGATTCCATCTGTGTCCCTGCTGGACAGGGGCTTTGGGTGCTGACTTGTCTAAATGTGGGCTAAACTCTTGGCTAGGCTTATAAGGACCTCAGGGCCAATAGCCTATTAACTTCCTATGATCCCACCTCCTAATATCTTATGCCTTAGAGCAGGTTTAACTAAAAGGCAAGAATTTTTCAAGAGAAAATTTTCTTAGAGTAATATTCTGGAAATACTAGAAATACCAACCAAAATTTGAACTTATGACAACTTATGGCACCAATACTTTCAAAATAAAAAAGGTGATATAGAACTTCTGGCCAGTCCTGACATCAGATAAATACTATGACAATGTGGTCTCAAAACAATGCATTTTTTATAAAGAAGAGGAAAGAATTTTGGTGAGCAATTGGCATATACCTTATTTTGGATCAAAAGCATAAGGAAGTTCCTGACATAAGTGTAAAAACAAATATTTTCTCCACTAGAAGCACCCCAAAACTTTTATGATCAGAAAACATAACTTGCATTACTGCTTTGCTATGTGCACTTCTAGCTAATTTTATGTTGGTCAGACTTGTCATTTAAAATAATGAATTTCTTTATACCATGGTGATATGCATTTAGCTGGAAATACAATGCATTGTTTAAATATACACAAACACATTCAAACACAGTATTCAGATTTGTTTGTGTCAAGAAAGATGTGAACAGTTGTACCCAACAAATTAAATTAGGTTATAGCCCTTTCAACAGAAAAGAACAAATATGGATTGCCAGTTTCAGCGCTTTATATCCACTTGTTCTAAATGAAGTTTGTATTTTTATTACTGGTTGTTATAACATATTTAAGTTTTTTATTTTGTGTGTAATTAATGTTTTTCCACTAGATGGTAATTTTATATTAGTAGTATCTTTTTCTGAAAATGATAATAGATATGGATATAAAAGGTTTGTAAATACATTTTTAGTAGTTCTCGCAGGATCCTCCATCAAGTGTATAGTTATCCTTTAATACAACTGTGTTATACATTTGATTTTCATACAGTTTTAACCTATACTGCATTAATATTAGATACATGCCTGCTTGTGTGCCACAGAAAGATAGAGATGGAGCCCTGACTGTGCCCCAGGTGACCAGGGTTTGATTAGTGGCTTTACCACTGGAGAAGCCAGGCAGGGAGGGGAGGATGGAAAAGGCATGGCCTGGTTGCCTCTTTTTGAGTAGTGAGAACAGTTGTGTACAATTGGGAGCACACAGATAAGGTGTGATTTCCCTGGCAGAGGCAGGAACACCACCTTCCATGTTTCAGGGTTAAGGCAGTGTTGCAAGAGGACAATGTCCCTACAAGAAGTGAGCATGCATGCTTTACCATTAGCCTATTGCATATCCACCTTCTTCACAATAGCCAATTGTGAATGGGGGATATTAGTACAAATATGAAAAAACAAACCACCCCTGATAGCTGCTATAATAACAACCCCTCCCAGTCGACCTTTTCTGAAAGAATGAGGACTGAATGGCCTAACTGGCTGGGTGGGCTGATGATCAACATGCAGTGGAGGCAAAGTGTGGAAAAAACAAATATCTGAAGCAGTCAGTCATGTGGTCATACATTTTATTATGTATTTATTTATTTTTGTAACAAGGCTCCAGAATGGACTGAAGAAGTCTGTAAAAGCAAAACCAGTTTCCTTTTTTTTGGTTTGCCTGTTAAAATAAAGTATAAATATGATTTTGGGGTGCTGTAATTATTTTCTGTTTTGTTGTAATTTTTCATGCAGCCATAGTTCTGTGCATACGTGTGTGTGTGTGTGTGGGTGTGTGTGTGTATAAATATAAATATATATATATATATATATATATATATGTGTGTATATATATGTATATATATATATATATAAATATATACATATGTATATACATATATACATATATACATATATATATATATAAAAATAATGTGTGTGTATGTGTATAGGTACATATGCACAGAAGTGTGTGTGTGTGTGTGTGTGTGTGTGTGTGTGTGTGTGTGTGTGTGTGTGCTATAGATGAAAAACTGTGGCAGGGCTAGTCACCCAGGGGTGTGAACATTGACTCTAGCTGATTGTCACTGATGATGTGACACCCCGACCACATGTGTAAGAAATGGGAAAAAGGGGTTGTGGATGGCTATATATGACCTGTTCAAAATAAATATTAAGAAAATGTGGCTGAAATATACAGAAGAACTATATAAGAAGGGCCCAAACATCACTGATACATACAATTGTATGTTCTCTGATCTAGAGACAGACATCCTGGAGAGGGAAATTAAATGGGCCCTAGAAAGTCTTGTTAATAACAAAACAGTGGAAAGTGATGGAATTCCATCTTAATTGCTTAAAATTCTGCAAAATTATTCTGTTACAGTGCTGCATGGAATTTGCCAGCACATTTGTAAAATGCAACAGTGGCCTTAAATTGCAGTCCCAAAATTCCCAGATTATTGATCAGCTGCACTTGTCTCACATGCTAGTAAGGTACTGCTCAAGATCCTACAAGCTAGACTCCAGCAGTATATGGACTGAGAACTTCCAGAGGTACAAGCTGATTTTAGAAGAAGCAGAGGCACTACAAATCAAATTGCCAACATCTGCCTAATAATGGAGAAAGCAAGAAAGTTCCAAAAATCATTACTTCTGCAGCAAACAAGAATATTGAAATTAATACTAGAATCAACAGGCAACCAGTGTAGAATATGCAGAATCAGAATAACATGTTGGTGTTTCCCTAAGTCAATGGAACTCCAAAAGTCTGTAACATTATATCCTAACCCTTCTGAGAAAATCAAATTACAGCCTCATAGTTCAAATAAATGCATATATCTCTAGAGCCATAGGACTTACTAAAGTGTAAATGGCAAACTGCTCATCACAAAGTAATCCACAAAATGGTCATATTCATAGATTATAGATTTTACACCAGATTTTATAAGTCTTAATTATCACAGTTGTTGTGTCTTTTCCCAGTTAGGGGTCGCCACAACGGAACTCCGGTCCGCTAATAATTGGCAGTAGAGTTTTACGTGCTGGCTTGCCAGGCCTAACTCACAACCTTCAATGAAGGAATACCCGTTCACGCATGTCACCACACAGAAGATGCTTTAACTGAGAATCGAATGGGCAACGTCTAACTGTGAGGTGACAATGCTAAATATAATATTTTGTAATGTTTGACAAAGATCTTAAAGTATCTCAACAACCACTCAAGCTAAAGATATATTATTAGCAGATCAGACTTTGAGCTTTCATATGAAACTAAAATACTTCTGCCTTAAGCAGTTCTGTTTTGTCACTTGAGATATTTAGAGAAATAGAAAAACTATGGCAATATAAATAGATAGCATAAGAACAAGTATCAGTTCAGTTTCATTGCTCATCTTGCAGGCTTTAAGGTGAAATGTTTCAATAGCCTGTATCAGCTCAGCAAGAACCTGCCCAGGTGACCTGCAGAGTCCTACAGCAGCAGAAGGAGAAAAGAGAGACTGGTTTGATTTAAGTACTTTTTTGGCTTGTTTCTTGCTAGATATTGCTAATTCCGCCTAAATGCTTGGTTTCTAGCATTTATTTGCCACTAAAAAGCCTATTTCAACTGTGTAATTGTACTTACTGTTTGCACTTTAAAATTGTTTCTGTGAGTATTTAAACTGTTTTAACTGTTGTAGGCTATACACTCAAGTGTGGCGGCCATTTTTCTGTGCTTTAAAGAGATTATTTTGTTTTAACTGCCTTAACTTCTTAAAAAAAATGAGCTATTCTACACTTGTTTCCCACCTTTCTGAAGCTAGTAGAGTCCAGTTTTCAGAGTTTGCTGAATTCAGGGCTGTATTGTAGTTTCTGTGTGGACCCATACCTTACTTGGATAGAAGGAAGTTTCTCTGTTCATCAGTGAGAGTGGGGAGCTTTGAGCAGCCTATCCCTGGAGGAATGGTTTTCAGCTCAGAATTTGTAGTTTATTGGACATTTCGGGCTAATTTCTATCCCTTTTATCTTTCTGCTATAAAAACCCACATTTGCACAGTTTTGTGCACTGCGCAGTGCCAGTTAGCTAGGGTTAACTATCCCCAGCTCCACAAAGTCTGCTCTTCAGGTTTTCCCTTATAACTTGTCAGTCGTTCAGCCTAAAGCACTCAGACCTGCACATTTTAGCCCAGCACTTGATCTAAATTTACTGCAGCACTAAATAACCCCCAGCACTCAACACCCGCATCTGCCAGTAGGGAATAATCAATATACTTCCCAACTGGACAACTACCTCCCCACTTAACAAAAGCAAACAGTCTTTTACTACTTATTCAGGCATGTCCAAGAGACAGCTCCTGGTGCATTCCCCAGCCTACCTAATGAACCTGGGCATCTTGAGGCAATACTACAACTGCCTCATGTACACAGACAACCCACTCCTCCTACCACCAAACACTAACACTTGCGAGAGATGCACTTATACAGCCAATCTAGAGGCAAAGCTCTCTCCAACCAAGACTGGAATAGACAGTCAAGAGGAGAAAGTAACAACTCACAACACCCCACTCAGTACACATAGACCAACTAAACCAACACCTCCAAAAACCACACATAGTAACACCAAGACATATACTGAGGCTCTGATTAAAAATCTAAATCTGCCTAGGCAACAGAGACCTCCAAAGCAGACACACAAGCAACCTCCTCCCGCCAACACACCCCAAACAACACATAGCCCACAAACTCAGTGTGCCACACAACCACAGCTCATAAGGCAAAACAACATACCCAACACATTAGTGATACGTGACTCTATAGTCAGGCACACCAATGTCCCACTCACCAGGCTGGACAAAGAGAAGGTTACTGTCAGATGCTTGTCAGGTGCCAGAATCTGCTGCATAGTGCATGCACTCAGGTTACTACAAGGCAAGTACAAATATGACTCTGTCATTGTCCATGTTGGTGTAAATGACCTGAGATGTACCTCCCTGGACTACATGAAAAGAGACATAGAAGAGCTCTCCAATCTTGCAGCCCAGGCAGGTATGACCCTAGCCCTGAGTAGCATCCTGCCTTTACCAAAAATGATACCACAGTACAAGGATAAGATGATCAACTTCAACAATTGGATAAGCTTCTGGTGTGATTCAAAGGGGATCTGGTATCTGTCCACCTGGGATGACATGCTTGACAGGCCATGATGCTTCACCAGAGATGGCCTGCATCTGTCACCCCTGGGATTCACAATATTGGCCAAGGCTCTTGCCACCCTTATAGTGCCATTTTTAGGCAAGGCTCAACAAATAAACCCACTGCCATAAGAACTACAGGTAACAAAAAATTGAGGGCAATGCTGCTCAGTGCTAGGAGTCTAAACCTCAAAATGCACTCACTCAAGGCACTCCTCAAAATGGAGAACATCGATATCTGTGCAGTGACTGAGACCGGGTTCAAAGCTCCCGAGAGCACCCCAGCACTGCCAGGATATAACTCATACCACACATTTCAGCCACAAAACCTGGGCTGAAACAAGAAGGGTGGAGGTGTGTCCATATTCATCAAGGACATCCACACCTCCAGGCTAGTTGCTAAACATGATGCCGCTGAAATCCTCCAAGTGCAACTAACCCTGGGCAAAAATACATTCCAAATTGTAGCTTGTTATAGATCCCCCACCATGACCCAGGACCCTCACTCCTCATTCCTGGGGACACTGGAAAAAATGAGGGTCCAACCAAATACCATAATAATGGGTGATTTCAACTACCCTAACATAAACTGGGAAACCTACTCTTGTACTAATCCCCTTGCTCAACGATTCCTGGAATTTACAAACTCTAATGCCCACCAGAGGCAACAACATTCTGGACCTGGTCATTACAAACATGGGTGACTGGTGCTCAATGCCCGAGATCTTCTCCTCATTTGTTAGATCAGACCTTAAACTAATCACCATAGATATCCACATCCTGACCCCACCCCCACACAAGGAAACCATTGTAAAGAATTTCTCCAAAGCAAACTTCACGCTACTCAGAACTGAGGTGAATAACTTTGCAATGCCCCTGCAGTTGGATAACACAGTCAATGCAGTTAAAACTGCTGAATCCTACACAAATGCACTCTACAAGCTCCTGCATGAGTGCATGGATCATGCTATCCCCAACAAAACCAAGATACTATCCTCCAAAAAAAGGAAGCCGATCTGGTGATCCCCTGCCATTAACAAACTCTACAACAGAAGGAAGAAACTTTTGCAAAAGGGAGTAAAAACCCAGGTATGGAGGAACTCACTGACGGGCCTCAGTAAGAAACTAAGATCTCTCATAAAATCCTCCAAAGCTAATTTTGAAAGAAAAATTGCCAGGTATTTCAAAGACAACCACAGGGCATTCTTTAGCTAGGTCAAAAATCTCCATGGTAACACCCAAATCTGCACCAGGCTACAACAAAATGGCACAAAATATAAAGAGCCAACTGATATTGCCAACATCTTGGCAGATAGGTTCAGTACAAATTTTACTCCCCCCCCCCCCACCCCCAAAGGGCCTATAACTATACCAGATGGTTGTAGAACCCCGTCAATCACAAACACACAGGTACAAACAGCACTGTCTAAAGCCAAAAACACAGCATCCATGGGTCTGGACAACATCCCAGGCTGTGTCTTACACAAACTCCAAAATGAACTAGCCTCCCACCTAAAATCCACATTCAACCACAGTCTCACCACAGGTTATGTGCCCACAGAATGGTGCACAGCAACGGTTATCCCTCTCCACAAAGGAGGAACCACCACAGACCCCGGGAACTATCGACATGTTAGCCTGACAAGCCTGGTCTGCAAAGCCATGGAGCGTGTCATCATGGAACTCATAAACAAAGACATTGGTAACCTCCAAACTCTGGAAGTTACCCAATTCGGATATGTGAAGGGTAGATCATGTCTCCTAAACCTGGTAGACTTCTTTAAAACAGTTACTAAGGCCATAGATGTGGGCAAGGTGGTCCTAACAGCCTACATGGACCTCACTAAAGCCTTCGACACTATCCCCCATTCAGGAATAATAGATAAGCTCATCAACCTTAACATAAACCCTTATGTCACGAGATGGATGGCCAACTGGCTCATGGACAGAACCCACATGGTAAGAGTTGCAGACTCCAGATCCAACTCCAAACCAATGAAAAGTGGAGTGCCCCAGGGTTCAGTCTTGGGACCCCTCCTGTTCAGTATATACTTCTCTAAAGTGCAAGCAAACACCGAGGGTATATGGCTAACCAAGTTCGCAGATAACTGCAAACTGGATGCCATTATCAATTCCCCTGCCAACGTAGACATCCTGCAAAAGGGCATCACTGAGACAGACACTTGGTGTCAAAATCATGGCCTCAAGCTAAATGCCAAAAAGTGTATTGTTATCCCCTTTGGTAAAAACATGGTACCCATGAATTACCAAATAGGGGTAAGTTCACTTAACACAGAAAGTGTGATAAAAGATCTTGGGATCCAAGTGGATAGTAACCTCTCGTTTGATAACCACATTGCCACAGTGGTCAGAAAATCTTTCTACGTGGCCCACTTAATCACAAAAGGGATCACAGCTAGAAAAACTTAAGTCATAGACCCCCTCTACTCATCACTTATCAGACCCCTCATTGAATACAATGCCCCATTTGGGATGTACCTCACAAGACACCTACAACAACTGGAGAGGCCCCAAAAGTACCTCACCAAGAGGATTGCTGGCCTCAAACAGTTGCCCTATGCCAACCTGCTCAAGAAACTCCAACTCTCCTCAGTCGCATACTGCTTACTCCAAGGAGACCTCTGTTTGACATACAAAGCTATGTCAAACCCAGAATTGATGGACATGCTCCACTTAAAGAAATCCCAATCTCCCTGAGCTACACCCTCTAGGGGCCTGAACCTCACCACAACAATAAATAGGACATGCTGCAGGGATAGATTCTTGTTCGAGAGACTTCCCATGCTCTGGAACAAAATTCCCATCCACATCAAGCAGAGCTCATCATTAGCATTCAAGAAAAATCTTGATAAGTGGATGGATGATAGGAAATTCACCCCTGGGATTATGTCTGTGGCTCTGCTTGATAGAGGGGCAGGAATTTAACACTACATGGGTGGCGAAAGCCAATACACTGTTGGCTAGGCTTGCTTTGGCCCTTGGGCCGATAGCCTAGTACCTACCTGTGAACCTATGTAGCATAATTTTGTAATTGTTAATCTAAATATGAAAGACAATATTAGACACCTGGAGACATCATTAGGATGTTCCTTGAGACATTTCTAGAGTTGTCACTATGGTTTAATGAGAACAAGTAAGTAATCAAGTCATATAAGTCTACCCCAGCTGTAATCAATCAAGTTCTGTGCCTGAGAACCCTGGATATAAAGAGCTGTAGTAGTCTAAATGAGAATAAGCCAGGGCATGCACAACCACAGAGAGGTCCCGCAGGCAGGGAATTTCCCTGATGTGGGCAATGTTTCTCAGGTGGAAACAATATGATTAACAGTATAATCTAAGAACAGATGACATCTGGTGCTTCACTGTCGGCATACTGTCAATGGTCATAACAAGATTTCTCACCTCTCAAAAGGATTCGCTATGATAAACCATTGGTTGGAGTTAGGACCAAATCATTTAAAATCCTTAATGTGATACAAATGGCCATAGACACTGTGTTTGAAGTGTTGATCTTAAGATACTTACATTTCATCCAGATTTACTTTTATTCCAAATCCCTGCCAAATGACTCTACAATAGGACCAAAGATTAGGACAGGTAAGGTTGCATATCATCTGCATAGCAGTGATACTATAGAACCATTCCCCATAATGAGTTCCCATAATAGGGTCATAAGAATCGGTACAAAATACAAACCTGTGAGGCAGCAAAAGTGAATCAGTAACTAAAAATGTTAACCAAAGAAATGACCAATTGTATATATCCTGAAAGAGAGGAAATGTTATCTGACCCCCCCCCCCCCCCGGTAAGTCCATAAGTGACTGAGCAGGAATTCGCCATATCAGATGCACAAAACAAACAGAGAAGGGCAAGATACAATGAAAACAGTTATCTCTTATATTAGAATAGCACCCATGACCTGAGTAACAACTGTTTCAGAGATAACCTAATGTGAAAACTAAAATGAAATGGGTCACAAATTCATTACTCTCTCCCAACTGAATCAAGCTGTTGATAAACAGCCTTCTCAATAACCTTTCCAATAAGTGAAAGATTAGAGACAATATCGTAATTATCAAGCTGGTCTGGATTAAGAGGGAGATTTCTTTAGAACAGGAATCCCCAAACCCTCCTTTAACACAGATGGAAGACTCCACTATTCAGTGATGGTTAGATGATTTGATGAATCAAAGGACAAAACACATCAAAGCAGGAAAGAATCCGTCTTATTGGGTGTGGAGCCAGGCTGCAGGTACTGGGTTATATGTCTGAAACCAGGGGGACAAAATCAGAGTAATCTAACATTTAAAGCTCACACCAAAACCAGGACAGACTCAATATAGAAACTACAATATTTTTCTGTGCCTATCAAAAAGGCAAAACTGTCTTCAGTGAAGGCAACTTACTACAAAGTGGCAAATTCATATTAGCTGGATGAAAATAGTCTCTGGGTGGCCAGGCAGCTGGAGTACTCAGTCTCTCAATCACCCAAAAGAGTACAGCCAGTTAATTAAATGCATCAGAGACCTTAGGCATCCAAGGCACAAAGGGATAATCCCTGGCTATGACCCTAGTGACCAGGTATCAGATACTGAGACAGAGCACCAGAGGACCTTATCTGGGAGACAGGAATAAGTCCCATGCCAGGCTTGTACAGATGATCGAGCTGCTGTACAAAAAACGAA
>NC_056732.1:1686090996-1686100996 GCF_019279795.1 Protopterus annectens | reverse complement strand
GTAAATCTTATTGTTAAAATAAAAAAAAGTTATTGTCAAGAACTATGTTCATTTATAATTACAAACATGAACAAAAAACTTAATAACTGGATTAATAGATAAAAATATTTCTCATACAGAGGTTATCACACAAATAAATAAACTTAAATTAAACAAAGCGCCAGGTAATGATGGTATTATTCCTGAGATTTATAAAATCATTCCTAAGAGTACCTATTCATTAAGACATGAGGTTTTTATTTCAGCTCAAAATGAATTTTTAATTCCCCCATCTTGGCAATACACATTTCTTTCACCAATCTTGAAACCCAATAAAGATCCAACTAGATGCACATCATACAGACCCATTTCACTACTTAATGTTGACTACAAAATGTTCATGAATATATTTGCTGACAGATTAAAGACAATCATTCCAAGTATAATAGATACAGATCAGACAGGCTTTATTACAAATAGAAATACTTTTGATAATATAAGGAGAACTTTAACTTTGATTGATTATGCAAACAGAAAAAAGAAAGATTTGACACTCATCAGCCTTGATATAAGTTCAGCATTTTACTCAGTAAGTTGGGACTATCTGTTTATCTTATTGAAGTGTACAAATTTCTCTAATACATTTGTGAATTTAATTGAACATTTATATAAAGGAGCGTTGGCATACATTAAAATTGGAACATATGTCTCACAAAAGATACCCATATTAAAAGGCACAAAACAAGGGTGTCCACTTTCACCATTATTATTTACTTTAATAATGGAGCCTTGGGCTAATTTGATTAGAAATAGCAATGATATAGATGGATTTGGTATAGATGAAAATACAATATCTAAAATCCAACTTTTTGCAGATGATGTTTTAATTACATCAACAGGGACAAATTCTTCTATGCTGTCATTATTTGATAAGATGACAGATTTCAAGCATATTTCAGGTTTGATATTTAATGAAGAAAAAACTAAAATATTACCAATATACACAGGGAAAAATGTTCTCACTAGTGATTTTCTTAAATACATACCCAATTCAGGTCAAATAACTTATTTAGGCATAATATTAACTAAAGATGTTAAATCCATTATACATCATAATTATAGTAATTGTCTTCATAATATACAAACTCATTTCAATAGCTGGAACAATATGCTTTTTACCATGGAAGAAAGACTCACAATTATTAAAATGATAATATTCCCGAAGATATTATACATAATACAATCAATAATACTCCCACCTACAAAAATAATTATTAAGAAATTAAATTCACAAATGTTAAATTTCTTATGGGCACCTAATAGACCTAGGATTGCATTAAAGAAACATACTAATAGTTGGTCCCAATGGGGTATAGCATTTCCAGACTTTGATTTATACGCCATCTCTTCTATTATAAAAGTTATAGCATTACTAATAGATCAGTCATATGTTGCAAAATGGAAGGAATACTGGGAATTAATTAGCATGCACTTCACAAAAATATTGTTAACACGCAAAAATACTATTATAAACAATCCCATGTTATGGTTACTTAAAGAGTTTTGTACCTCATCTATTACACCAAAATATATAACTAGTTACCCATTAAATATTATTATTAGATATCGTAATTTTATATATACGCATCCTAAGTATAAGGAATGGAATTTTATCTTATTTCCCATAATGTATACACAAGGTATTCTTTTATCATCCACCTCTGAAAGAACTCTTCTAGTCACAGAGAATAATTTAAAGTATTGGTATCAGATGCTGTCAGACAATAAAGTAAAAAATTTAGACTTCTTAAAGCAAGAATTTGATTTGAGAGAAACATGTTGGTTAGAGATTCAGACTTTTAGACAACATCTTGCTAACAAACTTGACAATGTTTTTAACAGTTAAAGAATCTGTTCCAATACTGATTGACTACTTGATACTAAATTTACAACAAAGGGTTTCTCATAAAGGTAAGCTCTCATTCATACATAAAATTATTAGAGATGAAACATATTATAGTTCAGATAATTACTGGAATTATTTCAATTCCATTAATGGTGAATTACCAAAACAACAAAATAAACAATATATATTGGAATCTGCTTATAAAACTACTTCTTCTATTAATTGGAGACTTTATACCTGGAAATTTTTACATAGATCTTTCTATACACCCCTAATGATGAAAAAAATTAACAAAAAAGATAGCATATGTAAGAGATGTACTGTAGAAATAAATGCTGATTGGGCACATATGTTTTACGATTGTATAAAACTGAAGGAATATTGGATGTTAATCAATGATTTTTGCAGGCTCTTTTTACAGATAATTTCATAGTCTCTAAGTCATTTATATTATTTAACACCCCTGTTCCTAAATGTGTTAAAAAAGTTAAACTTCCTTTACTATGGTCAATTCTAGCAGTGGCTAGAAAAATAATAACCAGAAACTGGATTTCAGATACTCCTCCTTCACTTAATGAATTTAAAAATGTTATGATTGAAGTGTGTTATATGGAACTAATGACAATAAAGTCAAGAACCATTAGGAAAACATCTTATTATAATATATGGGATACCTTACAAAACTTGTTAAAACAGTCTTAGTTTTATTAATAAGATGTTACAGTTTAATTAATTGATTTAATCAAGAGTGGATGTCTTTATAAATACTTTAGTTGTTTTATTAAATGTTATAATTGTTTATATGTTAACTGCTTGCATAAGATTGTCATAATATTTATTTTGTATGTTAAAACTAATAAACTTGTTTTTTAAAAAAAAGAACTATGTTCATTAAAGTGCAAACAGTATTAACTTTATCTTGTGAGAAGTTAGTGTATTTGTTTAAAAATAATTGTAATGATTGCATACCTTCAGTATGAGGGATGTTAGTATATAATGCTTCCACATCAAGTGTAACTAGAATACAACTTGCTAATACATCTTTTTTTATTAAAAGTTCATGCAAAAAACACCATGAGTCTTTTAAGTAAAATGTGGTGGTCTGCACAACAGGGTTAAGAATAGAATCCAGATATTCTGCAATCTTTTCAGTCTTTGTTTTTTTGTTGGAAATGATGTGGCGAATGGTGGGTTATCCTTGTTTTTGTGAATCTTTGGTATGCCAAACAGTCTACCAAGATTGGGATATTCAACGGTCAAAAAGATTTCTTCTAGGGAAATGCAGTTATTAGTTTCAAGTTGTTTTAAAGTTTTATCTATGTAAGCAAAGTGTTTCTTAACTTTGTTGAAGTCAACTAACTGGAAATAGTCATTATCTTGTAAAGTTTCCTCGATTTTAGAAATGTATAAGTCTTGCTCCATCAAAACTATGCCTGTTCCTTTATCAGCTCGCATAATGCGAAGTGTTTTATCATTGGTGAGTTCTGTAAGTGCTGATTTTTCTGCTGCTGAAATATTATACCATTTGTTTGCATTTTTTGAAGTACATAATTTTCTGATATCTCTTTCGCATACTTTGAGAAAAGTATTAACAGTGTTTGACAGTACGGGGTTATAAGTGCTTTTGGGTCTAAGACTAGTGAATTGAGAAGAATCTTCCTCAGAAGAATCTGAAATGTCTGTGTCATTAGCTGTCATAGCATGGTTGTTATTATGTAGTAAGTGCAGGTTGATTTTTCTGGCATATAACCTTAAATCTAAAAGTAGATCAGGTAAATGGGCTCTTTGTGCTGGAATAAAAGTAAAGCCTTTTTGTAGTATTTTATAATGTTCTTGTGTAAACTGTCTGTTAGTAAGATTAAATACATTAAAGTTGATTTGTTGTAAATAATCTTTAAATTCGTCGTTTAACTGTGAAGATGGTAAAAAGGTAGATGGAAATGTGGAAATTAACTGCGAAGACTGCTTCTTGTAATAATTCTGCTGCCTGTGTTTATAAATCTGCGTGTTCCTCTCCTTTTCTGTAAACCTGTTCCTCTCCCTCGTCCCCTTACTTTACTTTTATTCCAGCAGAAAGAGCCCATTTACCTGATCTACTTTTAGATTTAAGGTTATATGCCAGAAAAATCAACCTGCACTTACTACATAATAACAACCATGCTATGACAGCTAATGACACAGACATTTCAGATTCTTCTGAGGAAGATTCTTCTCAATTCACTAGTCTTAGACCCAAAAGCACTTATAACCCAGTACTGTCAAACACCGTTAATACTTTTCTCAAAGTATGCGAAAGAGATATCAGAAAATTATGTACTTCAAAAAATGCAAACAAATGGTATAATATTTCAGCAGCAGAAAAATCAGCACTTACAGAACTCACCAATGATAAAACACTTCGCATTATGCGAGCTGATAAAGGAACAGGCATAGTTTTGATGGAGTAAGACTTACACATTTCTAAAATCGAGGAAACTTTACAAGATAATGACTATTTCCAGTTAGTTGACTTCAACAAAGTTAAGAAACACTTTGCTTACATAGATAAAACTTTAAAACAACTTGAAACTAATAACTGCATTTCCCTGGAAGAACTCATCTTTTTGACCGTTGAATATCCCAATCTTGGTAGACTGTTTGGCATACCAAAGATTCACAAAAACAAGGATAACCCACCATTTCGCCACATCATTTCCAACAAAAAAACAAAGACTGAAAAGATTGCAGACTATCTGGATTCTGTTCTTAACCCTGTTGTGCAGACCACCACATTTTACTTAAAAGACTCATGGTGTTTTTTTGTATGAACTTTTCCTAAAAAAAGATGTATTAGCAAGTTGTATTCTAGTTACACTTGATGTGGAAGCATTATATACTAACATCCCTCATACTGAAGGTATGCAATCATTACAATTATTTTTAAACAAATACACTAACTTCTCACAAGATAAAGTTAATAGTGTTTGCACTTTAATGAACATAGTTCTTGACAATCACTTTTTTTATTTTAACAATAAGATTTACAAACAAACCAAAGGAGTGGCTATGGGTTCTAAAGTAGCTCCAGCCTTTGCCAACCTTGTACTGTCTACTTGGGAAAATGAAAAGTTAACACAATTACATGGTTTTAATTCTGTTACATTGTATGAACGTTACATTGATGACATAGTTTTTGCTCGGAAGGGTAGCTTGACAGACCTAAACAATTTCATTACTACTATGAACAATAGCTTACAATTCCTTAAACTAGTTATCTCTAACTGTGGCAGCTCTATTAATTTTTTAGACACAAAAATTGACTTATCTATTTCAGGTGTATTGAGTTCTACTGTATACAGGAAAGAAACGTATAGAAATAATTTCTTAGAATTCACAAGCCAACACCCCTTCTTTATTAAAAGAAATCTAGTTAAAGGACAATTCATACGCATTTCACGCTTAATCAGCAATGACAATGAATTCCACAAGCAAGCAATTCTACTAAAACACATGTTTTACAACAGAAACTACCCTCATTCTTTAGTTGACAACCTTTATAAAGAAGTAGCTTCACAAAGACATACTAAGTTTCTACCTATTTTAACATATGGATTTCAAAAAAGTGCTAGACGCAACAACTCTAGTATGCTGTTAAGTTTCCCCTTACCTATCTCAAGAGATATGGCACATATCAGGGAAATCATCATTAATAATTGGGACCTACTAACTGATTCACAACACATAAACACTTCTTTAGGCTCTACACCAACTTTCACATTTAAGAGAACTAGAACTTTAAGCACACATTTTGAAAATAGAGATTCTCAATTTCTGGTTAACTCCACTACAATAACTCAAACACCTATAGGCATGCATTGCTGTAATAAATGTGTAGTATGCCCTTATATAAACAAAGGTTCACACTTTACATTTGAACATTGTAATTACCCTATTTTTTTCAAGTATCATTTTCATTGTCAAACTGCATCTGTAATATATGCTGCTATATGTGACACTTGTAAAAGTTTCTACATAGGTAAAACATCCAGGAGACTTTCTGATCGAGTAAAAGAACACTTGGGTGCAATCAGAAGTCTCAACACCAATAATGCTTAAGCAAAACATAGCATTTACTGTAATGGTTTCACCAAATTCAAGTTTTTAATACTAGAAAAAGTTGACCCATTTTTTGGTAACACTGATTTATTCCTTGAGTTAAGAGAACTCAAATGGCAACTTTTACTTAATGCTGAAACTGCACCTGGTTTAAATGAATAAGAAGTTATGTACCTACCATAACGTTCCATGTTAGTTGTCTTCTCTCGCCTTCTTTCTTGCTGGATGGGTTCGGAGCCGATCCTTGGCTCCGACTCGGCACTTGCTAAGCTCGAGAGCTAATTTTACCAGCTCGAGGCAACCCTATATCCCATGATGCAAGGCGGAGACTACCCAGATCTCGTTTGGTAGCTAAGGAAATTAGGAATATATTCTTCCAACTGTAGAGGAGGAAGAAAAAGTAACAATACTAAAAATGACAATCATAAACATCATAATCCTCTAAAAAGGATCAACCTAATCTAGTGACACTAGAAGCTGATTAGCTAGAAAAAGGATAAAACCTCTTAATAGAAGAGGCATAATCTTCTCGGTCTGACCAGGCTATGGGGATGGAGGGCGGGACACAAGAAAGAAGGTGGGAGAAGACAACTAACTTGGAACGTTATGGTAGGTACATAACTTCTTAATGTTAAGTTGTCAATCTCGCCTTCATTCTTGCTGGATGGGACCGCGTCCCTAGCACCTCTATCCTGGGTGGCTCAATGGAACAGACTCTTGAGAACGGTGGAACCAAAATTCGCTCTGTCTCTGGAGGCCAAGTCTAATTTGTAATGTGAAACAAAGGTATGAGGAGAGGCCCATGTGGCTGCTGCACAAATAGTGTCTATTGGAAGTCTAGCTTGAAAAGCTGTCGATGTAGCTAGAGCTCTGGTAGAATGGGCTTTTGGCTTAGAAATCAACTCTTTGCCTCTGAGCTGATAAATGTAAGTAATCACAGAAGACAGCCATCTAGATAAAGTCACCTTGGAAACTGGAAGGCCTTTCCTGTTCTCTGCATAGGATAGAAACAGTTGATCAGATTTCCTAAAATGTTTAGTTTTGTCCAGATAATATCTGAGCTGGCGGTGAACATCAAGACAATGTAATTTTTGTTCCGCTCTATCAGAATAATTCGGGAAAAACACTGGAAGATCAATGGATTGATTTAGGTTCGTCTGCGATGCCACTTTTGGTAAGAGACGGATTAGTCCTTAGGGATACCCTGTCTTTGTGGAAGATTAAGTAGGGAGGACGAATGTAGAGAGCATGAAGCTCAGATACTCTCCTGGCAGAAGTAATGGCGACTAGAAAGAGTGTCTTACAAAGAAATTTCAACGAACAGACAGCCGCAGGTTCAAAAGGGGGAAGAATCAAGGATGTTAAAATTAAATTTAGATCCCACTGTGGTGGGGGGTCTCTAATCGGAGGTTTAAGTAAAAAGATACCTCGAAGGAATGCCTTGCAAAGTTTATGTGACATAATGTTGTGGTCCAAAAGGCCTATATAAAAATTTGAAATGGCTGCCAGCTGAACTTTAACTGTGGAGGAAGAGGATCCTGAATGAAAAATCTCAGCTAGGAAGTCCAAGACCGAATGAATCGGAGCAGTATAGGGGTCTATGTTCCTAGCTTTTGCCCAGAAGGAGAAACGTCGCCATTTACTAGTGTAAATCCTTCTGGTAGAAGATTTTAGGGAAGCTACTATGATATCCCGGACGGGATTAGAAATCATAGGAAGCCTGGCTAAGGATGGAAGTGGAGCAACCAAGCAGTGAGGTTGAGAGAAGGTATGGATTGGTGCAGCTGCCCCGACTGGTGGGTCAGAAGACATGGAACCGGGTCCAGATGCCATGGCTGTACCAAGAGATAACGATGTAGGAACGGAAACCATATCTGTCGAGGCCAATAAGGGGCAATGAGAATCAACTTGGCTCTCAAGGCGGTTGCTTTCTGAATTAGTTGAGGTATCAGCGGAAAGGGGGGAAAGGCATAAAGAAGTCCCCGGGGCCAATCTTGGGTTAGAGCATCTCTGGGGGATGGCCTGGAAGGGGGAAGAGAGAGAAGAAGTCTGGGCAGTTGCTGTTTTGAGGTGTAGGGAAAAGGCCGCAGCAAGGAAGGCCCCACGTCTGAAAAATCTCTTCCGTCACTGATTGTTTGAGAGACCACTCGTGAGGCATGAGAATAGCTCTGCTCAATCTGTCTGCAATGATGTTGGATTTCCCGGGGAGATTGCCCATTGCCAAAGTCTGAGAGCCTCTCGACACAGTGGATAGGACTTGGTTCAGCCCTGTTTGTTGATATACCACACTACGGACATATTGTCCGTTTGGACTGCAATAGTTCCCAGGGGAAGAGAGTCGTTGAGGGCTTGCAACGTTAAAAGCACTGCTCTCATCTCTAGGACATTTATGTGCAGATGTTGTTCGAAAGGTTGCCAAGTGCCATGGACCATCCTGCCCTGATAATGCCCCCCCACCCGATCAGGGAGGCGTCCGATGTAACCGTGGTGACCGGGGCAGGAGGAACAAAGGGTCTGCCCTGATGGATTTGAGGGGACGATATCCACCATGTCAGATACCTTTTGCAAGTTGGAGTGATTATGATCCCTGTGACGCATGGGTAGTTGTTGAAAGGACCATTGGGCGAATAGCATCCATTGTAGAAGACGCATGTAAAAATGGGCGAAGGGAAGAAGTGTTATGGCGGCTGCCATAAGACCCAATACTTTCATAGCAAATCTGGCCTGAATTTTGTAGCTGAGAAGAATCACCTGGACGTGACTTTGAATGTCCAAGATTCTTTGGTCTGTTAACTTTGTTGAAAGTTGTACGGTGTCCAATTTTGCGCCTATAAAAGTAATAGATTGACAAGGCAGATTTTTCGAAATTTATAGAAATCCCTAGCCCTCTGCAAATGTGAATGGTGTAATCTCTGGCCTGGAGAAGTTGATGCCTGGTGGTGGCAGTGAGGAGCCAGTCGTCTAGATATGGAAACACCTGGAATCCTTGACGTCTCAGGTGAGCCGTAACCGCTGCCTTACATTTGGTGAACACTCTGGGGGCTGTAGTGAGTCCAAAGGGCAGGGCCCTGAATTGAAGTGACTGGTTCCCAGCAAAGCGGAGAAATCTTCTGGAGCGTCTGTGAATTTTTATGTGATAGTACGCATCCTGAAGATCTATCGAGCACATCCAATTGTCCTTGCCCAGAAAGGGTAGAATGGACTGAAGCGTGACCATCCGGAATCTTGATTTCTTTACAAACTTGTTTAGTTTGCTCAGATCTAAAATTGGTCTCCAGTCCCCTGTCTTTCTTGGAACTAAAAAGAACCTTGAGTAGATTCCGGATCCTATTTGGTCTGCTGGGACTGGCTGGATGGCTCTTTTTGCTAGCAGTTTTTATATCTCTAGTACTGCTAGTTCCTTTAGACCGGGTGGAACGTCTGGAAGGGTTCCCTTTTGCTGAATTGGGTTTGAATAAAGGGAATTTTGTAACCTTCTGATATAATCGACTGTACCCATTTGTCTTGAGAAAGGGAAAGCCAGGCTATTGGGTACAGCGATAATCTTCCCCCGACTGCCTCTGAAGGTGGACAATCGGGCAACATCTCAGGGATGCTGGAAGGGTTTGTCAGAAAGAGGCTCTCTGCTACCCTGATTCTGCGGACCCCCTCTGCCCCTGGGGCGGTGTCTGTTATTTTTACCCCCTCTGCCTCTGGGGGTAAACTGACCTCGTGCATCAGGCGGGACTCCTTGAGGTTTGCAGAACCACATTTTCCCTCCCTTCTGACCTTTGGGGTAAGGTCTTAAAGGGGTGGAGAAACGGACTCCTACGGCAGAAAGAGTCTTGCCATCTTGTTCGCATCTAGTCAGTGTCTTTCACTTGAGGTCCAAACAAGGTCGAACCATCAAAAGGGGAATTTGTGAAGGACGCCTTGAAGGGGTCTGCAAAATTACAAAGCCGCATCCAGGACTGACGCCTTAAAGCCACTCCTGTGCCTGCGGCCCTACCGCTCCATCGGCTGCATAAGAAATGAGCCGCA
>NC_056732.1:1686070996-1686080996 GCF_019279795.1 Protopterus annectens | reverse complement strand
TTGGCATCTACATTTCACAAGGACATGGCAGAAGGAAATATGGTTGCAGTCGAATTAAATTACAGACCGGAGGTCTGTCAAACAATGTTAGAAGTGAATAATAGAGCTGAAACATGTCTACATAATACTCGCAGAAAAGAAGCTGCTGCCATTGAGTCAATTTGTAACAGTTCCAATGATAGATTTAAATCTTTAGTGACTGGCAATGATAATGTGCTGTTAATGTATGAAGGCATTAATGATGGCTCTACAGTATCAGTAGAAGGAGGCGAAAGTGATGACCTGAAAAGGGCTATTGATGGGATGGAATCGGATTTTTTAAAATTGAAGCGTTTGCAGCTACAAAGGCAACATTTTGAGGCTTGTTTACAAATAAAGATAGTACCGAGAGGTCTACGAGTTCTGAAGATGCCAACATATGGTACACAGTATCCTGAATTACTTGCTAAGTGGCAGCAAATTAATTTAGAGGTGAGCGCTAAGTATATGACTTTATTGAATGAATTTCTTCGACCTGAGGAAGATAGCCTCACAGAATCTATTGGTTTACAACAAACTGATTTGTATACACGTTTTAATAGAAGCAATGTTGATGTTTTGATGGAACCATTAATGGATAGTGTATCAGTATTTGAGAGAAGATTATTAATACAGAAGAGAGGAAAACTTGATAGAGACATTAAGGACTTTCAACTAGGCCATGTCTTTACTTGGCCTAGAGTAGCCATCAGTCATTCTTATAATGACAAACGTAATGAATCCATTAAAGAAAAAATTGTTCCAGTGAATAATATTAATAGAAGTTCTAATGTAGTATTGGTCTCTCAAGAAGAAACTATTGAGGTGGTTGAAGTACCACCTGTATTGAAGAACAAAACAAATAATTCTGATAAGGCTCTGTTTAAAGCTACCCCTGTTACAACTAATTGCTCAGTGTTATGTACTGACGATATACAACCAATCACCTCTGATTGCAATGATAAAACGGTGGCGCTAGACGTACGCCCTAAAACTTATAATTCAAATGAACAATGTAAAACAGGGAGATGTTATGTGATCCTATCTCGCCTACATTCTGAACTGATGGGTTCGGAGCCGATCTCTCGGCTCCGACTCGGCACGCTTCTGCTATAGAGCGAGGCCTCTAATTTGCTGAGCTATCTTTATCCCAGGATGCACCACCACTAATCCCCCAGATCTCGTTTGCCGCTATCAAGCTTAGACGTGGTCTCAACATTGGCTGGGCTAAGTACTAGTTATTAGGCTTTTCCTGTCACAAATTTCCTTTCTTTGAAACCAAAAGCTGTTTTAACTGCTATTGTTGTTATATTAGTGTGTTTGGTGAATTTGTGTTAGTAAATTCGTGAATTTTTTAGTCAGGGAAGGTTTCCCGTTTCAGTTAGAGGGGCCTTCCCCTGTTACTTTACTGTTTGTGTAATTTCTTGGGTCAAGTACCCGTTTAAGTTAGAGGGTCTTGACTCTCTCTCTCTATCTTTCACTCTTTTTTGTCTGTTTTACTGTTTACTGTTAGTGTTCAAAAAAAAAAAAAAAAAAAAGTTTTAATATATATAATTTTTGTTAAAGTTGTATTGAACTGTCTTTAACTAAAAGTTTAGTGTTTTTTTCGCTTTTATTGGTTCTTTGGCAAAGCAGTTATGTCAAAAGAACACAAACCCTCCGGGTTTAAGAAATGCACGAGGTGTGGTTTTAAATGTCCATAACGGACGACCACGCCTCGTGCGTCTATTGCTTAGGTGCTAAGCATTTACAAGAGTCATGTAGTGTGTGCCACGCGTTCTCTTCAAGAGTCCTCCAGGAGAGGAAGAACAAATTAATCCTCAAGGGATTAATCAAGCCTTCCTTCGAGGAGGCTTTATCTTCCTCTCCGTCTCCTTCTAAAAAGAAGAAAGCATCGGCTCCGACCAGTCAGTCGGAACAGACTGCTAAAAAATCCAAGCAGACTTCTCCATCGGCTCCACGGACTTCGGAGCCGAGGTCGGAACGGTCTGCCTCGATGCCTCCAGCCTCGACCCCTCCGGTTTCGGAGCTGAGGTCTGGGACATCGAGAGGCGGGTCACCCTCATCGGCTCCACTGATATTGGAGCCGATCAGGGTTACCGGCTCAGACTCTTCCCCCTCGGAGCCGAAGTCCTTATCGGCACCGAGGGAAATTTCCTTGAAACCTTCCTCGGAGCCGATAGTTGTTGAGTCCTTTCGGAGCCGGTCCCAGAGCCCTTCGGAGCCAATGGAGAAATCGGTTCGGGCCCGATCGGTATCCTCTAGGTCATCCAAGATGTCTGATTCGGACATCGACAGGGTGCTCCTTCGACTCTTCCAGTCTCCGGTGTTCCAAAAGCTTATTTCGGCTCCAGCCCATTTGGCTTCGGAGCCGATGGTCCACTCCCTTGCTGTGGTTCCTCCTCCAACAGCTTCGGCACCGTTGGAGCCAGTGCTGGTGGAACCTGTGGAGGTGTTAGGGTCGGGCCCGACCCTTGCTCCAACTCCGGCTTTTGGGTCGGAGTTCAGTACACGGACTTCTTCCTTCGCCCTGGGGAGGCTTCGGGATTGATGCTCGGTCCCAAGTCTCCCTCTTGGTGCGCGGCAAGGGAGTACCGTCCACTGTCGTGGCCACGGAGGTGGGACCCTCCCAGGATTCTGGTGGTCCCGCCTTCAGGGCTATGAGGAGCTTTAGCCAAATCTTCCTTGGCTACCTCCACGGTTTCCCAGCTACCTCCCTGCATACGGAGACTGGGTCGTTGGCAGTCCCCTGTCTTTAGACAGCGGAGCCCCGGGCCTCAGGTTACCCCCGCTGGGGTTTCTCCTCCTGGAGGTCCTTCTGAAGCCTCTTCAGAAGACCCCCCAGGAAAAGGTCGTGCAAGAGGAAGCACGTTGACTCCCCTGATGAGTCTTTGACATCCGACACCGATCTCGATGATGCAGAGGGGTCCCCTAAGTCGTTCTCGGATGATGTCTCCTTTGCAGACATCTTGGAAGCCCTAAAACAGCAAGGCGGCTGGCAGTCCAAACCTCCCTCCGCTGATGAGTCGGTGTTCCTGAAGGCCTTCGGGGCTCAGCCCTCCGCCTCCTGGGTGTCTCCGCCCTTCGACGAGCTCTTGGATTTGATCTGTCGGAGGGCGTGGGAACACCCAGACTCTATGGAACCGGTGCCTGCTCGTCCGAACAAATTTCTCTTGGCGCCCCCTGATAGAGAGTTCCTTACTAAAGGTGTGGCTGTAGATGCTTTGGTGGTGGCATCTGCTACCCAGCATGACGTAGCAGAGGCTTCTACGTCCGTCCATCCTCCTAATAAGGAGTCTAGGAGCATGGATCGCACGAAAGCGCACCCTTAGTTCAGCGGCCTTTACACTGAGGTCTTTGAACTACCTGACGCACTTTACCAGATTTCAGAGGGATCTGATTAAGGAGCTATCCGATACCCTCTTGGGTAACCTGCCTGAGGAGCTGGCCCAGACGGTTGGCTCTCAGCTGGCTACAATGTCGTCCATTTCAAACTCGTCCATGAGGCTCATTTCGTATGCTGCCGAAGGGGCGAGTAGAGTGGCGGGTACAGGCATTGCTCTACGTAGACAAGCCTGGCTCCGCCTGTGTCATTTCGCGGAGGCCTTTAAGTCTTCATTTGCCGACGCCCCTTTTGATGGGTCCTCCTTGTTTGGACCCAAGGTAAAAGACACACTGACCCGCTGTGAACAGGAGGGTAAGACTCTGACTGCCGTAGGGGCACGATTTTCCACTCCCTTTCGGCCTTATCCCAAGGCTAAAACAGGAGGGAAAATGTGGTTCCGTAGATCTCAGAGGCCTTACCCCTCTCAACAGGAAGGTTCCCCTTCCAGAGGCAGAGGAGGGGGAAATTCATCCGGAAGACTCCGTCCCAGAGGCGGCAGAGGCCCTCGCAATACTGGAGACCGCGAGTCTTTTCGTGGCTCTTCAGCCTTTCATAGTCCCTGAGGGATTGCCCGGCTGTGCTGCTCCGGAGCCAGTCGGGGTCGCTTCAAGCACCTGAAGGCCTGGGAAGGGATCACTCAGGACCGATGGGTGCTTCGGATTATCGCCGGAGGTTACTCCATCCCATTCTCTCACTCCATCCTCAGTCCAAAAATCCCGGACCCGCCACCCAGTCAACGGGATACCGCAGCCTCAGAAGTTTCAAAGCTGCTGCAAAGGAGTCATCCAACCGTCCCCAGAGACCAGATCGTATTAGGGACTTACTCAAGATTCTTTTTGGTGCCAAAAAAGACCGGGGACTTGAGGCCCATTTTGGACCTCAGCATCCTAAACCGTTCAGTCAGAAAGTCCAAGTTCAATGGTCACTCTACAAACCATTCTCCCATTGCTGGAGAAAGGTGTTTGGATGTGCTCCATAGATCTCAAGGACGCTTATTATCATATCATGGTACATCAAGCGTCCAGGAGACATCTGCGCTTCAGCCTAGGAGGCAGTCATTTTCAGTTCCGTGCGCTGCCCTTTGGTCTCACCACAGCCCCCAGGGTGTTCACCAAGTGCTTGGCAATAGTGACTGCTCACCTGAGAAGTCTAGGATTCCAGGTGTTTCCATATCTAGACGACTGGCTCCTAACTGCCACCTCCAAGCATCTACTTCATGGAGCCTACAAGCCACTATCTTACTGGGCAATTCCCTTGGAATCACCTTCAATTGGCCAAAGTCTGTGTTATGCCATCTCAACGAATAAGATTCATAGGGGTAGAGATAGACTCAAACCAAATGCGGGTCTATCTACCTTCGGACAGAATTCAAACCATACAAAATCAGGTTCGAGCCTTACTTCCCAGGTCCAAAGCCCCAGCCAGAATGGTCCTACAGCTATTGGGATCAATGTCTGCCACGGTTCTTCTAGTCCCCTTGGCAAGGTTGCACATGAGAATCGTCCAGTGGCTTCTTTCAGCTCAGTGGTCCTTTCAGGAACTCCCTCTCAGTCACCTCATATGGATCACGGAATCTTGCAAATGGGACCTTAGCTGGTGGCTAGTGCCCTCCAATTTGGACCAGGGACGACCCTTTGTTCTTCCTCCTCCGGCGGCCACTTTGACCACGGACGCCTCCCAGATGGGGTGGGGGGGGCATTCTCTGGGCAGGTCAGTCCAAGGCAAATGGCACCCGGAAGACACTCTTCTTCATATCAACGTCCTAGAAATGAGGGCAGTACTCCTGTCCCTTCAAGCCCTTCACGATTATCTCCCTCAGGGCGTAATCGCTGTTCACTCAGACAACATGTCAGTTGTCTGGTACCTGAACAAACAGGGAGGGACCAGGTCCTATCCTCTTTGCAGAGAAGCCATGAGAGTTTGGGAATGGGCAGTCTCGACCAAACGCTTCCTAGTGGCTACTCACATACCGGGCATGTTCAATGTCATAGCCGACAGATTAAGCAGAACCATCCTCTCTCCTCACGAATGGTCTCTGAGTATGACAGTGGCAAGTCAGATTTTCAGCGAATGGGGAGTTCCGTGTTGCGACCTCTTCGCGACTCCTCTGAATGCGAAGTGCAAAGAATTCTTCTCCCTAATCCCGGCTCCGGGGAAGAGCCCCATGGACGCATTAGTCCATCCTTGGCCCACCGGCTTGCTTTATGCCTTCCCCTCCAGTTCCACTCCTCCCCAGGGTGATTCAAAAGGCATCTCTCTTGGGGAGCAAAATGATCTTGATTGCTCCTTACTGGCCTCGTCAAGTGTGGTTCTCCTATCTTCGGAAACATGCCCTGGAAGGTCCATGGTTTCTGGATCAGATACCAGACCTACTGGTTCATCAGTCGGGACTATTCCACCAGTCCCTACACACCTTAAAATTGACGGCTTGGCTCCTCCTCTTCCGACGATAGTCAGGAGTCATACATTGGATCCAGATGTTGTACACATATTATCTTCGGCCCATAAGTCTGCTACAAAGAAACTGTATTCTAGCAAATGGAAAAGGTTTGCTATTTGGGCTCAACTCCGGGGCCTGGACCCCATTTCTATTCCCGTGGCAGAAGTACTAAAATTTCTGACCTCTCTTTTCAATCAAGACTCTTCAGTTTCTACCATCAAAGTACAATTGGCAGCAATTTCTAATTTTCACGAATCCATAGACCCACCTTTAATGAGTAACAGATTGTGTAAGACCTTCTTGAAAGGTGCTGCTCTATTAAGACCTCCGATTTCTCATCCTGCACCCTCATGGGATCTCGATATAGTATTACGCGCCTTGACTTCTTTCCCCTTTGAACCAGCAGCCACATGTGATCTAAAGTTTCTATCATGGAAGACGGCCTTTCTGGTGGCGATTACTTCTGCCAGAAGAGTTTCAGAGCTTCAAGCTTTGTCAGTGAAACCCCCGTACTTGGTTTTTCATAAAGACAGAGTATCCCTCAGACCAAATCCTTCCTTTGTTCCTAAAGTTTGTTCTACTTTCTGCTTACAACAATCGTTAGAGCTTCCAGTTTTTTTCCCAAAATACTCTAACAAAGCGGAGTTCATATTCCACACACTAGATGTCCACAGACAGTTACGTTTTTATTTAGACAGGACCAAACAAATAAGGAAATCAGATCAGTTGTTTGTATCCTTTGCAGATAACAGATTGGGCAACGCTGTCACAAAGGTCACTATTGCCAAATGGATCAGGGACTGTATTACTCGAGCATATATTTATTCTAACAAAGAGCTTACCACCTCTGTCAAGGCTCATTCTACAAGGGCTATGTCTACTTCGGTAGCATTTCATTCTAAGCTTGCTATTAGTGATATTTGTGCTGCGGCTACATGGTCTTCCCCGCACACCTTCATTTCCCACTACAAATTAGATGTGGCATCTAGAGGACGAGCTTCATTTGGTTCCACAGTGCTCAGCAGTGTTTTCCAATGAGCCACCCGGGATTTAGGTGCTAGGGACGCTGTCCCATCAGTTCAGAATGTAGGCGAGATAGGATCACATAACATCTTTTAGTTATGTACTCACCATAACTTCAGATGTTTGGGATCCATCTCGCCTACATTCCCAATAACCCACCCTCCTTCCCCCTTCCTTGGAGATCAGAGGATATCAGAAGGTCCGAATCCTTTCATCTTGAAACATCTAACAATGTTATATAACCAAGTTGTGCATGTGTGCATGAATGCGGACAAACAAGATCTGGGGGATTAGTGGTGGTGCATCCTGGGATAAAGATAGCTCAGCCAATTAGAGGCCTCGCTCTATAGCATAAGCGTGCCGAGTCGGAGCCGAACCCATCAGTTCAGAATGTAGGCGAGATAGATCCCAAACATCTGAAGTTATGGTGAGTACATAACTAAAAGTTTTCACCAATTCCCTTTACCCATACCCACATTCGAGAGAACAATGAACAGATGGCATTCAATCAGTCGAGGGAGACAAAAACGGAAGATGTCACCAGAGAGAGTGAATGGGCGAACCATAAAGAAAATGTGGAATCAAGCAGGGACAACTTGATATGGAACATTTCTGATAAAGTGTTAGATCAGTATGAATGTGTGGTCCTTAATAAAGGACTAGGTTTTATACCAACAACTAACAGTCAACTTACTGATTTGATTATTGACCTGAAAACCTTTACCAGGAATGTTTTACTGAAAATGGAAATGGGTAAAGGTAGCTTAACTGATCAGAATGTATATAAGAGATCTAGTACTTATATGCCTAACCACCATCCTTTGGTTTATGCTTTTGATAAAATGGTAGAAGATGACCTACATAAGTATTTTGGTCAGGGACATACTGAGTTTGTGTTTAATATAAAGAATAACCTCAATTATAATGAACTTGAAGCGTTAAAGAGGTTACAAGCTGATACTAATGTGACAATACGTCCAGCGGATAAAGGTGGACCGATTGTGCTTATGAATACTGATGCATATAAGTTATCTATGTCCAAAATGTTAAACGAGGTTAAGTTTTATGGTGTTATAGATAAAATAATTGTTGAGTCTAAGGTTAATAATATTAAAACAATGTTGAATGATTTGGTAAAATCAGGTAATATTACTAGAGATATGTTTAAATTTCTCTATGTAGAAAGTCCTATCATTCCAGTGATAAATGGCCTTCCCAAAATTCATAAGGATGGCACCAACTCTCCCATGAGACCTATTGTGTCAGGGAGGGGATGGTGCACAGAACCTTTTTCTATTTTTATTGAAAAGCAGTTACGGCCTTTGATTAATAATAATTTTAATATTTTGAAAGACTCGCAGCAATTTTTGAAAGAACTATATGTGTTCAGTACAAGCATTGGTAATGTTCAGAATGAGTTTTTATTGGTAACATTGGATATACAGTCGTTATTTACTGTCATTCCTAATTTTGAAGGTGTCAACTATATTAAATGCTATCTTGAAAGGCATAGTGTATATAATGAAGAATTGAGAGATTTAATTTGCCTATTTTTGGAAACAGTTCTTGAAAATAATGTTTTCATATTTGAGGACACCATCTCCCTGCAGCGCGATGGCATAGCTATGGGCACACCTTGTGCCAATAGCTACACCAATATGTTTCTTGCTCTGTGGGAAGAGGATGTTTTATATGAAATGGAACTATACAAGAAAAATGTTATGTTTTATAAGCGTTTTGTTGATGATGTTTTCCTTTTGTGGAATGGCAGTTTGGAAATATTAGAAGTATTCATAGAACAGATGAATCAAGCTACTAGTTATTTGAGATTTACTATGGTTGTTTCTGAAAAGTAGGTTAATTTTTTAGATACATGCGTTGAGAAATTAAGTAATGGTTTCTTTGACACTGGTATACATAGAAAGGACTGTCATAGGAACACCCTGCTTCATCGAAGCAGTATGCACCCTAACTATGTTTTCAAGAATGTGGTCAAAGACCAGGCAATGCGTGTATCCAGGTTGAATAATACAAATGTAGGCTTTGAAACTGAGTTAGATAATCTGAAAGATAGGTTTATGCATAGAGGGTACAGCTCCATTGACCTTAATGAAGGACTCTCTGATATAGAATTTTTGAGAGAAAATAGGGCGAAACCTTATTTTTCTAAACAGAATGAGTGTTTCTTTTTTGGGAGTTAATTTAGATACTGAGGTTAAAATACCTATGTTTTTTACTAAAGATAGGAATAATATTTATAATATTTTTGAGAGACACTGGGGAGTATTACTAACTGATCCACAAATAGCGGAAGTAGTAGGTAATAAACCTAAATTTAGATATAAAAACAGAAAGAATATTAGAAGGATGTTATGTTACCCACACGTTAATAAAGAGACTGTGAACATAAAAGGGACGTTTCCTTGTGGCGCTTGTAATTATTGTATATATATTAATAGATCAAACATTTGTGTACATCCTGATACTGGTAAGGAGTTCAGATTTAATTGTGAAGCTAGTTGTGACACACAGCATGTTGTTTATTTAGCAACTTGCGTTGAATGTCTTTCATTTTACGTTGGGAAGACGGATAGGTTACTTAAGAACAGAATTAGGGAACATTTATATAATATCAGAATTGGTGTCAGTACAAATGCTTTAGCTAAGCATGTAATGACAACGGGCTCCACACATACATTTGAGTTTATGGCTATTGAGACAATTAGACCCAACCTAGAGGGGGGAATGTAACTAATGTTACAGAAGAAAAAGAAAGTGGATTATTCGCCCTAGGGCTGATATTGGGAAGGGTTTAAATGATAGGATGTCCATTAAACCAGTTCTTCGATCCAAGAGTCTCAGGGTGAGATAGAAATGTAGTGTTTTTTTCTGTCCTTATACGTTTTTATTGTTATTATTGGTTTGATTGCCCCTGATTTATTTGTTTTGATCAGATAATTAAAAAAAAAAAAAAATTAAAAGATTTTCTATATATAGTGTTTAAATATGGGAATATGTTAGGATAGTTTGTAGTAGTAAATGAAATCATAATTAGAAATGATAGTTTTATTAAAGTGAAGTCAGAAACTATAATTTGATTTCTGACTTCTATTAAGTTATATATTTTTGGTAAC
>NC_056732.1:1686053496-1686063496 GCF_019279795.1 Protopterus annectens | reverse complement strand
GCCGAACTGGGTGGGATCAAGTGTCTGTAGGTCCCCAATGTCTCTGTTTATGAGTTCCATAATGATTCTTTCCATAGCTTTGCAGACCGGGCTGGTTAAGCTTAGTAGTTTCCAGGGTCTGTAGAGGTGCCTCCTCTGTGGAGTGGGACCACTGTTGCTGTACGCCATTGTTCAGGTACATATCCTGTAGTAAGGCTAAGGTTAAATAGCATTTTTATGTGCGGGTTTAGCTCCTCTTGGAGTTCACGTAGCATGAAACCCGGGATACCGTTAGGTCCCATTGATGCTGTTTTTTTAGCTTTGCTGAGGGCAGTTCTCACCTGGACATCTGAGATGACAGGGAGGTTACATTCAGCTGGGATAAGTATTTCTTCTTTTGGGGGTGAGGGAGGGGAGAAATTTGCACTGAACCTGTCTGCCAGAATGTTGGCAATATCTGTGGGTTCAGTGTATTTTTTGTCATTGTGAACTAACTCTGAGCATATCTGAGGGATTAAGCCCAGGTTTCTAACATAGCCGAAGAAGGCCTTGTGGTTATCTTTACTGTCCATAGCGATTTTTCTCTCAAAGTTTGCCTTTGATGTTTTTATGAGAGAACGTAGCTTTCTACTAGTGCTGATCAGAGATGCCTTCTCTTTATGCGATTTTGCTCTGTCATGCAGTAGATTCCTTCTTTTGTTATACAATTTGTTTATGGCTGGGGTCCACCAGACAGGACGCCTGCCCTTGGTGGAGAGTGTCTTGGTTTTATTTGGGATTGCATGATCCATGCATTCTTGGAGATGTCCGTAGAAAGCATTTGTGAAGGATTCAGCATTGTGGGATGTGGTTTCCACTGGACCAATGGGCTTAAAGGATACCATCTCAGTCTTAAGAAGTGTAAAGTCTGCTTTTGAGAAGTTTTTCACTGTAGTCTTTTGTGTTGGGGGTGGAGGTGGGATATGTATATCCAGGGTGATTAGTTTGTGGTCAGATCTCACTAGTGAGGGGTATAATTCCGGTGTGGAGCACTTTGTCCCCATGTTTGTGATGATCAGGTCTAGTATATTATCTCCCCTTGTGGGAGAGGTGACTAGCTGTTCCATTACATTTGAATTTATGAATTCCAGGAACCTTTGGGCTAGGGTGTTAGGGCTAGAATAATGCACCCAGTCTATGTTAGGGTAGTTGAAGTCTCCCAATATGATGGTGTGTGGTGAGACATTCATATCCTCCAATGTCTTCAGGAAGGCTGAATGGGGTTCCTGAGATTGGGAGGGTGGTCTGTAACATGCTACCAGTTTTGCCTATGGTTAGTTGCACCTGGATGGTCTCTGATGCTTCATGTGTTGCCACTAACCTGGAGGTGTGGGTGACCTTGATGAATATGGACACCCCCCTTCCCTTTTTGGTTTGGCCCGAGTTTTGGGGCCGAAAAGCATGATATGAGGTATAGCCTGGTAGTGCTGGGGTGCTCTCAGGAGCCTTGAACCAGGTTTCAGTTACTGCACAGACATCAATGTTCTCCATACTGAGGAGTGCTTCGAGAGCCTGCATCTTGAGATTTAGACTTCTGGCATTGAGCAGCATTACCCTTAATTTCTTTACATTTTTGTTTTCTAAGGAGGTGGGTTTGTCTTTTGAGCCTTGCCTAAAAAAGGCACTATGGGGGTGGCAAGAGCCTTAGCCAATATCCGGAAGCCCAGTGGTGACAGGTGCTAGCCGTCCCTTGCAAAGCAACGTGGCTTGTCCAACATGTCATCCCAAGCAGACAGACATTGGATCCCCCTAGAATGACACCAGTAATTGAGCCAATTATTAAAGCTGATCATCTTGTCTTTGTATTGTGGCATCATTCTTGGTGGGGGCAAGATGCTGTTCAGGGTCAGGGTCATACCAGCTTGGCCTAGATAATCAGAGAGCTCCTCTATGTCTCTTTTCATGTAGTCCAGGGAGGTACGTCTCGGGTCATTCACGCCGGCATGGACAATGACGGAGTCATATTTGTACTTGCTTTGGAGTGACCTAAATGCGTGTGTTATGTGGCGGATCCTAGCTCCCAATAGGCAGCTCACCATTACCCTCTCCTTGTTCAGCCTGTTAAGGGGAACGTCAGTGTGTCTGACTATAGAGTCACCTATTACTAGTGTATCAGGCATGGTGTTTGGCCTTAAGGGCTGTGATTGTTTGACACACTGATTTATTGAAGTATGTGTTGCATGTGTTATGATTTGAGGTGGTGGATTTTTGTGTGTCTGCTTTGGGAGCCTCTGTTGTTTTGGTAAGTTTTTTGTTAGAGCCTCCAAATATGTCTTTTGGTTATTATGTGTTTGGCTTGCAGTTGTGGTAGGTCTGTGTGGGACTGGGTTTGCTGTATGTGTGGTTACCTTCTCCTCCTGTCTGGTCTTGCCAGTCCTGAGTTGAGAGAGTTCAGCCTCCAGTTTGGCTATATAGTTGCATCTCTCACATGTATTTGTGTTTGTTGGGAGGAGGAGAGGGTTGTCTGTGTACATGAGACAATTGTAGCATTGTCTCAAGATTCCCAGATTAACCAGCTGAACTGGAGAGGATGCTAGTAATCTACCACTCGACATGCTAGAATATTATAAGGAAGTGCTGTGCCTTTAAGGGAAGTGGGTGTGAATGTAGTGCTTACTTTAGTTTGAGAGTGCTTACTTAGAAGAGAGGTTTTGAGAAGAAGTGCTAGGCTTATAATAAAGTCAGTAGACTGATTATTATAAGAGTAGAGCTTTCTTAAGGGAAAATTTGAAGGGCAGACTTGGCGGAGCCAGAAAAAGTTTAACCTTGTTTATCCGGTGCTGCGCTATGCGCAAAGCCACGCAAACGGGATATATATATATATATATATATATATGTGTGTGTGTGTGTGTGTGTGTGTGTGTGTGTGTATATATATATATATATATATATATATATATATATATATAAAATATATATTTATATATGTGTGTGTGTGTGTATATATGTGTGTGTGTATATATATATATATATATATATATATATATATATATATATATATATATATATATATAATGTGTGTGTGTATATATCTGTACCATTTGGGTTGTTATAACTTCATATGACTCATTCTCTAATAATTCCAACATCTTGTTCTCATAGTAGTCACTATCCATTACCACTACCAGCCCTCCCTTGTCAGCTGGTCAGAATATGCAAGACAACATAATTCGAAGTTTACATGAATGTAAATGTATGGGTTTCATCACTGAGGATCTCTATAAATATTTTTTAGTGGAATTGCCCTTAATTCCAACGATAACAGGGCTACCTAAGGTCCACAAAAATCCACATGCACCAGAAATGAGACTTCTGGAGGCTGGAGCTGGATGGCTCACGGAACCAGTCTTCATCTACTTAGACCATGAACTCAGAACATTTCTTAATGAACGTGGGCCAGTGTTAAGATATACGTAACAATTCTTAAGGGAGTTGTATGTAAGAATGACTGAAATCCCCAATTTTGACAATACTGTGTTTGTAACAATGGATGTTATATCTTTGTTTGCATGCATTCCCAATGAAGAGGGACTTGCATATCTGGGATGGTTTCTAAAAGAGGATGTAATGTGATCCTATCTCGCCTACATTCTCTACAGATGGGTTCGGAGCCGATCCTCGGCTCCGACTCGGCCGCTATACAATAGAACACAGTCTCTTATTGGCTGAGTCACCTCGTATCCCAGGATGCACCACTACTGCTTCTCCAGATCTCGTTTGCCGCTTCTGAAGCATAGACATGGTCTCGGACTTGGCTGAGCTAAGTGCCTCTTAGTGACATAATTTTCTGTCAAATTTTCTGCTAAAACTGACCCAAAAGCTGTTTTAACAGCTACTTGTTGTTGTGTGATTGTGTATTTAGCGATTTTTGCGGTAAAATTGTATTTTTTGGGCAAGTGATTCCGTTTGAGTGAGAGGGGCCTTGCCCTATCCTGCGCTTTTTAGTTAGAGTTGTAGTTTTTTGTAGTTTTGGTGTACTTTCGAAGTTTAGTGCGTCTTAACCATGTCGAAGGAACATAGACCATCAGGTTTCAAAAAATGTTCTAAATGCAATTATAAAATGTCCATTACGGACGACCATTCATTGTGTGTTTACTGTTTGGGCCCGAAGCACCTCCAGGAATCCTGTAGCGTTTGCCACGCCTTTTCCTCTCGCGTGCTCCAAGAGAGGAAAAATAAGTTGATTTTGAAAGGGCTTATTACCCCTTCCTTTGAGGAAGCCCTATCTTCTTCTTCTTCCCCTTCGAGGAAGAAAAAATCTTCGGCTCCGACCAGCCCGTCGGATTCGGCAGCAAAAAAGTCAAGGCAGGCTTCTCCCTCGGCTCCATGGACTTCGGAACCGAGGGTGGAACGGTCTGCCTCGATGTCTCCAGCTTCGACTCCTCTGGCTTCGGAGTCGAAAGCTCGGGCATCGAGAGGCGAGTCATCTCCATCGGCTCCATTGCCTTCGGAGCCGATGAGGGTTGCTCGCTCAGACTCTTCCCCTTCGGTGCTGAAGTCCCCATCAGCTCCGAGGGAAATTGCAGTGGTAGTGGAATCTCCCTCGGCGCCGATACTTCTCGAACCCATACAGAGTCGGTCCCCCAGTCTTTCGGAGCCGGCGGAGAAGTTGACTCGGACCCGGTCGGTCTCTTCTCGGTCGTCGAGGATGTCTGATTCGGATGTAGACAGGGTGCTTCGAAGGCTTTTTCAGTCTCCGGTCTTTCAAAAGTTGATCTCGGCTCCAGCCCAGTCGGCTCCGGAGCCGGTTTCCCACCCTGCTATCTCGGTTCCTCCTCCAACAGCTTCGGCGCCATTGGAGTCAGTGTTGGTGGAGCCGGTGGAGGTTGTCGGGTCGGTTCCGACCCTAACTCCAACCCCGCCCTTCGGGTCGGGGTTCGGTAAACGGACCTCCTTTGTCGGCCCCGGGGGGATGCTTCGGAACCGATCCTTTCGGTTCCGAGCCTCCCTCTTGGTGCGTCGACGGCGGGAGTTCCGACTGCTGTTGTGGCCTTGGGGGTTGAACCATCCCAGGACTCTGGGGGTCCTGCCTTCAAGGCCATGAGGAGTGCCTTGGCCAAATCCTCTCTTGCCACTTCTACCATCTCACCACCACCTTCCCTTGGCACGGAGACTGGCTCCTTTGCAATCCCCCTGTCTCACGACAGTGGAGCCCTTGGGCCTGAGGTTACCCCCATCGGGGGTTCCCTTCTTCCTGGAGGTCCCTCCGAAACGTCTTTGGAGGAACCTCCGAGGAACAAACAGTGCAAGAGGAAGCACGTCGACTCCCCTGATGAGTCTCTCACCTCGGATACCGACCTCGATGATGCGGAATGGTCCCCCAAGTCGTCCTCGGATGATGTATCCTTTGTGGACATCTTGGAGCTCCTTAAGCAACGAGGCGACTGGCAGTCCAAACCTTCTTCTGCTGAGGAGTCGGTTTTCCTCAAGGCCTTCGGGGCTCAGCCCTCCGCCTCCTGGGTGTCTCCACCCTTCGATGAGCTGCTGGATTTGATCTCTCGAAGGGCGTGGGAACACCCGGACTCTGTTGAACCTGTGCCAGCTCACCCCAATAAATTCCTTTCGGCACCCCCTGATAAGGACTTTCTTTCGAAAGGTGTGGCTGTAGATGCCTTGGTGGTGGCATCTGCCACCCAGCAAGATGTGGCAGAGGCTTCAATGTCCGTCCATCCTCCTAATAAGGAGTCTAGGAGCATGGATCGGTATGGGAAGCGTACCCTTACTTCAGCGACCTTTACACTAAGGTCTCTGAACTACTTGACGCATTTCACGAGACTGCAGAGGGATCTGATCAAGGAGCTTTCGGATACCCTCTCCGGTAACTTACCTGAGCAGTTGGCCCAGACGGTCAACTCCCAGTTGGCTACCCTGTCCTCGTTATCCAACTCATCCATGAGGCTCATTTCTTATGCAGCCGAAGGAGCGAGCAGAGCGGCGGGAACAGGTGTTGCTCTATGGAGACAAGCCTGGCTATGCCTGTATCACTTTGCGGAGGCCTTTAAGTCTTCCTTTGCCGACGCCCCCTTTGATGGGTCCTCTCTGTTTGGGCCCAAGGTAAAGGACACTTTGACTCGCTGCGAACAGGAGGGTAAGACTTTAACTGCCGTAGGGGCCCGGTTTTCCACTCCCTTCAGACCTTATCCCAAGGCTCGAAGAGGAGGGAAAATGTGGTTCCGTAAGTCTCAAAAGCCTTACTCGTCGCAGCAGAGTGATTCCCCTTCTAGAGGCAGAGGAGGGGGAAATTTTTCAGGGAGACGCCGTCCCAGAGGCGGCGGAGGCCCCCGCAAAACTGGACACCGCGAGTCCTTTCATGGCTCCTCCTCCTTCCAGCATCCCTGAAGGAGTGCCCGACTGTGCAGCTCCGGAGCCAGTCGGGGGTCGTTTTTCGAGACACCTAAAGGCCTGGGAAAATATCACTCAGGACCAATGGGTGCTCCGAATCATTGCCGGAGGTTACACCATTCCCTTCTCTCAACCCCCCCCCCACCATCCCAAAGAATCCCGGACCCGCCACCCAGTCAAACGGGATCTGGCAGCCAGCGAAGTATCGAAGCTGCTTCAAAAAGGAGTCATCCAACCTGTCCCCGCAGATCAGGCCGGATCAGGGACTTACTCAAGATTCTTTTTGGTACCAAAAAAGACCGGGGACTTGAGGCCCATTTTGGATCTCAGCAAGTTAAACCGATTAGTGAAAAAGTCCAAATTCCAGATGGTCACCTTGCAATCCATTCTCCCGCTTTTGGAGAAAGGTGTTTGGATGTGCTCCATAGATCTCAAAGACGCCTATTATCACATTCTGATAGATCAGGCATCAAGGAGACACTTGCGCTTCAGCCTAGGAGACAGTCATTTCCAGGTCCGTGCACTGCCCTTTGGTCTCACCACAGCCCTCAGGGTGTTCACCAAATGTTTGGCGGTGGTGACTCCTCACCTGAGAAGTCTAGGATTCCAGGTGTTTCCATACCTAGACGACTGGCTCCTAACTGCCACCTCCAGGCATCTACTCTTGAAAACTCTAGCAGCCACCATCTCTCTAGGCAACTCCTTAGGAATCCCCTTCAATTGGACAAAATCCATATTGCTGCCATCGCAGCGTATTCTGTTTATTGGTGCAGAAATAGACTCAAGGCAGATGCGAGTCTATCTTCCTGCGGAAAGGATAGCAACGCTGCAGTCTCAGGTTCGGCATTACTCCTCAGACGCCGCTCCAGCGAGAATGGTCCTGCAACTGTTGGGCTCCATGTCAGCCACCATTCTTCTGGTCCCCTTGGCAAGGTTGCATATGAGGATACTCCAGTGGCTCCTCTCAGTCCAGTGGTCTTACCAAGACCTTCCCCTCATTCACCACATATTGATCACAGAGACATGCAAACAGGATCTTCATTGGTGGCTTCTTTCCTCCAACCTGGATCAGGGGCGACCCTTCATTCCCCCATCTCCCTCGGCCACGTTGACTACGGACGCCTCCCAGTCAGGGTGGGGGGGACATTATCTGGACAGGTCGGTCCAAGGCACGTGGCACTCTGACGAGAGTCTTCTCCACATCAATATCCTGGAAATGAGGGCGGTGCTTTTAACGTTGCAAGCACTGCACGATCACCTCCCCCATGGTACGATTGCCATGCAGTCCGACAACATGTTGGTAGTCTGGTACTTGAACAAGCAAGGAGGGACCAGGTCTTACCCCCTTTGCAGAGAGGCCATGAAGGTATGGGACTGGGCGATTTCTACCAAACGTTTTCTAGTGGCAACACACATTCCGGGGAGATCCAATGTGATAGCCGACAGACAGAGCAGGAATATTCTCTCCCCTCATGAGTGGTCCTTGAACGACAGAGTGGTAACACAGATTTTCACGAGATGGGGAGTTCCATGTTGCGATCTTTTCGCAACTCCCCTCAACGCAAAATGCCAGCAGTTCTTCTCTCTCACCCCAGTTCCGGGGGAGATCCCCAAGGATGCTCTAGTCCAAGCTTGGCCCCCCGGTCTGCTATATGCCTTTCCACTGGTTCCCCTTCTCCCCAAGGTGATTCAGAAGGCGATTCGCTTGGAAAGCAAAATGATTCTAATCGCCCCATACTGGCCTCGTCAAGTCTGGTTCCCCTTTCTTCACAAATATGCATTGGAGGGTCCCTTGTTCCTGGACCAAGTTCCGGACCTCTTGACGCATCAGTCAGGACAGCTCCATCAGTCGCTCCATTCATTGAAGCTAGCAGCTTGGCTACTCCTCTTCCAACCATAGTTAGGAGCCATTCTTTCGACCCTGAAGTCATGCATATTTTGTCCTCGGCCCACAAGACTTCTACTTAAAAGATGTATAACAGTAAATGGAAGAGGTTTGCTATTTGGGCCCAACTCCGAGAATTAGATCCTATGACAGCCTCGGTGTCAGAGGTTCTGAAGTTTTTAACTTCCCTGTTCAACCAGGGTTGTTCGGTGTCTACCATCAAAGTTCAATTGGCGGCTATTTCCAAGTTTCACGAGAGCGTAAAACCACCTTTAATGAACAACAAGTTGTGCAAAGCCTTTATTAAAGGAGCTTGGCTTCTACGGCCCCCTATATCTCATCCCGCACCACCGTGGGACCTTAACGTAGTGTTAGGTGCATTAACCGCACCTCCCTTTGAGCCGGCAGCAACCTGTGACTTAAAATTTCTTTCTTGGAAGACTGCCCTTCTAGTTGCTATTACATCAGCCAGGCGAGTTTCAGAACTTCAAGCCCTATGTGTCAAACCACCATACCTGGTATTTCACAAGGATAGAGTATCTCTTAGACCAAACCCATCCTTTATACCAAAGGTTTGTTCTAACTTTTGTTTGCAACAATCACTGGAATTACCGTTTTTTTTCCCTAAGTATTCAAACGGAGCTGAGTATACCTTTCACAGCTTAGACGTGCACAGACAATTACGTTTCTATTTGGATAGGACACACCAAGCACGAAAATCAGATCAACTGTTTGTGTCCTTTTCAGATAGTAAATTGGGCAAAGCCGTCACGAAAGTCACTATTGCCAAGTGGATCAGAGACTGTATCAGTCATATTTATCGTATTTCAAATAAGGAGCTTACAGTTCCAGTGAAAGCTTATTCTACCAGGGCTATGGCCACTTCGGCAGCCTTTCATTCCAAGCTCTCTATTAGTGACATCTGTGCGGCTGCTACGTGGTCTTCTCTACACACCTTTATTTCTCACTACAAATTGGATGTGGCATCTAGGGGTCGAGCTTCCTTTGGTTCCACGGTTCTCCGGAGCGTTTTCCAGTGAGCCACCCAGGAATTAGGTGCTAGGGACGCTGTCCCATCTGTAGAGAATGTAGGCGAGATAGGATCACATTACATCTTTTAGTTATATACTTACCATAACTTTAGATGTATGGGATCCATCTCGCCTACATTCCTAATAACCCACCCTCCTTCCACCTGCCTTGTAGGCCAGAAGAGACTGGACGATCCGAATTCAACTTTTCCTCTCTTGAAACACCTGGCAATGTTATAACAACAGTCTATGTGTGTGTGCATGTGTGCGGACAAACAAGATCTGGGGAAGCAGTAGTGGTGCATCCTGGGATACGAGGTGACTCAGCCAATAAGAGACTGCGTTCTATTGTATAGCAGCCGAGTCGGAGCCGAGGATCGGCTCCAAACCCATCTGTGTAGAGAATGTAGGCGAGATGGATCCCATACATCTAAAGTTATGGTAAGTACATAACTAAAAGTTATGAAATGTGATGATCAAAGGGTTGACTTGCTCTGCCTTTTGATGGAGTTAGTTATAGGTTCATAGGTTCATAGGTTCATACTAGGCTATCTGCCCGAGGGCATTTAGTATTGTGTTTAGTATGGGGAACTATACCCATTATTTTGCTGTGCTTCTGTTGAGCAGTGACACTGAGGTAATCCCTTCCATCCATTGGTCAAGATTTCTTTTTATTCCACAGCATAGGAGTCTTTGGTGATGAATCTATCCCTCCAGCACGCCC
>NC_056732.1:1685883496-1686040996 GCF_019279795.1 Protopterus annectens | reverse complement strand
CTTCTCCTTCACTCTTACTCCCATTTCCACTCTATCTCCTCTTCTCTCATTCAGCCCAACCATCTGCACCTACTTCACCCTAAACTCTTCTACTCTAAAGTCAAGACACTGTCACCTGCTCCAGTCTACAATCGACCAAAATTCATGTCTGACAGACCAATAAGGCTAAAGGATGTCTCTTTCAACAACCTAGTCCAAACTGGTGATATCCATCCTAACCCTGGTCTAACATCCTTTATTAACAACATTCATCCCTTACCCTCTTCCTCCTATCACAATACCCTAAAGATTTTTACAATTAATGCACAAAGTCTAAACAACAAAGTACACCAATTTCAAGCATGGTTCAGCCATAACCAATCAGATATCTTAGCCATCTCCGAAACCTGACTCAAGCCCTTTATCTCCAACTCTGAGATTCTGCCCCTAGGATTTCATTGTCTCAGAAATGACCGACTAAATTTAAAAAAGGTGGAGGCACTGCCCTAGTCTACTCCAACCTTCTTACCTTAATTCACATCCAAATTCCAATTCCAGAACACTGAACTAAACTGCTGGAATTCTAAAACTAAATAAACATAAAAATATCTGTCAAAAGATTTTAATACTCTTAATATATACTGGAAGAATCACGCAGATAAAAATAAGCAAAAATGTTTATTTTACATGCATGGAGACATGCTACAAAGTACATGGTATGTCAGCAGTCTAATTTCTGTACACTTCATATGGGTTTTTATACCCTTCTCTGCACATACACAGTAACTGGTTATCAGACAAGGAATTTCAGTCAAGGCTATAAATTCACATACTGGAGACTTAGATGGTCAGAGGTCAGGCACAAGATAAGCTTGTGCCTGGACCAAGGTAACATCTGTGCATTCCTCTTTGGTCAGCAAATTCTTTATAAGAAAAGCAACTTATTTTAACTTGCTTCTTTGCACACAATGCAATTTCACATTTTAACCCTTACTATACATGATACAAAGATGTTGAATACAAAGATTCTTACTACATTTCCCCCCTAATAACACTTTGTATCACCAGTAATATATTTTATTCATACAGTTTTTCGCATGACTCGTGTTCTGTATATTCAGAATAATAAGCTTTAGTTGCATTGGCAGACAGTACACTTGATATTATCATTCGGATGCAAGGAATGCAGCAACAACCCAACAGTAGGAATATAATGGCACCAACACATATAGCAATTAAGACATTCATAAGTACTGTTCCCTAATTTCCAAACCAATTTTGGAAAAAGTCAGTTAATGGATTCTGTCCTGGTTTTGTAAGTTCAGAAACTTGTTGTAGGATCTCTAGATGACTGTCAATGTCATGTTCTTTATCTGGAATAAACGAACAACACTCCTCCTGGATAAGAGCGCAAGTACCTCCTTTTGCTGCTAGGGTGAGATCGAGCGCCATACGATTTTGCAACACTACAGTCCTCATTTAACTCATCCGTCACCAATTCTAGCGCAGAAAAAGTTGCATTACTCAGAGTTTCTAACAGTTTTGACAGTTTTCTGAGCTCCCAAATGGATTTTACTGTCCCATACGCTGGAAGAATACCAGCCCAGGAAATAACATCATCGCCCAAGTCCATGTGTGATAGCCCCTTGCTGCTGCTATGGGCCAAATCGTGGTGATAGATCCAGGATGCATCAACGGTACCTACGGGATTAACAGGTTTATTAACAGCACGTACATTTCGTATTTTACCTTGGGGAAGAGAAAATGTATGTCTTATAGCTGGTGCTAAATAACCCAAAAAGCAACTGCCTGACTTGGTAACCATTTGTATGCTTTTCTACCACAGATAAAATAACAGTCATTTACTTTAAGTGTAATATTGACTGGAACAGAGTGATTTCCTTTATCTTGCAGCCCTTTAAACAAAAGATCATACACAGATAACATTTTTTCAAAGAAACTTGTGTCATTAACAAGCCCTGTACTATTAACAAGCACTCTTATAGGCTTGAAACTCGTTGCACAGTGCCCATCTATTGTACAGTTATGAATTATTGTTACATTACACTGACTCCATCCAACCTTAATCTTGCCAAATCTTTGAAAACATACAGTTCCATTCTGGCGACCCATGAGGGGTAATGCTATTTTGTCCTTTAAGGCTACATTTGAAGTTTCAAATAGTAAATTAGTCCATGTATCAATTGCCCCCAAAGGGACTGTACCTAACATTAGACCACCATGTACAGTAGGGATAGCCGTGCATATCCAACAATTTGAAACATTAAAAGTTAGAGCATATGCATACTTAATAGCTTGATATGTATTAAAAGGCGGATGCCAAGCCGTATCCTCGTCTCTCTTTACTTGGCTAGTCTTGTTTGAAAATAAAAACGGCCAAAACAGAAAAGTAACAATCACACTTATTAACAACAAAATTGTTTGGAATGCTTTTGTGGGAAGGGCTGCTCCCTTCCGGTATTTCTCTGCATTGCTACAATAGTCAGATATTCATACAAAACAAGATTACTACTAATCAATGTTCCTCAGGGGAATTCAAGTTTTTGTCCAGTTCAAACTGTTTTACCAGTTTACAGTGTGTCAGATGGATCCACGATGTTCGTTCTTTTATTCGGACTGCTGTAGGTGTTGCTATCAAAACCTGGTATGGACCTTCCCACTTAGGCGAGACCCAGGTTTTCCTCTTGACAATTTTAATCCAAACCCAGTTCCCGGGTTTCACTTCCAGGATCCTGTTGTTGTTCTGATCTGAAAAGCAATAATTCGTTAAAGAGGTGTTAGTTCTGGTAAGCAATTTCCTCATGTAATCTGCTATCTCTTCACCCCCCCTCACGTTCCGCAGGCAAAAGATTTTGCCACTGCGGGACGTAATAAGGTCTCCCGTATAATAGTTCAAATGGTGTGACCCCTTTTGAGGTGGGAGTGGTACGCATGAACAGGAGTGCCAGAGGTAAGCAGTTTATCCAAGACTGATGTGTCTCGGCCATGAGTTTACGTAACTTGCCTTTGAGAATGCCATTATGGCGTTCAACCAACCCTGCTGACTGTGGGTGGTAGGCACAATGATATTTTAACTCGATCTGAAAAACGGCGGCCAGCTTTTGAATAACTTGGTTTACGAAATGTGTGCCATTATCAGAATAGATGCGTGTAGGTAGCCCAAAATGAGGGATAATGTTATTTGTAAGGGCCTTGGCTACTGACAGTGCATCTGGGTGTGCTACCGGAAAAGCTTCAACCCATTTTGTATAAGCGTCAATAATGACTGACACAAATCGCTTCTGTTGAACAGGAGTTAGTTCAATAAAATCCATGCAGATTGTGTGAAATGGATACGGAGGCAGCGGAAAAGCTGCTGGGGTGATCCGCACCCCACCACCATGGTATTGTGCACAAAGCAGGCACGATAAACAAAATCGTTTAGCGTATGCTATAAAGCCCTTGGTCCAGAAAATTTGCTGGATCATTTGAACCATAGCAGCAGGGCCCAGATGAGATGGGCCATGCGTCACTAATGAGGCATACCTAAAAAGGTTTGTTGGCAAGACATACTTATCATTTGGACCTACGAAAACTCCCTGCTTTTGAATAGCCCCATATTTAACCCATCGCTGTTTTTCCTGAACTGTACTAAGTTCCTGCATTACCTGTAAAGTTTGTAGATCAAATTTATCTGTAGGGTGAAGTTCCTTCTGTGTGGTCTCGAGTGCAAAGGTAGAGGTTAAGGCTACACTTTTGCAGTTTTGTCGGCCAGTGCATTTCCAAGTGATACTGGATCCTTGGCATTCGTGTGCGCTGCGCACTTACAGATGGCCAGTCCCCGTGGCAGTTGGACAGCTTGTAAGAGGCTAAGGATTAAATCCTTGTGGGTTATTTCCTTTCCTGAGGCCATAACCATTCCCCTATTTTTCCATTGCTGTTCAAAGACATGGACCGTGGAAAAAGCATACTGACTATCTGTGTAGATAGTAACTGCCTTATCCTTGGAGATGGTGCATGCTCTGGACAAAGAAATCAATTTGGCCGCTTGTGCGGACAGGTTCCTGGGGAGGGGTTTTGCCTCCAGTACCTTAGTCTCAGTTGTGACTCATACCCCACTTGTGTGATACCTGCCTCATTCTTATGTGCTGACCCATCTACAAACAGGGTCCAATCTGAATTTGCCAAAGGTTGGTCCTTGAGGTCTGGTCTTGGTAAGACATTAGAGTGTATCAAATCTAAACACACATGAGGGGCACCATCGTCGGCTGTAGGTAACAGCGTGGCTGGATTAAGAGTGGTGCATCGCTCAATGGTCATGTGTGGTTGTGATAGTAACGTTGTCATGCAGGATAAGTGTCTGTTAGGAGAGAGAAAGGTAACTTTATCCTGTAGTAGTATTACCGCGACAGAGTGCGGTACTCGTAAGGTAAGGTCATGAAACAAAACTAGGGTTGCAGACGCTTGCACAGCCTGCGGCTGCGACTACTGCTTGTACACAGTGTGGCAAAGATCGTGCCACTGTGTCCAATTTACTAGAATAAAAAGCTAATGGTCTCAACTTATCCCCATAAGTTTGCAACAGAACCGATGTCATAAAGCCCTGCTTACAATCTACTGTCTGAACAAAGGGTTTTGTATAGTCAGGGAAGCTAAGTGTTGCAGATCCTGCTATCAACTGCTTTACCCTAGTAAATGCCTGTATTGCCTTATCCGTCCATTGCAGCCATGTGCTGCCATGGGTAGTGGAAAATAAGTTCAAAGTGGACTTACTTCCTCTGCATAGTTGGGAATCCAACTACGACAAAAATTTGTTATTCCTAAAAATGACATCATTTCTTTTTTTATGCTGGGCATTGGTGCCTGTAAAATGGCTTCTTTTCTACAGTTATCTAGTTGTCTACCAGCAATTGAAATGGTATAGCCTAGATACCGTACTTCAGTTTTACAAAATTGTAATTTAGATTTATTTACCTTATGTCCCTCTTTCGCCAAAAAATGCAATAACCAAATAGTTTCGGACTCACAGACAGCCTTCGTGGGTGCAGCCAGTAAGATGTCGTCCACGTACAATAGTAGATGACAGCCATGCTCTGGTTAAAACTGTGCCAGGTTTGTCAACATTTCTTGCGAAAAGATTGTAGGGCTTTCACAATATCCCTGCGGCAGTCGTGTGTATGTGTACCGCTTGCTCATAAACGTAAAAGCGAACCAAAACCTACTATCTTCCTGTAGGGGAATAGAAAATAATGCGTTACTAATGTCAATAACAGAAAAATACTTATCCGTGGGAAGGATATCATTTAACAAAACAGATGGATCTGGGACCATAGGAGCCCTTGGCACTACAGCATCATTTACAGCCTGCAGATCCTGTACCATTCTCCATGTCCCGTCCGGTTTCCTACTGGGAACAAGGGTGTATTACACGGTGAATCTGTACATGGAATTAAAACCCCAGCTCTCAGTAGAGCCGTGATCACTGGTAGAATGCCTTCTTCTGCCTTTTTACTTAATGGATACTGACGCTTATGAGGTCTAAAATCGGATTTTTGGGTTATTTTAACCTGTTCTGCTGTTTTTATTAGCCCAATTTCGTGTTGTCCGCGGGACCATAAGGAGTCTGGCGCTGATTGTAACTTTAATTCTTCTTGCGGGGTTAGGAGACATAGTCAGAATGGCCCTCCCCCGGGTGGCGTTAGCCTGTCTTCGCGGAGGTGCACTGTTGGTCTAGCCTGGGTGACCCAATTTAGTCTTTGTACCTGAACTCCTTTATATGCCAATTGTTCCGGTGTCATTTTGGCCCATTCAGTAACTTTCCTCCCCACCAGATACCATGCCATTTGTTCTTCCCTTGTTACAGAGACATGTGCAATGGAATTATTGCGAAAAAGTAACTGCATATCTTTTGTAAGACTGCATGTAACTGCAGAATTTCCTAATTTATCCCAATAGAGATTTTGTAACAGGATTTTTGTGACCTTGTGTTTAAAAAATTGCTCCTCATATTTGTCGTCTGGTCCCACATACTTTCTGTAATACATTGTACAGTGTAGTTGTTTAGCTACCACTGGCGGTTGTGTGCCATATTTGCTTAAGGCCAAATTAGTTAGCTCATTTACTACATTTTGTGGTCCAGTTTCAACAAGATCATTACTGTACCAGTAGTGTAAATAACCCTGCCCTACTTGTAACATAACATCTTGAATTTCTACTCATTTGGCTAGAATCCCTGATGCAGTCGGTACAGCTGCTATGCCAAACACGTGCATTAAATCTCTTCCTAATAAGTTTACAGGGCAAATTTTGGAGATAATGACTCGAACCCTGATAGTTTGGTTAGTTTCAGGGTCTGTGAACCATAAAGGTTTAGATAATGGTTCCTTATAGATGCGGCCATTTGCTGCCTTGACTAATGCATAGTCATCAGAAGTTACATCGGATGGCATTGCAGAGTTTCTTAGCAGGGTCCTGGAGGCCCCTGAATCACACAAAAATTCTACATCCTTACCCTCTACTTGAAGTATGATTATCGGTTGTGCCTCTAGCTGCATAGTTACAGCCAGCGCTGTTAAATTAACAACCTGATATTCACCTTTTTCTGAAAAATCAGTCATTTCATTTTCCCATCCTGCACATTCACCCTTACCTTCCTTGTTTGTGTCCTCAAAATCTTCCTCTTCACTCTGTCTTATTGACTCTGGCCAATCAGCCTCTTTATCCAGGTCTGATTTACCTCCACCACCATCATATAGTCATGCTGACCCATGATCCGGGGTGGTTTTAGTTTTTTTCAGAAGACCGGCAATCCCTCGCAAAATGTCCCTTTTTACCACATTTGAAACATTCTCCTCTTTTCTGTCTACCTTCATAATCTTCGGAATGTCCCACATTCCCTCTTCCTCTACCCCTGCCTCTGCCCCTTCCTCTACCCCTGTTAGTCGGACCTTGCAGTAGCATAAGTGTCCCATCTTCGCTCACCGTAAAGGTTTGAGCTTGTTTTTTTTTCTTTTCTTCTAAATATTTTTCTGCATGTTTTGCATACTCCAGTAGGGGCTGCAGAAGTGCCGTCCGATGGTCTATCATATGCTTTTGGACAAAGTTGCTAATAGCACTTTTACATCCTTTTAAAAAGGCATTTTTTAGTTGTTGTTCATATGAGGAGTCTTTTGACTGATCTATTTCTTTTTGCATACCACTATGGTTGTTAAAGCACTGGGTAAGTCTCTGCAAATAGTTGTCTACTTTTTCATCGTCTGCTTGTACACATCTATTGATACAGGTCCAGTCTGCCCTAGGCTTCCATTGATCCAAAATACAGGCTAGTAAATCCTTGACCTGCTTTTGGTATGAGTCCGAATTGTGGGCAAGTGGCTTATTATCTACTCTGGTTATGGGATCCCAGTCCCCACAGACCAAGTGCCAGTCGGGACCCAAAATTTGTCGAACTACTTGTTCCAACTCTACAGCATTTAGCTTATAACTTTCTATCATGCCTGCGACGTCTTCACAAAACTTGGTCATATCTAACCTAGGGTGTGGTATTCCTTCTACGGCTTTAATGTCTTCCCGGCCCAGGGTCGATAAACTAAAATGGTGGGACCCTGTCCGAACGCATTCGGCCATGGATTTGCTACTTCAATGAGGGGATACTCTGTGGACGCCGAATTGACTTCAGAATGGAAACAAAAGGAAACCGATTTGTCTATACTACGGGTACGTAGGTCCAGAGTGTCATCCGCCTGCTTTTGTAAAACTACGGGAGGTATGGTTTTGCTTTGACCCACTTCTTCACTTTCCTGATACTGAGGTGGACTGGTTTTAAGGGTTTCCGGGTTTGGATATAAGGGTGGGGCCGTCGCCTTACGACAGACGGCAGATGTTTCATTATCGTCCTTTTGGACGAAAAATGTATCTTTTGCACTCGAGTCACCAGTTTTTTTGTTTTGAAGCTGTTCTCTATATTTTTTATTAGCTTCCTCTAACCACTTCTGAGCCTGGAGAAATCCTATTCTCTTTTGATCTTTAACCTTATTTCCTGCATCCTTACGTAAACTTTTTACCAAATTTTGACATTCTAATTTGTTTAGATTTCCACTAAACTCATAATCTTTTTTCCATTTTTTTAGAAATTTTAAATTATTTGGATGTAGGTTGAACATATATTGTTCATCCTCGGTTCTTTTGTTTGAGCAGTCGCTGCAACTACAGCAACTACTCCCTGTTCCCATTTTTCTAATCTGAGAGAAAAATTAGTTTCCTTTTCCTGAGATCTCTACCGTTCTTTTGTAAAATTAAACCAAAAGACGATTCCCTTATGACTAGTCCTTTTGTTCTTTTAAAAAGAGAACAATACAAAAAGAAAGAAAAAAAATGTTACGCTTACCTTTCTGCGGTTCTTCCGCCCCGTTTGTCACCGTCCCACGGACCGAATTTAAGAGTGACTGGCCTCTACTTACGACTTCTTCGTCGGAGGTCTTTCGGTTCAAGGGAGCCCGAAATTCGTTCTCTCCTTCCTGTACAGGTTTTTCAGTCCCTCTTATGCCATTCGTACCGTGAAGAGGTGGCCCCACGGTCTTGGGCGCCAGAAATGTCAAAAGATTTTAATACTCTTAACATATACTGGAAGAATCACGCAGATAAAAATAAGCAAAAAGGTTTATTTTACATGCATTGAGACATGCTACAAAGTACGTGGTATGTCAGCAGTCTAATTTCTGTACACTTCACATGGGTTTTTATACCCTTCTCTTCACGTACACAGTAACTGGTTACCAGACAAGGAATTTCAGTCAAGGCTATAAATTCACATACTGGAGACTTAGATAGTCAGAGGTCAGGCACAAGATAAGCTTGTGCCTGGACCAAAGTAACATCTTTGCATTCCTCTTTGGTCAGCAAATTCTTTATAAGAAAAACAACTTATTTTAACTTGCTTCTTTGCACACAATGCAATTTCACATTTTAACCCTTACTATACATGATACAAAGATGTTCATAGGTTCATAGGTTCATACTAGGCTATCTGCCCAAGGGCATTTATAAGCCTAGCCCATAGTTATGTGGCTTTCGCCACCCCTTTAGTTTGAATAAAAACTATGCCTATCATTTTGCTGTGCCTCTGTCAAGCAGTGACACTGAAGTAATCCCTGGGGTATATCTGCAATCTCCCATCCATTGGTCAAGATTCCTCTTGAACAAGGCCAGAGAGGTGCTCTGCCTCACATGTACCGGGATTTTGTTCCACAGCATAGGGAGTCTCTGGGTGATGAATCTGTCCCTCCAGCACGTTCTATTTATAACCGTGTCAAGGTTTAAGTCTCCCGCCCTTGTGGTTCTGAGGGATCTAGATTTTTTGAGGTGAAGCATATTCATCAAATCTGGGTTTGACATGGCCTTATATGTCAGGCACAGGTCACCTCTGAGCAAGCGGTATGAGACTGAATAGAGCTGGAGTTCTTTCAGTCGGGCAGCATAAGACATATTTTTGAGACCCTTTATCCTTTTGGTGAGGAACTTTTGGGGCCTTTCAAGCTGCAGCAGGTGTCTGGTCAGATACATTCCGAACGGGGCATTGTACTCAATCATAGGTCTAATAAGTGATGAGTACAGGGGGACGATTACCTCCCTTGATCTAGATGTGAATCCCTTCATGATCAGGTGGGTGATATAGAAGGTTTTCCTAACTACTTTAGCAACATGAGTGTCAAACGAAAGGCTACTGTCAACCTGGGTCCCCAGATCTCTGATGACTTTTTCTGTGCTCAGTGGATTGCCACCTATATGGTAGCTAGGGGTAACCTTGTTTTTCCCGAAGGGTATGACTATGCATTTTTTGGCATTTAACTTCAGGCCATGGCTCTGGCACCAGTTATCCGTTTCTGTGAGGCCCTTCTGGAGGATATCTGTGTCAGATGTGTTTTCGACTATGGCACCCAGTTTGCAGTCATCTGCAAACTTTGTCAGCCATAACCCTCCTGTGTTTGCTTGTACTTCAGAAAAGTAGATGCCGAACAAGAGTGGACCCAGGACTGAGCCCTGTGGGACACCACTTGTGACAGGCTTTGAGTCTGACATGGCTCCAGCAACTCTGACCCTGTGGGTTCTGTCACTTAGCCAGTTTGCAACCCATCTTGTGATGTATGGGTTTACATTCAAGCTGATGAGTTTTTCGATGATACCTGAGTGGGGTATTGTGTCAAGGCCTTTGCCAGGTCGAGGTAGGCTGTATGGACTGCCTTTCCTCATCAATGGCCTTGGTGACTGTCTCGAAAAAGTCAACCAAGTTTAAGAGGCAGGATCTGCCTTTGACAAAGCCAAACTGAGTTGGATCCAAAGTCTGCAAGTTCCCTATGTCTTTATTTATGAGTTCCATTATGATCCTCTCCATGGCTTTGCAGATAAGGCTTGTCAAGCTAATGGGGCGGTAATTTCCAGGGTCTGTGGAGGCACCGCCTTATGAAGTGGGACCACAGTCGCGGCGCCACTCCTTGGGTACGTGATCCTGAGGTGAGGCTAAGATTAAACAGCTGTCCTAACTGTGGGTTTAATTCCTCGTTGAGTTCATGAAGCACACAGCCGGGGACACCATCCGGTCCCATGGATGCTGTGTTTTTGCCTTAGTGAGCGCAGTTCTCACCTGGGCTTGGAGATGTTTGGGGGCTACAATCCTCTGGAATAGATATCTCTCCTTTGGGGAGGGGAGAAGTTTGCACTGAACCTGTCAGCCAGTATGTTGGCAATGTGTGTAGGTTCAGTAATTTTCACATCATTTTGAATTAATTCTGAGCATATCTGGGAGTTTCCTCCTAGGTTTCTAACATAGCTAAAGAAGGCCTTATGATTGTCTTTAGAGTCCTTGGCGATTTTTCTCTCAAAATTTGCCTTTGATGATTTTATGAGAGCTCTTAGTTTTTACTTATAATGATCAAAGGTGTCTTACCTTTCAAGGATTTTGCTCTATCTTGTAGTAGCTTCCTCCTTTTGTTGTAGAGCTTGTTTATGGCTGGGGTCCACCAGACTGGACGCTTGCCTTTGGTACAGAGAGTCTTAGTTTTGTTTGGGATTGCCTGATCCATGCAGTCCTGTAGGTGCTGGTAGAAGGCATTTGTAAGTGATTCAGCGGTTTGAGTAATGTTTACCACTGGCTCAGGGGCCTTAAAGGAGACCACACTAGTTTTTAGAAGTGTGAAATCTGCTTTTGAGAAGTTTTTCACTGTGGTCTTTTTGTTTCAGGTGGGGGCGGGATGAGGACCTCCAGCGAGATTAGTTTATGATCTGATCTCACCAGTGAGGGGTATACTTCCGGTGTTGAACATTTTGATCCCATGTTCGTGATGATGAGATCAAGTATGTTTTCTCCTCTTGTGGGGATGGTGACTAGTTGTTCCATGGCATTTGAGTTTATGAACTCCAGGAATCTTTGGGTTAGAGTGTTCGGGCTTGAGTAGTGTTCCCAGTCTATATTAGGGTAGTTGAAGTCACCTAGTATGATGGTGTTTGGAGATACATTTATCCCTCCAATGTTTTCAGGAAGGCCATGTGAGGTTCCTGAGTTTGAGAGGGTGGCCTGTAACATGCTACAAATTGCAGAGCAGTCTTGCCTATGGTTAATTGCACCTGGATGGTCTCCGATGCATCGCGTTGCCACCAACCTTGAGGTGTGGGTGTCCTTTATGAATATGGACACCCCCTCCTTTCTTGGTGTTGTCCGGATTTTGGGGCCGAACGCATGATATGAGGTGAAACCTGTTAGTGCTGGGGTGCTCTCAGGAGCCTTGAACCAGGTTTCTGTCACAGCACAGACATCGATGTTCTCCATATTGAGAAGGGCCTCGAAAGCGTGCATCTTGAGATTGAGACTTCTGGCATTGAGCAGCATTACCCTTAGTTTTTTCCTTTTGGTGTTCTAGGGTGGTAGGTTTAGAATTTGAGCCTTGCCTAAAAAGGCACTATGGGGTGGCAAGAGCCTTTGCCAATATCCGAAGCCCAGGGGTGACAGGTGCAAGCCGCCCTCATGGAAGCAGCGTGGCTTGTCCAGCATGTCATCCCAGGCAGACAGACATTGATCCCTTTGAATGACACCAGAATTTAAGCCAATTATTAAAGTTGATCATCTTATCACTGTATTGTCGCATCATTCTAGGTGAAGGTAGGATACTGCTCAAGGTCAGGGTCATACCTGCCTGGGCTCCATAATCAGAGAGCTCCTCGATGTCCCTTTCATATAGTCCAAGGAGGTACGCCTCAGGTCGCTGACACCAGCGTGGACAATGACTGAGTCGACTTGTACCTGCTGTTGAGAGACCTGAGTGCTTGCGTTATGTGGCGGATTCTAGCCCGACAGGCAGCTTACTGTGACCTTCTCTTTACTCAGTCTGGTGAGCGGACGCCAGTGTGTCTGACTATGGAATCACCAATGACAAGTGTGTCTGGCATTTTGTTTGGCCTTAAGGGCTGTGACTGTTTGACACTCTGACTGTGTGGTCTGTGTGTTGCATGTGTTGGGTCGTGAGGTGGTAGTTGTTTGGGTGTCTGCTTTGGTGGCCTCTGCTGTTTTGGTAAATTTTTGATCAGAGCCTCCGAGTATGTCTTTGTGTGAGTATGTGTATGATTTGAAGTTGTGATGGTACCATGTGTGACTGGGTATGTATTGTGTGTGGTTACCTTCTCTTCCTGTCTGGTCTTTGAATACAAAGATTCTTACTACAATATCTGTATGTTGTTGTTGTGTCTTTTGGCTTTTTCCCGGTTAGGGGTCGCCACAGCGGAACTCCGGTCCGCTAATGATTGGCAGTAGATTTTTACGTGCCGAGTTGCCAGCTCTGACGCACAATCTTCAACGAAGGTACGCCCATTCATGCATGACTCCACACAGAACGCTCTAGCTGAGAATCGAACAGGACAACGTCGTACTGTGAGGCGACAACACTACCGCAGCACCACCATCATTGCCTTATATATCTCACCTGGTAACGATATCTGTACACTCGAAAATATTCTATAGGCCTCTACTGAAATTAACTATGAAACTTGTATCCTTGGTGATGTGAATATTGACTGAAATAAAATCAATTGCCTCTCTCCCTCCCTATCCATTAACCTCTGTAACTTCACTCAAATAATCCTCTCCATCATTCGACCTAACAAAATAAACCCTTCCGTATCCATTATAGATGGATCCTAGTCTCAGATCCAAATAAAATAACCGAGTTTGGCACAATTCCTGATACCTTTAGCGACCACCTTCCAGCCTTTATGCATCGCTCAACTAGTTCCTCCCCACACCAGCATCAGTACATTCAAACTCGTAACCTCAGTAACTTAAACCCAATTACTTTCTCAAATACTTTCAGACAAATGAACTGGGAAATTCTAAACATCCTTCCTCTTGACATGGCTATAGAATACTTCAACTCTGTCTTCCTTAATACTTTAAACTCATTAGCTCCACTAAGAAACAAAAGGATAAAAACTAAAACTGCTCCTTTGCTATCCAAAGAGACAAAAACAGATTTTGCACAACAGAGACAACCTATGGGAGCTTTACCTAAATAATAAACTGGCCAATACCTTGCTCAATATAAACAACTCTGCAACCGTGCAAAATGACTAATCACCAAAGACAAAAAAATCCTGCTATATCTAACTTCAGTCCAATAACAAAACCCCCAAGTTCTGGAACTCAATAAACTCACTCCTCAATCCAGGCTCCAAGAATAATCCCTGTCCTTACCCAAGTAAATCTGACCTTGAACTAGGCTCTGAATTTAACTAATTTTTCATAGAAACTATTATTACCCTCACCAAGACATTTCCCAATAAAAACCCAACTGCTCTACACTCTCCACATTCTAACTCACCTCATCTGTTTGAACTCAAACCCATCTCCACTAACTTTATAAAAAAACTTTTGTCTAAACTTAAACCTTGCTCTAACGCTCCCGACACTATTCCCTCTTCCTTCCTAAAATGTGCTGCTGATGGCATTGCTGTCCCAATCAGCATCATTATTAACTGATCCATAAAAGAATCATACGTCCCCTAACTCTGGCAATCAGCTTATATTTTTCCTCTTCATAAAGGAAGCAAAAATACCAGCATCTCAAACTTTCACCCCATTGCTTTGCTCTCACCAATCTCCAAAATCCTAGAAAAATGCATCCATCTCCAACTTGTGCCTTTCCTGACCCAAAAAATCTTCACTCCTACCCAGCATGGCTTCCGTCCAGGCCATAGCACAATAACCGCTCTACTCTCTTTACTAGAAGCTGTCAATCAAGCCCGAGATTCAGGACAGTTAGTGTCTACTGTTTTACTCGATCTGGCTAATGCCTTCGATACCGTTTCCCACAAGCACTTTCTCTGTCATCTCTCAAACCTTAATCTCTCACATAATGCTTTATCCTGGTTCTCCAGCTGTCTATCAGACAGATCACAGGCAGTCAAATGGAAGAACTCCATCTCTTCCTTCCTACCTACCCCAACTGGCAGACCACAGGGATCCATCCTTGGGCCAGTGTTTTTTAACATCTTCCTCAATAACTTTCACACTGCTATTCCTGATGCTAAAATCATTCAATATTCAGACGATTCAACCATAGTCTGCTCTGTCTCAAACCTCTCTGAATTGCTGACTAAAACCCAAACTGCCTTCTCAACAACTGAAAACTGTATGTGCCAAAACCACCTCTCTCTTAATGCAAATAAATCAAAGATTGTACTATTCCCTCCCACAAAGACCCTCTCCTATGATAAAAACAATTTCAAAGTCTATAGTCAAATCAACTCCCCAATAGAAGTGGTACCCACTGCCAAACTACTTGGCATTACTGTAGATGAATACCTCAAGTTTGATATTCATATTCAACAAAATATTAAGAAAACCCACCAAAAGCTAAGTATGCTGTATAGGAATAATCGTTTTCTCTCCAACTGTACCAGGCAAACTCTGGCGTCGACTTATCTTCTTCCTTCCTTATTATACAGAGCCCCTCTACTAACCAACCTATCCTCCTCTATCACCTCTAAACTGGAAAACTGCTACCACAAAATCTCTAAATTTGCTTCTAAATCTAAAAATACCACCCATCACTGCTTAACCGTACAATCCTTGAATTGGCTTGAAGTCCCAAACTATCTAGACTGTCTCCAACTCACTACTGCATATAGACTCCTATTTCACCCAACAAAATGTCCTGCTCTAACATCCTTCCCCCTTATACACCCAGCAGAGCTCTTGGATCTAAAAATCAGAACTTAATTACTCTCCATAAACCTAAACGTCCTGCTGGCCAACTTCTCCAGTCTTTCTCACTAGGCAAAAAATGGAATTCCCTTTCCTCCACACTAAGAAACACACCAAACTCAGAAAACTTCAAAACCCAACTATTCAAACACGTCCACTAAATGGAAATGTACATGCCGTCACCCATCCTATTCAAAGGGGATTCTCTCTCCGATTCCCAAGCTCTACAACTCTCATAGTTATCTTCCTGTGAGCCTATCTAAGCAATCAACAATTTCTATAGCTTCTCTCTAAGCTCTCAACAACTCCTACAGCTACCCTCACACAGCCCAAACTTGTAAATATTCTACTGTTGATGTGTGTATGTAAAGTGTATTTACATTTCCTAAAAGGTTTGTATGTAAACTGGCTCCACACCTAACACATATGTTTTCCTTAAATGAAACTGTATGATCCCTACCTTCCAACTTAATGAATTTGTTAAGTATGCATGATATTGAATGCATTCATGAGTAACTATTCTACATAATATTATCTTTAATAATTATCAGTTGTATCTAAATTGTATAATGCATCTTGGAGCTTTTCTCCCTGGGCCTCCACTGAAAATGGGTCAATTTGGCCAAGTGGACTTCCCCAGTAATCAAATTGCAAATAAATAAAATAAATATATGTGTGGGTATGTGTGTGGGTATATATATCTTTATCTTTATCTATATATATATACATAATGTAATATATATATATAAATATAAAATACACATATATATACACACACACACACACACACACACACACACACACATATATATATATATATATATATATATATATATATATATATATATACACACACACACACACATATATATGCATATATATATATATATATAAAACTAAGAACTGAACTTCGTGACAATAAAAGCATTCAAAAAAATAGTAAATCACACCAACACCTCTTGTAGAACTTTAGCGCTTTCGTCTTATTTATTATCAAGACTTCTTCAGAAAGACATGTTTCATAAGTATGAGCAACCATTTTCACTTCCTTTATATACATTAGTTGTAGCAGGCCATTTAAATTGACAACAGTTCCTTTCCAATAGTAAAGTGTGAACAAGCAGGGTGCTGTGTGCATTTTCATTAACATTACAATCACAGTTACATAAGGTAAATTAGTCAGACAGTAATAGCCTTGTGGTGCCGTGTGCATACTAAAGGGGATTGTGTGCAAAAAAGGGGATTGTGTGCAAAAAGGGACTGTGTGCAAAAAGGGATTGTGTGCAAAAAAAAAAAAAAAAAAATTTTTATGGGGGAACCGGGAAGGATGACAGTCATGCTGTGATTATTCTAATATAAACACGTAACTCATGAGTCTTTGCCTCCAAAGGTAAGTAAAGAAGGGAATGGAGGAAGGTGGAGGAGTCAGGCAGAGAGTACTACTATGCTTTGGTATCGCTGTGTGTGTAGAGTAATGTGTGGGCATGCCACCTGATGGGGGAGTGGGAGGAATGCGGTGTGGACTTGAGGGGGGGGTCTGCTATCTAGAGTTCAGCAGTCAGCATCCCCATTTCATGAAAAAGAATATTGTAAAAGGACAATTCATCCCGTTATCCAGACTCATTTTTAGGGACGAGATTTTCATCAAGGAAGGTTTTTACCTCAGAAACTTGTTCCTAGAAAGAAAATACCCAGAGTATCTAGTGGACAACCTGTTCCAAGAGATCATACAGCACAGACACTCCAGGTACCCACCAATCCTGGAAAGGGATTCACAGCAAGGGCACAGAATGGACCGAACAAAAAGGACTGGGTGTCAAGTTTCCCCCTTCCAATTTCCACCGATATGCTTGGAATCAGAGGGGTCCTCACCAACAATTGGGACATCTTGGGAGGAGAAAAAGGTCTGACAAAGTTACTTGGGACATCCCCAAACTTCTGTTTCAAACAAACCTCTTCTTTGGTGGTGCTCAGAGGAATAAAAGCCCATCCCCACAGAGCTAAGTATCGACAGAACCTGAATGTCTGATCATGCAAGTGTGTTGCCTGTGTACACATATGAAAAACAACAACGCCACCTTCCGCACTGCAACAGAACTGTCAGTCTACATGACCACTATGACTGCAACACAAAAATGTAGTCTACTGTGCTTTCAAGTAACACTGTGGGAATTTCTATATCGGCAAAACGAACAGGAAGCTGAGTAGCCGTATTAAAGAACACACTGCAGCAATACACAAACAGGACAGTTTGAATGCCTTGGCTAAACACAGTGCTATTTGCCCAAACTTCACAGGATTCAAATTCACAGTGCTAGAAAAAATAACAGAATTTGTAGGGGACATGGACACATTCCTGCAAGTCCAGGAATTAAAATGGCAGATAGAACTGAGAGCTGATGTCTATCCAGGTCTCAACAAGACACTGAATATTAAATGTGCACTTAAATGGTATAGAGATTGAAATGTGATAGGGTTTGAAGAACTGTGCAAAAGGGTTTGAAGAATTGTGCAAGTAGATTTAATGTGTTTATGGATTTACAACTGTGCAAGTGAATATAAAGTGTTTCCTCTCTCTCTGACTTTTGACTCCCCCATACCCCCTACACACATGCTCCCAATCACCAGGCTAGCCCCCACTGACCGCACCAACTATACCCCCCGGTCTCACTATTTCACGCAGCCATTCAAGGGGTGATGCCATCCAAACCAGCCCACAGCTGGTACCATCCGCACTGACAGTCTTCTGGGACACTCTGTCATTCATATGCTCCTTGTCATGGGCGGCCCCCTACCAGCCCCCCCTCAAGTCCACACCGCATTCCTCCCACTCCCCCATCAGGTGGCATACCCACACATTACTCTACACATACACCAATACCAAAGCATAGTAGTACTCTCTGCCTGACTCCTCCACCTTCCTCCATTCCCTTCTTTACTTACCTTTGGAGGCAAAGACTCATAAGTTACGTGTTTATATTAGAATCATCACAGCATGACTGTCATCCTTCCCAGTTCCCCCATAAAAAAAATTTTTTTTTTTTTTTTTTTACACACAATCCCTTTTTGCACACAGTCCCTTTTTGCACACAATCCCCTTTTTTGCACATAATCCCTTTTAGTATGCACACGGCACCACAAGGCTATTACTGTCTGACTAATTTACCTTATGTAACTGTGATTGTAATGTTAATGAAAATGCACACAGCACCCAGCTTGTTCATACTTTACTATTGGAAAGGAACTGTTGTTAATTTAAATGGCCTGCTAGAACTAATGTATATAAAGGAAGTGAAAATGGTTGCTCATACTTATGAAACATGTCTTTCTGAAGAAGTCTTGATAATAAATAAGACGAAAGCGCTGAAGTTCTACAAGAGTTGTTGGTGTGATTTACTATTTTTTTGAATGCTTTTATTGTCACGAAGTTCAGTTCTTAGTTAAAATTTCTTCTCTTGGTTCAATTTTTTCAGTGCGGTTAATTTTAGTTTTATATATATATATATATATATATATATATATATATATCTATATATATATATATATATATATATATCTATATGTATGTATATGTGTATATATATATATATATATATATATATATATATATATATCTATATGTATGTATATGTGTGTATATATATATATATATATATATATATATATATATATATATATATATATATATATATATATGGGTCTACTTTGAAAGACCGACACGCCAGTTCACACACAAATCACCGAGACCAGATAACCGACAACACACATAACCGACAACGCAAAACACCAACACCATTACACCGACACAACGTAAACAACACATTACACTACATAGCATACCCACTAGCCCTAACCCAAACCCTAACCCTAAGGTCCGACACTATCGCACACTTCACCTACCTGCACCCTAACCCTAACTCACTTAACCCACCCCTAACCCCAAGGTCCGACACTATCGCACACTTCACCCACCTGCACCCTAACCCTAACTCACTTAACCCACCCAAAAACATAAAGCCCGTCACTATCGCACACACACACCCTACCCGCACTCTAAACCTAACTCACTTAACCCGTCCCTAAACTACAGTCTCTCACTATCACACACTTACCTTACCCGAACCCTAACTCCGACACTAACACACACTCACCTTTCCCACAGCCTAACCCAAAATCCCACAATATCACACACTTACCTGACCGCTCCTAACTCCGTCACTGTCGCACACTTACCAAGTCGGGATCACACATTACCCTTGTCGGTCTTTCCGCTGTCGGCAAATTACCCTTTCGATAAACTTACCTGTCGGTCGTTTGGTCTTCGCTTTCGCGTGTCGGGAATCGCCGCTTTCAGTCTTTTAAAGTAGACCCATATATATATAGATATATATATATATATATATATATATATAGATATATATATATATATATATATATATATATATATAGATGTATGTATATATATATATATATATATATATATATATATATATATATATATATATATATAGATGTATGTATATATAGATGTATGTATATATATATATATATATATTTGTGTCTTTTGGCTTTTCCCGGTTAGGGGTCGCCACAAAGGAACTCTGGTCCGCTAATGATTGGTAGTGGATTTTTACGTACCGGGTTACCAGCCCTGACGCACAACCTTCAACGAAGGCATGCCCCATTCACGGATGCCTCCACACAGAAGATGCTCTAGCTGAGAATCGAATGGGACAATGTCTTGCTATGAGGCGACAACGCTGACACAGGAGAGATCTTCAGTCCAGAGGAAATCCATATCCTTATGGGACTTATCCTTTTAGAAAAGGGAAGGCAAAGCGGGCAGAACGAGCTAAGGCATAGAATCATATTGTCTGATCTAAATGCAGTAGGACAGAAGAACCACTTAGTATAGTGTAGGAAAACAGCTAATGATATGGTGGGATGTGCAAAGACAAAAGGCTAGGCAGAATGCAAGCCGTGTGTAGTAGAATTGTCAGTGTGCCTTCGACTGTCCAACCTTTAACACATAAGGAGCTTCTGCTTTTTGTAAGAGTTGGTGGTGATACAGAGGACAGTGCAGGAATCCTTTAAGGTGACTGACACCAGTAGGTTTAGATACCTTCACCATCCAAAAACAGTTAGTTCAGAAGATTAGTGTTTGGTTGAATTGCTAACGTCAGCTTAAGGCATACTTGCAGTGCTAACTGTGTCCATAGAAAGCTTAAATATCTCCTCTTCATGTAGTCCATCAATATCAGCTGTACCACCACCTCTGCTGACACTGTATAAGTGTGAACATCATACCTTAAAAAGTTGTATACCTATCATAGGTCATATTAACCACATTATTGCATTTCCCTTAACAAGGGTTACCAGAAGAAACATTCATGCTGTACTGCAGCAAAGCAGGATGATGTGGACAGCAGAAGGGCTGTCAGCGGTGATTGCTTTCCTCTGTTATGTCGCAGCCTCAGGCAAGTGGCCCATACTGTCCAGACCCCCACCCCACAGCAAGTAGATACCACAGTAGGCAGTGACACAGGTTCACACACTCAGCATAATGAGGAAATGACATTTACAGCAAAGGACGACACACCACATACCACATAGCCAGGGGCGGATCGTAGTATTGGCTTTTGGGCTGTAGCCTCCCCAGTTAAAATGAGAAAAAAGAAATTAAAAGAAATAGTTGTACTGTGGGTTCTGGGAGGTCCACGCAGGCTTGAAGTTCTGATGAGATCCAAAACAACAAACCCCCCTGCTTCTTACAGTTACTACATTGCTGTGAAAAAAGTTCAGTATTAGCCTTTCTGATTATTGGGTTTGATCCACAGCATTTGGCAGTGACATCAGTGTCTCTGAATGAGTGACTCATTGGACTGCTGCATGATGCAGCAAGGAGCCCTTTCTTTTGGCTTAGGCTGCAGCAGGTGACTGAAGCAACCGAAGAAGGAAGTGGTTAATATTTTTATATCTTAAGTGTATTCGGTCAATAAAGTCGACTTTAGTTGTTGGCTGTAGGGGTTGTCCGTCTGTGTATAAAAGTGACTTCATTTGTTTAAAATAAGCATTTATTCTGGATTGCCAAAATAGTGTGCATATTTTTTTTTTCACTTAGTCCAGTATCAGCATTGCTCTCAATCAGTAGCTGTCTAGTAGTCTGGGAAGGAAATGTGCGACAATAACTGATCATTGGCAAGTGTGACACACTGAGTAGCTTTTGCCATGTAACACCACTTGGTTCCCCTGTTTTAGTTTTTGGCTGTTTGTTCATTCTATGTGAAGTCCTTTTCTCTGTGTGAATTTTATCCATGTATTTTGATTTCTTCTCCCAGTCCCTCAGGAGTATAATACATGCCACTGGTTATTTGTTCTTTTACTTTTCATCCCAGTTTAACACCAGAGTGGTACGCAGAAGTTTACAGTCTGTTTAGAGGGGTAGGAAGGTGGGCACTATTCTCAGAAAGGCTGAATATATTTCTTTATTTAAGGTTTGGCTGTTTCAATTACTTTTTGATTTTGGTATTAATATTGCAGTTATTTTTGTATTTTAAACTTTGTTTCACTGCAGAGTTTTTTTTTCTTGAAAACTTTAACTCATTCCCTCCAATGGAGCTCAGGAAGTTTGCACTACAACTTCCAATGGGCAGAGCCTAAGCCTTTTGACAGAATCTAATTGTCCTCACATTTCAAATGTTCATATCTCTGGAAACCAAAGGGATTATGAAAGATGGTAAACCCTTCAGCAAAAAACACTTAGTGGTGGTAGTCTTTAGGTTCTATGTCTTAAACCAGATTTATAGTAAACACAGTAACGGTTACGTTTGTAATATTTTGAAAACTTACAATAGCTCAGCAACCACTCAATTACACACATACTGTCAGCAGCATTTTATTCATCTAGCTAAGAGATTTCATATGAGACTAAGTTCTGTCTGTACTTGGTTGTTGAGATATTTAAAAAAATGTGAATATTATAGGTATATAAATTAGCATAAAATCAACAGTTAATATCTATTTACCTGCACTTGACAGAAGTCCGATATTAATGTAGTTGAGTTTGCCACTGTGTAAGCTTTAAGATGAAGTCTTTTAAAACCTTGTACATAGCATAATTTTGGAATCGGTGCCTCTAGGCATCAAATATTATTTGTTCATGGATGTAATGAGTTAAAAGTTGTTGGCTAGGGTCAGTTTGCAAACATTACTTTTGCATTCCTTGAATAGGAATTTTGTCTGTTTACATCCATACCATTCAGCACACAAGTATCAGGCACTTGTTTATGTAGCTGTTATGGCTTTACAGGGATGGGTTGCTAGCCTGACACCATCCCCCCTCAGAGGGCATACCACACAGTCACATATAGGGCCAGTTTAGAGTGTTCAATCCACCTACTGCGTGAAACGGGAGCACATGGAGGAGACCCACCTGAACACGGACGTGCAGACTCCGCACAGAGGTCACCCCAGCTGAGAATCAAACCGGAGAACCTCTTGCTGTGAGGCAACAGTGCTAACCGCTGTACCACAGTGCCACCCTTTGAATAGGAACTGGATCTAGTTAATTAGTGGGAGATGCTGAGAAACCATTTTCTTGAGGTATTCCCCTACTTTCCTCTTAAGCTGCAAGAGCTCTGAGTTTGAAACTCTGACTGCATTGATTTAGTTTTTTTTTTTACCCCTCCCCCAACTCTTATCATGCTTTTAAACTTGGTGCCTTTTTAGCTGTTTGCCGCTACTGTAAATTAAAGTTTTCAAGTTTCTGTCAGTGCTATTTCTAATAATATCTCAAACTGATGAGGCACTCCCATTTAACTCTTGAAGCTCAAGTTAGCCTCTGTTCATGTCATCCCATTTCAGCTAGTGCTGACTGCAATGTTCAGTGTTCATCTGAATAGTGTTTTCTGCATTTTCTCTGTTTTTAACCAAAAGTCAACTGCATTTTTACTTTGAAATGTGACCTTAGCCTTGTAGTACCGGTTACAACAATGAGAAAATTGAGAATTGCTACAGGATCTGAGCCCAACTTACTACATTTCTACATTTCTACTGTATTTTTTCTGCTTGCATTTTACATTGTCTGGGGACCTTAGTTTAGTCTTGCAGTGAAGACCAATTTGAATTGCTGCAGGATGTGAACCTCATTTTATTGCATTTCTACTGCATTTATTCTTTTTATTTATTCTGGGAACCTTAGTCTATTAATGTCACTCTTAATAGTTAGAGAACTGTGAATTGCTGCAGGATCTGAACCTACTGCATTTTTACTGTTTGTTTGGATTCCTCACTAGCTCATCTCCCATAACCCCTGCTGGGCTATGCAGCAGTGGTTTGCAGTGCTGTGAATAAGTAGAGTTGTAACTGTCCATATCAAACTTCCTCTATTTTCTCAAGTATGCGGCTGAATATAAAGCATCCAGTTTGCCCACTGCGAAGCATTACCTCAAGATTGTTTTAGATCAATCCTAGACTTCTGTCCTTCAGCCTAAAAACTCTAAATCCCCAGTTGTACCACCTGTTGTAGATCACAAAAAAAAAAAAAAAAAAAGATCCAGGGCCATAAATGTGCATTTTCCTACTGTCTCTGTAACCAGAATGGTATAAATGGGCATCTTTAGGCAATGTTGCAGTTGTTGCAGGTTTGCTGGCTTATTCTTAAGCTGACTCTCACGTAAGAGATGCAATTACTATGTATTTGGAGGCAAAGCTTCCACGTGCAGACAGCATCTCCAAACAGGCTGCCATTAACACACCCACATGCACTACACCTACATGGATCAGACACACACTCACATTTACTGAGGCTGTTAAATGCAGTCTACCCAAACCGTAAAGGCTTCCCATACCCTGCCCTCAACACTGTACAATGACAACACTCCCCAGTATATATACAGCCACATCTCGCAATGTATCAGCCTGTAAGCCTTAAGGCAAACTTCCACACAACCCAATATATTGGTCAGTGGAGATGCTTACTGTGAAAACACACTAATGCCCCCCTCAGCAAGCTGAGCAAATAGACATTCAGTCAGTTGCCTATCAAGGGCAAGGATCTTCCAGATCACACGTGCACTCAGGAAATTGAACCACAAGTACCAGTATGACTGTTATAGTCCATGTGGGTGTTAATGACCTTAGATGTACCTCCCTGAACTATATGAAGATGGACATGTTAGTGTTTTCAGACTGTCCCAAGCAGGCACTGAGCAGCATTTTACCTTCTCAAAAGTATACCACAGTATAAACAGACGATGATTAACTTCAACAATTGGTTTAGTTACTGGTGTCTTTCTAAGGGGGTCCAGTATTTATAGCTTGAAAGGACACGATCAAAAGACCACGCTGCTTTGCCATGGTGCAGACCACTAGATTTTTGGATCTTGGCCAGAACATTATCCACCTTTATAGTGCCCTTTTAGATGGTGCCAATCTGGTAAATCATCCAACGTAGTAAAACTTTCCCAAGATAAACTTAAGGTGGTACACTGTACTCTTGTCATCATTCGACCAATACTAGAGTATATTCTATGTATCTGACCAGGCATTTGCAGCAACGGAGTAGTTATGGGTTCCTCACTAAAAGAATACAGGGTGTAAATGTCTTATGTGGACCACCTCGAAGCCCTGTCCCTGTACTATCTGCTACAGACTACTGAGGGGCGATCAATGCCTAACCTACAAGTCATTCTCTGTTTTGTGAATGTGTAGCAGATCCACTGGGGCTGGATCAAACTGTACTAATATTACCTGATCTGTGGACCTAAACATTATCTGTGATGTAAACAAAATGTGTTTATAGGGATAGGTATGTGTTTCAGAGATTACCCTTTCTCTGGAACAGACTCCCCATTCATGTGATACAGCACTCTTCCCTAAGCTTATTCAAATGCAGTTTGGACCAATGGATGGGAAATTGTAAATTCACCCCTGGCTTGTCCCCTGTGGCCCTTATGGAAAGGGGCAGTTTGTAGATATCATAAGTCAAAGGCATATACCCAAAACTTTCTAGCCTGTGGGCATTTATAAATGGGGCATGAATGGCTTGTCTTAAAAAGGCTGCAAGGTCATTAGCCTAGTAATCTCCTGTGGTGCTTGAGATGCACTGTGTGCATCCTCTGCATTATGACTTTTGGTGTCCTAGCAGATGCCCCTCTTAATTGTTACTTCCTCTGGACTTGAATTACAGTGGAGTCTGCCAGTTAGTGTCAGTTTTTATCCTTCCTGTGCTTTTATGTGGGGTGGGGTGGAAGGGTAAGACAAAGTATAGAAAAAACAAGAAAGATGTAATTATCTGGATGGTATGGAGTGCCAGAATGAGGGGAAAAACAGCAAAGGGCACTGGTGGGAGTACAGGTGAGACTACTGGGTAGCAGAGGGACCCATGGAGTGTTGATTATGGCTAGACATCTAAGGTGTTCATAATCATTGAAGTGACTCGGAGTGGGTTTGTATTGAAGCAGTCTGTGGATGAAACTGAATGATCACATCTGTTTAATCTTGGGTAATGGTTATTGACCTGCTGTAATACAGCCCTGACTCACTGTACATGAGTCCACCTATTCATTTGTTTCATGAAGTCACCAACCACCACTACACAGAGCTCAACATCTGTTTCTTGTGGACAGCCTGACCCCCATGAAGAATAGAACTCTTTCTGAGGCAGCAGTACCCACCATTACTCCTATACATGGAAGTGACAGGTGAAGGCAACTTTCTCTGTTATGGAGAGATGAAAGGCCTTGCCTGAGCAGCAGGAGATGTGCTGGGACATAGTTCAGGCCCAGGCAACTACCACTGAGTTGGGAAGAGATGGTTAATGCTGCGGAGTATTTTGGGGAAATTTACCAGTACGCAAAATTTGAGGCCAGGGAGCATGCCACGATAATCCATCATGTGCAGTATGCTTGCCCATCTGCATACTAGTAAGGACTTGTCATTGAGTAGGCTGGACACCACATGTGTTTCAAGATAGTGCTGCAGGCATTCATGTGGATTCATCAAAAGGAAGGCAGTCAGGCCTCATCGCACTTCACAGCATGTAGTAGAACCTCTTACCCAAGGACCTTGGACAGTGCAGTGGTGCAGCGGTAGCATTGTCGCCTCACAGCACGAGGATTTCCGGTTCAATTCTCGGCTGGGGTGCCTTTTCTGTGGAGTCTGCATGTCCTCCCTGCATTCGTGTGGGGTTCCTCCAGGTGCTCCGGTTTCCTTCCACATTACAAAGACATGCATCTGGAGCATTTTTCCCTGGGCCTTCTCTGAAAATTGTCTTTGTTCCAAGTCAGACTTTCCCAGTTAAATAACATAAAATAATGGTCAAGGTCCTACAGCGCTGTTAGGAAAGTATCAAGAGGTTAACCTGCATCCTGTAGATCTTGGTATCAAGCTCACATCCTAGCACTTCGTTTTCCAGACTGTCACCAAAACTCTCTAGGGAACATTGTGCATCTTCCAAAAGTAAGTAAAAACTTGAAAATCACTATTACACAACTTACTGACCAGGAATTCACTTTCCAAACATAGGATATTTGAGTTTGCATCATATATGCTTCACTGGTTCGAATGGTGATATGATAAAATCAGCAGGCAAAGGAGAGTAATATTGCTGGAACTGAATTCATCCTCAAGTCTTGGTGAGTACCTTCATGAGAGAGACCTTGTTTTTACAAAAATCTCACCAAGGTGGCACTGATGTATACACTGTATTTTGTATCGTATATTTGTACAGAAATGGGTAAAAAAAAGAGTGGAGTGCACAAGTGCCAGGATGAAAGTGCTCAATCCTGGTATGCTCACTGGTGCCACAAAGATGATGGAATGAAATACTGTGTAAGAGAAAAAAAATATTGTTATTATTATGCAAGAAAGCAAATCGAACAGTTACTGATTCGACCTGCAGTTTATGCTTTCTGCAGAGTAGTATTGTCTTAATGAAAGAATAGATCAGCTAATTTTAATGTTCACTATACAATGTTTTCATATGTATAGTACATCACCTAGGTTTTTAAGTGTTATGTTTTCTTATATAGATGGCAATGTGCATGACTTTTTATATATTTTTAGTGTTTGTTTACAAATGTTTATGACATTTTCTATAATGCATTTATCTTGGTATATAGACTTCTTTATTCATGATTATTTTTAATTTATATCATGAAGGAATTCATACATATGTACTTAGCACTTTAAGACAACACTGTGTTTTAAATGCAGCTTTTGCAACCAATCACTACCTTTGGAGGGCTTTTTAAATGTTTGAAGGGCTGTGTAGTAACATAAGTCTGATGAAGTCTTTTGGCGAAAGCGCTCACTTTGTTACGTGCAAATAAAAGTTTTACTGAAGATTAAGGACTGCCTGCTATGATTCATCTTGTTTATTTTATTGTTGGAAGTTGCATCGCGTTTTATTGCCATAGGGAGCAGTGTATATGGTGGTTGACTTATATGTATCTAGTATGGACTATACTTGCAATTTCAAGGAAGTGTATAACAAGAAGATGGACTACAAACACAATACTAACTTTGGAAAACTTCTACAGCCTACTGAAGACCACAGCATTATTGGAAATTAAAATTAAAGAAATAAGAATTTAACCAAAGCCATTTATCAAAAACCCTTGGGGGGAAAAGTCTTATTGTTGATTGACACTGTACAATAATTGATCAGACTCTCTGATAATGGATTGGACATGCATATAAAGTAACTGTATACATTAAGATCTGTTATGGTGTCAGGCTAGTGTACATAGTTATTCAAGATGTGTATAAATACTATGGAATTCATTCAAATGTATTTGAAAAATAAAAAAAAAAAGTTTGAGAAGAAAGCCCAACACCGGTTATGTCAAGCATGATGGAACAGCGATTCACCAGAGTAAGGAGAAACCAGTAGAGTGGGAAACATCTGAAGAAATATGAACATGGGGAAACCAAGAGATTTAATATGGTGCAATATTTATGCAAAGGAGACAGCAAAACTTTTTTGTATAAAAAGAGCAGTGCCAAAGATATTTGAAGAGAAATACAGGCAAAGACATCCATATGTTAAATTTTACAATATAAACAAATAAGTAAAGTGGGAAAGGAGAGTATTAGTAATGGAGAAGTTGAAGAAAAATAAATTGAAGTTATGGCTCACTTGTAAAGTGTACGATTTAGTGCAGGAAATCCAACTCCGTTAACTTCAGACAATAATGGAAAAGCCGCCAAATTAAGGAGAAACGGGTGAAATGGGAAGCATCTGATAATTTGCCACATGAAGATACTCTGGAGCTTTCAGTAAGAAACCAGTACAAAAGTTCAGTTGGAGTTGCACAGCAAGGGAAGTAGCTGTAAACTGTAGCAATTCTTGACGCAGACTCTAAAGCAGGCAGTGTTGTGGGTTGATGGGCTAATGAGTTCCCATATGAAAGAGCAGCAGATGATGCAGGATGGAGCTGAAGAGAATGCCACAGGAAAGCAGTCTGGAACTTTCTGTAGAATGCCCAAAGGAAATGGATAGCAAAGAATATGCTGTCAGTTTAGAAGAAAATTAATTACTGTATTTAATAGAGGTAGATATACATTAAGATTCGTGAAAGAAATAGATAAAGTAAATAAGAAATAATACCCATATGTTAGAAGTCTGATTAAAACAGATAAACACAGTAATGAAGACTATTAACAGAAATTCATGTAACAGAAGTAGGATTATATTACTGTGCAGCTAAGTTAATAATGGTTAAGTTTTACTACAGAAATGCAGAGCAATAAGTGAGATGAAAGGAAGAAAGTGTCCTCATGGAAGCATGGAATAGAGAAAACTATAAAACAATTAAGACAAGTATTACTGTTAGAGTATAGATGAGGGAAAAGATCAACAAAAATGCTTGCAAAGATAGACATGATAAAAGCAATACACAGTATCAGAACAGATATTGTACACTATTGCAAATGAAAAATATCAGCATAGGCAGAAAAACTTGGAAGGTATGCAGTTGAATATACAGGAAAAATACAAAGTAAACTATTTATTGATGACCCCAAATTTTTTTGAGAGAGAATTGGGAAACTAAGCAAAAGGAATAGAAACACCACCAAAACAAATCAGAAATAGATGAAGTATCTATGAAGACCCTGTAGAATATAACAAATTCTGAATGGATAGAAGCAATAAACTAAGAAGCTCAAATGTACAAGATATGAAATGGGATGAAGTAACAGCCAGAGAAATTGAAACAAAATTAAAAGCTCTTAATTGGAAAACTCCAGGCACAGATGCAGTACCTAACATATGGCTAAAAGTATTAACATCTTTTCTTGAAGATTTGGCCTTGAGGTAAGAACTAACTTGCATGTGTATCCTGAACAGACACTGACCTGATTAACAGCAGGACAAATTATAATCCTCCTTAACAGTTAAACTGTAGGCCAATAATTTGCCTTCTGATGATGTACAAACTATATACTGGAATTCATGCAGAGTTTATTATAGTCATTTAGAAGAATACTCATTCATGGCAGTAGAACAAAGGATCATTTTGTTGCTAAATAAAGCCAGAATGAAGAATTCTTTGTAAAAGGGAAGAATCTAAGTATGGCATGGATAGATTACAATTTGACAGCATCCCACATTCATGATTAAAGGGGTGCTTACAGATGTTTAAGATGTATCCTGCATTGATTGGTTAGTTATATTATAGTGACCATGAAACAGTAGCAAAAAATTGAAATTAAACCGCAACAAATGCCAGCCTATTATCCCAGGGATAAAAATTCAAAGCTGGATATCACAGGTTGATTTTGTCAACCACTGCTGTTTTTGTCTTACTGTTAAACCTATTAAGTTGTTAAACAGAGTAGGTCTTAGCTGTAATTTGGCTCCCAGAAAGCAAAACTTGCTTAAAGATATCATGTCTGCTTTTTGTGTACGACTTAAAATGTAGTTTGTCAGAAGAGGAGTGGAAGGCACAGTTGCAAGTGATTAAAACTTTCTCTGATATAAGAACATTTGGTCTTTGATAAATATTTGAAGGCAATATTTAAAGCAAAAAAAGTTGTAGGATAGGATTGTGATAAATGAACTTGAGCAGGAAGGAGTGTTTAAATATTTGGGAACTAATGACGGATCAGTAGTAAAACATGAACAAATGTAATTAAAACTCAGGAAGGAATACTTCAGAAGACTAAAACTATTCCTAGATGTCAGGGCTGTTTTTCAGTATCAAGTCCAAGCTATAAACCAGTTTGCTGTTCTGTTTTGGTATGATTTACTAGTGGCAAAAGGTACTGGATCAGTTGGACAGAAAAACAAGAAGTGCATTGCACCTATCAAATAATATTTAAAAAATCAGTTTATACCAATATCTTGTCTCTTGCTCTGAAGGAGGTGTGAGCTGCCTTAAAATTGATTGCATATGTAGAACTGCACTTGTGGGACTGCAGGCATTCCTCATCAGATCCAAACATGGTGAAAGTTTTAAAACATGCGGAGAGGAAATCTAAGATGGACCACTGTGCTTAGTTTAACAAAAGTATTCAGGTGGCAAGCAAGAATGGAAATCAAACCAGAAGCAGACAAAAATCTGACAGCAGCTGAATGTGCCAAAAAAAAAAATACAAGGAAAAAGGATGAGATAAGGAAAAGAATGCAGAAAAGTCATAAATATAGGGGCAATTATAGAGATCTCCTGGAATAACCTCATGTTGATTAGGGTTTGCAAGAATGCTTGTGGAGAGGCAAGTAGAAACCAAAGAATGATAGGCTGCTAATGGCAGTCCAGAATAGTGGACAGCGTCCATGTTGGTTTACAATGAAAGATTGGTAATGACATCCCAGGATAGTGGATTACACAGGTCTATATTAAATCAAATGCTTAGAAAAGCGAATGATTTATTGACCCCATGTAAGCGAAAGCTTTCAAACTCGAATGCTTAGAACAGCTGTTCCAAAAAAAGAAACACTTAAAACGTAACGGGGGGGGGGGGTTGTGCCCCCCACACACCCCCTACTTAAATATACCAACTCCGAGATCGCACTACAGTGATGGAAACGGCAAAGTAACGGACACGGCCAAGGAAATTCTTCGCTTATATGCCACTTCGTCATTTTGCCTTTTCAAGTTCGATGCGTCTTCAGTCATGTAATAGGAACCCAAGTACACACATGTTTGTTTACAAAGACTGTTGAACATGTGGGAGAAACAGGAAAATGTTCTGTTTAAAAAAAAAAAAAAAAAAAAATTGGAAACAGTTGTACACTTTGTTGCTGGGTGAGAGCACTCATGGCAGAAGGCTGGATGAGAGCACTCATGGCAGAGGGCTTGTGCACTAAGAGACACTATTGTGGCAAGATTGTTGCATTAGGGATTAGAAGTAGCTGAGAAGCTTTGGAAACCTAAACCAAAAAGCATCATAGGGAATGATGAAGTGTACATAAAGTGGTGTAGCAATCATCGACAATTCAAAAAAAAAAAAAAAAACAGATGCAAGAAAACCAGATGTAGTAGGCTATGAAAATGATTTATAGTGCATCCCAATTAGATGATCATTAGGATTACAAGGCAATGAGAACAATGTGGAGACAGTTGAATCTGCAGTTTTATTTAGATATGCTACAGATACATGTAACGCCATATGAGTTGCAGGGGAAGTCTATTCTGGGTACATTGTGGGTGGTGCAAAGAGCACTTTTGGCTTCAATCAAAAATTGAAACAATACTAATTTCATGAAGTTTAATTATACCCTGACTTAGGAATAAGGTTCATTCCCATCATGGTATTAGAAACCCAAATTTGGAAAAACGATGTACTTGTACCTAAAAGAAATGAGAGGCAACAGGAAAAAAGATAGCAGCTATGGCACACTCCATGATGTAAAAAAGTTATTTACTCAACATACCGTTCTGTCTGTATTGTCAGTTTTTCATCTGTCACATATGGGTTCCGGATCCGAAGCATCGGATCAGACTCTGCTGTTACTAAGCTTGTGGCAACCAAATAAGCTCTTGGATACCTCCCCTTGCCCACAATGCATCGCTCCATATCACATCAGATCTTGTTTGCAATAATTAGTAGGAAAAATGCAGAAATAGAACTTAATTGTGAAGAATCATTGAGGAAATTTCTGGAGCATTAGAGACAAACAGCATGTCCTACAGGAGAGTTGGTTCCCGTTCAACCAGGAAATCCGTAGGCAGGGGGCTGGAGGGAGGGGATATGAGGAAAGGTGAAAAATTGACAATACAGATGGAATGTTATGGTGAGTACATAACTTTTTCTGATGTCAATTTTTCATCTCATCCTCACATATGGGACAAAGTCTACAGCTTCCTATATCCTGGGCAGACTCATGGAAGGATGTTCCTCAGAACCATCAAGCCAAAGGAGGCCCTTCCTCAGGAGACCAAATCAACTTATAGTGGGAGATAAAGGTATGACAAGGAGACCATGTGGCCTCTGCACAAATTTCATCCATGGAGGCATTAGTCTGAAGAACAGCTGATGTGGCCATAGCCCTAGTGGAATGAGCGTGAATAGCTTTGGAAGGATTCATATCTTTTGAGGTGTAAGTAAAAGAAATGCAATCCAAAAAACACCTTGATAAGAAACTTGGAGACTGGAAAACCCTTCCTGGGGCCTTCAAAGGCAATAAACAATTGATTTGCTTTTCAAACTCTGCTTCTATATGGATAGAATCTTAATTGTCTGTGTACATCCAACAAATGCAGAACATATTCACCCCTTGTTGCTGAAATTGGGAAAGAAAACCGTCCATAAGTGTATGGCCTGTTTAATAAAACACTTGGAAGGCTTTTCTGCCGAGGCGCTAAAGTAGTTTTTTTTTGGTAGCATTTTATTAATTTCTCCTCTTTGTTCATGGTTTTGGTGATTTATGGCCTGATTAATATTGGTTTGTGAGACTTCTTTGGTTAGAAAGAAGGGGTTGGTATGCAGAGAGACTGTCTTTAAGGAAAATTGGGCATGTAGATTGAGAACATACAGCTTGGATATCTGATATCCTTCTTGCAGCTATAATAGCCACAAGAAAAATAGTTTTCCAGGAGAGAAACTTAATATCACAAGATGTTGCAGGTTCAAAGGGGGGGTTTGAACAGTTAAACATAGGGCTAAATTGAGGTTTCATGGAGGCTTTGCAAACTTTGTGCTAAATGAGATTAATTATCCTCCCCAAAATGGAAGTCTGAAATAGCCACTAATTGTACTGTAATTGTAGAAGTAGCTGCTCCTTTATTAAAAAGCTGGGCCAAGAACTGTAAGACAGAGTGAATAGGGTCTGTAAGGGGATCTACATTGTGCTGTTGAGCCCGTATTACAAACCTCTTCTGTTTACTCCTATAACATTTCTGAGTGATTTCAGATGGCGTCAAAATATGTCTGACTAGCGAGGAGAGCATGAGTTGTCCTGGCAGTTAATAGAACTGGAGGAACCAAGCTGTTAGCTTGAGGTTGTGAAGATTGGGATGAGTTATTCCTGTCGGGTGTGACAGCAGCTCTGGAATAGGTTCCAGGATCAAGGGCTTCTTCTGTACACAAGGCCAGAGAATGGGAAACCATATTTGTTGAGGCCAGTATGGGGCAATGAGGATTACTGTTCTCTGCAACTTCCTTGCTTTCTAAATGAATTTGGGGATCAAGGGAATTGGGGGAAAGGCATATAACAGACTGTGAGGCCAATCATGGATGAGAGCATCCCTCGGGGATTCCCCCAATTGGAGGGATCAGGGCAAAGTAGCTGCTGCATTTTTTGTTGAGGGGAGAAGCAGAAAGATCACAGCAAGGTTGGCCCCATCTGCAGAAAATGTCCTCCTGCTATCTTCTGACTGAGGGACCACTCGTGAGGCATGAGAATTGATCTGCTCAACCTGTCCGCTGTCACATTGGACTTTCCTGGAATATGCATTACTCCGAGAAAGCGGTTGGATGAGATCACCCATCGCCATACTCCAAGGGCTTCTTGACAGAGAGGGCATGATCTGGTTCCCCGGTATGTACCAGACCACTAACTTATTGTCTGAATCGCTATTGTCGTCTGAGGAAGGGCATCCTGGAATGCATGCAGCACCAGAAACACTGCCCTCATCTCCAGGACATTGATGTGCAGGTTCACCTTGTCTGCCGACCAGGTTCCTTGCACTGTTTTAACCAAATAATGCCCCCCACCCTATCTGAGAAACCGCTGTGATCACCATAGCCTTTTGTTGAGGGGGAAACAAAGGTTCAACTCTTCTGACTGAATCCACCATAAGAGAGTCATTTTGCACGTGTTATAAGAATCTGGTGATGCATTGAATGATGGATAATTGACCATTGGGCAGCTATAAACCACTATAGTAACCTCATTTGAAACATGGCTAATGGAACTTGTACTGTTGCTGCAGCCATAGATCCTAAGGGTTGTAGAAAATGGCTAGCAGCTACTTTCCTGTTTCGAATTAACCTGTGCATTTGACGCCCGATTGTCAACATTCTGGAATGGAGAAATATTGCGATCATCTGAGTAGTATCCAGTACCGCCCTAATGAACTCTAGATGTTATGTGATCCTATCTCGCCTACATTCTGAATGATGGGTTCGGAGCCGATCCCTCTGCTCCGACTCGGCACGCTTATGCCAAAGAGCGAAGTCTCTTATTGGCTGAGCTTACTATATCCCAGGATGCACCACTACCAGTCCCCAGATCTCGCTTTGCCGCTTCCCTCAAGACGTGGTCTCGAGCTGGCTGGGCTGAGTAGCTTTATTAACTACTTTTCTGTCAGTTTTTGTTGTTTTTGGTCACAAAAGCTGTTTTAACGGCTATCTCTCTTTGTGTAATGCTTGGATTGTGAAAATTGTTGTGTGTGATTGGGTTGAGTTTGTTTTCGGCCCCCCTTACATCCAGGGCCTTCCCGGACGGTCAACCTTTGAAAACTTTTCAGGGTCTCAAGTCTATAGTAGTTTAGAGTTCCCTGTCATTTACAGCTAGTGTTTGTGTTAAACTATAACTGTAAGCTTAGATTTATCACAAGCAAATCTATAGTTGTTTAATTTCCTGTCAAAGAATTGTTTAACATCATGTCTCAAACCCCTAGGCCTTCGGGTTTTAAAAAATGTTCGAAATGTGCTTTTAAGATGTCTATTACTGACGATCATTCGCTCTGTGTATATTGTCTAGGGGCAAAGCATTTGCAGGAGTCATGCAGCGTATGTCACGCTTTTTCCTCAAGGGTCCTCCAGGAGAGGAAAAATAAATTGATTCTTAAGGGGTTAATTAAACCCTCTTTGAAGAAGCCTTGGCATCCTCTCCGCCCGCCAAAAGAAAAGGGCTTCGGTTCAGACCAGTCCATCGGATACGACTGCCAAGAGATCTAGGCAGGCCTCTCTTTCGGCTCCAAAGACTTCGGAGCCGAGGTCGAACGATCTGCCTCGATGCCACCAGTATCGACTCCTCTGGCTTCGGAGCCGATGGCTGGGGCATCGAGGCGGAGTCACCTTCGCCGGCTCCGCTCTCGGAGCCGACAAGGGTCGCCCGCTCAGACACTTCCTCCTCGGCGCCGAAGTCTACCTCGGCACCGATGGAATCTGGTGTGAGCATTCCCTCGGCGCCTTATACTCATCGAGTCGCCTCGGAGCCGGTCCCCTAGCCCTTTGGGGCCGATGGAGAGGCCTTCAACCCGTTCTGTTTCCTCTCGGTCTTCGAGAATGTCGGATTCTGATATAGACAGGGTGCTCCAAAGACTGTTCCAGTCCCCAGTCTTCCAAAAATTTGTTTCGGTTCCGACCCAGTTGGCTTCGAGCCGATGACCCTGGCCCACCCCATTCCCATTCCTCCCCCGACTGCTTCGGCTCCGCCGGAGCAGGTGCGGTTGGAGCCGGTGGAGATCTCAGGGTCGGCTCCGACCCTTACTCCAACGCTGGCCTCGGGTCCGAAGTTTGGTACGCGGACTTCTTCGGCTGGACCCGAGGGTGATGTTTCGGGACCTTTGCTTTCGGTTCCAGCCTCCCTCGGTGCTTCGGCATGGGACTTCCGCCGGCTATCACGGCTCGAGACCGGACACTCCCAGGATTCTGGGGGTCCGGCCAGGGCCATGAGGAGTGCCTTGGCCAAGTCCTCTTCGCCATCTCTCCGGCTTTACCAGCACCTTCCCTGGGCGTGGAGACTGGGTCTTTGGCAGTCCCCCTGTCTGTAGCCAGCGGAGCCCCTAGGCCTGAGGTTACCCCCAGTGGGGGTTCCCCTCCTCCTGAGGGTTCTTCGGAGTTGTCTTCAGAGGAACCCCCAAGGAAGAGATCGTGCAAGAGGAAGCACGTGGACTCGCCCCAGTCTATTACATCAGACACTGATATGGATGATGCAGAGGGGTCCCCGAAGTCGTCCTCGGATGATGTCTCATTCGCAGACATCTTAGAGATCCTCAAACAACGAGGCGGCTGGATATCCAAACCCCCCTCTGCTGACGAGTCAGTGCTCCTCAAGGCCTTTGGGGCTCAGCCCTCCGCCTCCTGGGTGTCTCCGCCCTTCGACGAGCTTCTGGATTTAGTTTGTCGAAGGGCGGGAACATCCAGATACCGTGGAACCAGTACCTTCTCGTCCAAATAAATTTTTATCTGCACCCCCGAGAAGGAGTTCCTTACTAAAGGCGTGGCTGTAGATGCCATGGTGGTGGCATCTGCTACACAACAGGACGTGGCAGAGGCTTCAACGTCCATCCATCCTCCTAATAAGGAGTCTAGGAGTATGGATAGGTACGGAAGCGCACCCTGACTTCAGCGGCCTTTACCTTAAGGTCTCTGAATTATTTGGCACATTTTACCAGGCTTCAGAGGGATCTGGTCAAGGAGTTGTCAGATTCCTCTCGGTAACCTACCTGAGCAGCTAGCCCAGTCGGTTAGCTCTCAGTTGGCTATCCTTACGCCAATTTCTAACTCGCCCATGAGGCTCATTTCCTATGCGTCGGGCGGTAGAGCGGCAGGCACAGGCGTGGCTCTACGAGACAAGCCTGGCTCGCTTGTGTCAGTTTGGAGGCCTTCAAGTCTTCCTTCGCCGACGCCCTTCGATGGGTCCTCATTGTTTGGACCCAAGGTGAAAGACACCCTTACCCGCTGCAGCAAGAGGGAAAACGCTATCTGCCGTAGGTGCCCGTTATTCCACTCCCTTCGACCTTACCCCAAGGCCAAAGGAGGGGAAAATGTGGTTCCGAAAATCTCGCAAGTTTTTCTCCCAGCAGCAGGAAGATTCCCCGTCCAGAGGCAGAGGGCGGGGAATTTTCAGGGAGACGCCGTCCCAGAGGCGCAGAGGGCCCCGCAATTCTGGAGACCGCGAGTCCTTTCGTGGCTCTTCAGCCTCCCACACGCCATGAGGGATTGCCCGGCTGTGCTGCTCGAGCCAGTCGGGTGTCGTTTGCCAAGCACCTAAATGCCTGGGAGTCAATCACCAGGACAGATGGGTGCTTCGGATCATTGCCGGAGGTTACACCATCCCATTCAAATACTCACCCCCACCGTCCAAAAGAATCCCGGACCCACCACCCAGTCAAAGGGAAATAGCAGCCGCAGAAGCTTTAAAGCTGCTAGAAAAGGAGTCATCCAACCGTCCCCACAGACCAGATCGGATCAGGAAATTACTCCAGGTTCTTTTAGTGCCAAAAGACAGGGACCTGAGACCAATATTGGATCTCAGCAAACTGAACTAATCCGTCACGAAATCCAAATTCCGAATGGTCACGTTACAATCCATTCTCCCTTGTTGGAGAAGGATGTTTGGACAAGAAGTGCATTGCACCTATCAAATATATTTAAAAATCAGTTTATACCAATATCTTGTCTCTTGCTCTGAAGGAGGTGTGAGCTGCCTTAAAATTGATTGCATATGTAGAACTGCACTTGTGGGACCAGGCATTCCTCATCAGATCAAACATGGTGAAAGTTTTAAAACATGCTTGTAGGAGAGGAAATCTAAGATGGACCACTGTGCTTAGTTTAACAAAAGTATTCAGGTGGCAACAGAATGGAAATCAAACCAGAAGCAGACAAAAATCTGACAGCAGCTGAATGTGCCAAAAAAAAATACAAGGAAAAAGGATGAGATAAGGAAAAGAATGCAGAAAAAGTCATAAATATAGGGGCAATTATAGAGATCTCCTGGAATAACCTCATGTTGATTGGGGTTTGCAAGAATGCTTGTGGAGAGAGCAAGTAGAAACCAAAGAATGATAGGCTGCTAATGGCAGTCCAGAATAGTGGACAGCGTCCATGTTGGTTTAATGAAAGATTAGTAATGACATCCCAGGATGATGGATTACACAGGTCTATATTAAATCAAATGCTTAGAAAAGCGATGATTTATTGACCCCATGTAGCCAGCTTTCAAACTCGAATGCTTAGAACAGCTGTTCCCAAAAAGAAACACTTAAAACGTAAGGGCTGGCTTGCACACCCTACTTAAATATACCAACTCGAGATACTTTACAGTGATGGAAACGACAAAATGTGGACACGGCCAAGAAATTCTTAAACATATGCCATAGTCATTTGCCTTTTCAAGTTCGATCGTCTTCAGTCATGTAATAGGAACAAGTACACATGTTTGTTTACAAAGACTGTTGAACATGTGGGAGAAACAGGAAAATGTTCTGTTTAAAAAAAAAAAAAAAAAAATTGGAAACAGTTGTACACTTTGTTGCTGGGTGAGAGCACTCATGGCAGAAGGCTGGATGAGAGCACTCATGGCAGAGGGCTTGTGCACTAAGAGACACTATTGTGGCAAGATTGTTGCATTAGGGATTAGAAGTAGCTGAGAAGCTTTGGAAACCTAAACCAAAAAGCATCATAGGGAATGATGAAGTGTACATAAAGTGGTGTAGCAATCATCGACAATTCAAAAAAAAAAAAAAACAAAAAAAAAACAGATGCAAGAAAACCAGATGTAGTAGGCTATGAAAATGATTTATAGTGCATCCCAATTAGATGATCATTAGGATTACAAGGCAATGAGAACAATGTGGAGACAGTTGAATCTGCAGTTTTATTTAGATATGCTACAGATACATGTAACGCCATATGAGTTGCAGGGGAAGTCTATTCTGGGTACATTGTGGGTGGTGCAAAGAGCACTTTTGGCTTCAATCAAAAATTGAAACAATACTAATTTCATGAAGTTTAATTATACCTGACTTAGGAATAAGGTTCATTCCCATCATGGTATTAGAAACCCAAATTTGGAAAAACGATGTACTTGTACCTAAAAGAAATGAGAGGCAACAGGAAAAAAGATAGCAGCTATGGCACACTCCATGATGTAAAAAAGTTATTTACTCAACATACCGTTCTGTCTGTATTGTCAGTTTTTCATCTCTCACATATGGGTTCCGGATCCGAAGCATCGGATCAGACTCTGCTGTTACTAAGCTTGTGGCAACCAAATAAGCTCTTGGATACCTCCCCTTGCTCACAATGCATCGCTCCATATCACATCAGATCTTGTTTGCAATAATTAGTAGGAAAAATGCAGAAATAGAACTTAATTGTGAAGAATCATTGAGGAAATTTCTGGAGCATTAGAGACAAACAGCATGTCCTACAGGAGAGTTGGTTCCCGTTCAACCAGGAAATCCGTAGGCAGGGGGCTGGAGGGAGGGGATATGAGGAAAGGTGAAAAATTGACAATACAGATGGAATGTTATGGTGAGTACATAACTTTTTCTGATGTCAATTTTTCATCTCATCCTCACATATGGGACAAAGTCCACAGCTTCCTATATCCTGGGCAGACTCATGGAAGGATGTTCCTCAGAACCATCAAGCCAAAGGAGGCCCTTCCTCAGGAGACCAAATCAACTTATAGTGGGAGATAAAGGTATGACAAGGAGACCATGTGGCCTCTGCACAAATTTCATCCATGGAGGCATTAGTCTGAAGAACAGCTGATGTGGCCATAGCCCTAGTGGAATGAGCGTGAATAGCTTTGGAAGGATTCATATCTTTTGAGGTGTAAGTAAAAGAAATGCAATCCAAAAAACACCTTGATAAGAAACTTGGAGACTGGAAAACCCTTCCTGGGGCCTTCAAAGGCAATAAACAATTGATTTGCTTTTCAAACTCTGCTTCTATATGGATAGAATCTTAATTGTCTGTGTACATCCAACAAATGCAGAACATATTCACCCCTTGTTGCTGAAATTGGGAAAGAAAACCGTCCATAAGTGTATGGCCTGTTTAATAAAACACTTGAAGGCTTTTCTGCTTGGCAAAGTAGTTTTGGTAGCATTTTATTAATTTCTCCTCTTTGTTCATGGTTTTGGTGATTTATGGCCTGATTAATATTGGTTTGTGAGACTTCTTTGGTTAGAAAGAAGGGGTTGGTATGCAGAGAGACTGTCTTTAAGGAAAATTGGGCATGTAGATTGAGAACATACAGCTTGGATATCTGATATCCTTCTTGCAGCTATAATAGCCACAAGAAAAATAGTTTTCAGGAGAGAAACTTAATATCACAAGATGTTGCAGGTTCAAAGGGGGGGTTTGAACAGTTAAACATAGGGCTAAATTGAGGTTTCATGGAGGCTTTGCAAACTTTGTGCTAAATGAGATTAATTATCCTCCCCAAAATGGAAGTCTGAAATAGCCACTAATTGTACTGTAATTGTAGAAGTAGCTGCTCCTTTATTAAAAAGCTGGGCCAAGAACTGTAAGACAGAGTGAATAGGGTCTGTAAGGATCTACATTGTGCTGTTGAGCCCGTATTACAAACCTCTTCTGTTTACTCCTATAACATTTCTGAGTGATTTCAGATGGCGTCAAAATATGTCTGACTAGCGAGGAGAGCATGAGTTGTCCTGGCAGTTAATAGAACTGGAGGAACCAAGCTGTTAGCTTGAGGTTGTGAAGATTGGGATGAGTTATTCCTGTCGGGTGTGACAGCAGCTCTGGAATAGGTTCCAGGATCAAGGGCTTCTTCTGTACACAAGGCCAGAGAATGGAAACCATATTTGTTGAGGCCAGTATGGGGCAATGAGGGATTACTGTTCTCTGCAACTTCCTTGCTTTCTAAATGAATTTGGGGATCAAGGGAATTGGGGGAAAGGCATATAACAGACTGTGAGGCCAATCATGGATGAGAGCATCCCTCGGGGATTCCCCCAATTGGAGGGATCAGGGCAAAGTAGCTGCTGCATTTTTTGTTGAGGGGAGAAGCAGAAAGATCACAGCAAGGTTGGCCCCATCTGCAGAAAATGTCCTCCTGCTATCTTCTGACTGAGGGACCACTCGTGAGGCATGAGAATTGATCTGCTCAACCTGTCCGCTGTCACATTGGACTTTCCTGGAATATGCATTACTCCGAGAAAGCGGTTGGATGAGATCACCCATCGCCATACTCCAAGGGCTTCTTGACAGAGAGGGCATGATCTGGTTCCCCGGTATGTACCAGACCACTAACTTATTGTCTGAATCGCTATTGTCGTCTGAGGAAGGGCATCCTGGAATGCATGCAGCACCAGAAACACTGCCCTCATCTCCAGGACATTGATGTGCAGGTTCACCTTGTCTGCCGACCAGGTTCCTTGCACTGTTTTAACCAAATAATGCCCCCCACCCTATCTGAGAAACCGCTGTGATCACCATAGCCTTTTGTTGAGGGGGAAACAAAGGTTCAACTCTTCTGACTGAATCCACCATAAGAGAGTCATTTTGCACGTGTTATAAGAATCTGGTGATGCATTGAATGATGGATAATTGACCATTGGGCAGCTATAAACCACTATAGTAACCTCATTTGAAACATGGCTAATGGAACTTGTACTGTTGCTGCAGCCATAGATCCTAAGGGTTGTAGAAAATGGCTAGCAGCTACTTTCCTGTTTCGAATTAACCTGTGCATTTGACGCCCGATTGTCAACATTCTGGAATGGAGAAATATTGCGATCATCTGAGTAGTATCCAGTACCGCCCTAATGAACTCTAGTTTGTAAAGGTTCCAGGTGTTACTTTTGGTAATTTATCGTGATCCCTAATTCTGTGCAGATTTGAAGAACAGTCTATTGTGTTTTAGTGGATGCTTGGTCTGGGCAGATATGAGGCAGTCATCTAAGGAAACACCCAAAATTCTTGTCTCAGGTGAGCCACAACCGCTGCCATGCATTTGGTGCGCACACTGGAGGCAGCAGTGAGACCAAAGGACAGCACTCTGAACTGGTAATGACTGGCTCCCAACCGGAAGCTTAGGTATCTTTTGGAGCACCAGTCCATTTTTGTATGGTCATGCACATCCTGAAGATCTACTGAGCACATCCAATCATCCTTTTCCAGGAAAGGAAGTACAGACTGAACAGTGACCATTCAGAACTTGCTGCATTGAAATGACTTGTTTAATCTGCTGTGATCCAGAATCAGTCCCCATTCCCCGTTTTCTTTGGAACTAAAAAGAACCTTGAGCAAGTACCGAATCCTCTCTGGTCTGGGGGGACCTTTTGGATGACCCTTTTTTTTTTTTTTTTTTTTTTTTTTAGCAGTTTTTAAATTTGAACAACTGCTTTATCCCTTTGACTGGGTGGAACATCTGGGATTCTGCTGCTTGGGGGGGGGGGTGGATTCTAGGGAATTTGATAACCACTGAATATTATCCTCTGCATCCACATATCGGAAGTTGTTTTGCCAGGCTGTCCAGTGCAGGGTTAGACAACCCCAGTCTGCCTGCAGAGGTGGACATTCGGGCCTCCTTTCAGGAGCTCTGGAAGGGTTTCCTGGATTCCTGGTTCTGCTGTGAGGATGGTTTCTTCCATTATCATATTTCCTCCTCTGTCTCTGGGGAAAAATCATGTGTCCTGGTAAGAGCCCAGAGATTTTTCTGCACCATATTTTTCTGCCTCCGGAGAAACGTCTACCCACAGCAGACAGTCGTACCTTCCTTCTCACACCTGGAGAGCATATCTTTGATTTTGGGGCCAAAAGGGGAAGAGACGCCAAATGGGGAGCTGACAGGGATTTAAAAGGCTCCACAAAATTGCATAGGCACATCCAGGCATGCCACTTCAGAGATGCCGGAACCCGCCACCCTACTTGTCCCTTTGGCTGCATGTGCAATGAGGAGAGAGCTACAGAATGTAGGGTTGCTGGCTGGGAAGCTGCCTTTTCCCGTGCCCCATCAGCTACTGCTCCTTGATCAGATCCCTTTGCCACTTTGTGAAATGGGAAAGAGAGATCAGCAATCATAGAGAAAAAGTCGCTGAAGAGAACTCTTCCTGCATCTATCCATCATCCCTAGAATCTTTGTTCGGAAGGGTGGATAGTGTGACTCTCCTCCGAAAGTTCCTTTTTGATCGCAGCCGCAATGACCATGCCATCTACTGCAACATCTTTATCCAGAAGGCTTTATCGGATGGGGCTTTAATTTTGTTCAGACTTTGGTGTTGCTGTCCTATTTTGGACACAGTAGAGTCTTTGTGGGTTCTGTTCAAGCAGCTTTATTTTATACAAACACATCACTTTAGAAGTTTACTGTCTTTAACTTAAGTAACTGGTATATAACAACTGCGATCTTGCATGCTCACTCTAGATGCTCTTATAAAATGGCACTAGGGATTGCACGTTTCTGAATGCACAGCCTTGACATTTCTTAAAGATACAGCACACTTCACTTGTACTGTGGTCCGCATTCTCCCTCTTTGAGAAGTAGATCATACAACGCTATAAGTCTATTTGGTATGCAGATATCACAGTTAATTTTTTGTCATGCATTGTACAATACTAAGTACATATATATATATATATATATATATATATATATATATGTGTGTGTGTATATATATCTATGATGATGATGGTGATGATTCTGGCACAGGAAGATGTCTACAGTTCCATCTATACTCCACACCCTCTGAGTCTACAAGGTAGGATCTTGGCTCTGCACAGATGCAGATGCCTGTAATGTGTCCTATTCGATCAAAACCTTTCATTGTCTGGATTCGTACCATCCCTTTCCCTTAACGGACAAAGTAATCTGGTCGATCGGTTGTAACTAGATTTCTGGATATTACTCTGCTTAAAGAATTGTCCTCCCCATGGTAGAGTGATGCTAAAGATATGCAGGTAGGTGCGAGCGTGAATGGACATGCCTTCTTTGAAGGTTGGGCGTCAGGCTGTCAACTCGGCACCGTAAAAATCTACTGCCAATCATGAGCGGACCGGATTTCCGCTGTGGCGACCCCTAACCGGGAAAAGCCGAAAGACATTACACTGCTTTAACAATTGAGCCTTGTTGGTTTTATTAAGTTTAGGCTTTAGTAAACTGGAAGTAATGGGTAGCATAGTTCTAGTTTGCCTGGAAAGTAGTCTTTGAGCAGGTGAGCTAAGAATATCGTCATGGGGTATGTTTCTGAGATTAAGCAAATTCAAGAACACATCAGTATTGTCATGCTTTGACCTTTCAGGTAATTGATTTGCACTCTGTACTCACCTTCAGCTAGACCATTGGACTGAGGATGTTCAGGACTACTAATGACATATACAAAGTCCCATTCTTTTGCAAATTACTGAAACAACTGGCTAGCAATTGATTACCATTGTCAGTAGACTTTGTGTGAACTACCATGAACTGAGAAATGACATTGTAACTTAGTAATAACAGTGGATTTTAGGTTAGGTAGTAGATCAGTCTCCAATTCAAATAAGTCTGCTAAAACCAAGTAGTGTTGATTGTTCCACTCAGATACCAGTTGCAATGGTTGACCAAGGTAGTTCAGGAACTGGACTTGGCTGAAGTTCTGTTTGCAAATGCGGTCTAGTAGTGTTGCATACTGAACAAGAAGAAAGTACTTCATCTTTTGGTAATGAAGGCCAAAATACTAAATCTGATATTTTTAATCCTCATTCATTCCTTACGCATGGGTATCGGTTCCGACCATGGAACCGAGACAGCCATTTTCCAAGCTCGTGTCAGCTTCAGACTCTCGAGTTATACTCTTACCCACAATTCCCCCCTCCCTGTTACCTCAGATTTCGTTTGCCGTGTTGCCATCCGGTCGTGTCAAGCTACTTCTCTTGAGCTAAGTACAGTCAATTGTTGTTTAATTGCTTTACAGATTACTTTTCTGTTAGAAAAGTTGATATTTTATTATCTCTTGCCCTATCACATCTAGTGTTCATAATTTCCTCAGGTTTTTTCTGTCTTTTACTTACCCTTTTTACCGCAAGGTAATTTTCTCCTTACCATTGTTGGTAATCCTTTTTCCTTTTCTCTTTCATACCTTCGGGTACTTTCTTGTACCATTGTTGGTACTTTTCTATTTGTTAATATGGCAGATAAAAAGGGTAGCCCGGGGTTTAAGCGGTGTTCTGGTTGTGGACACACACTGCCTACTTCTGATGCACACTCTTTGTGTTTATTGTTTGGGAGCTTCCCATTTATCTGTTGAACCACCTTGTAGTATTTGTGAGAATTTTTCTAATAGAACTTTGTTAGAAAGGAAAAATAAGCTGATACTGAAGGGACTTCTAAAATCTCCCTTTTCAAAGGCTATTTCTGGGTCAGAGGTCTCAAACCCTCCTAAAACCCATAAGAAAATGGATGTTTCTACTAAGGCTAAATCCTTGCCTTCGTCCCCGGCTGGGGACTCTCACCAACCAAAATCTAAAAATGCTAAAATTTCTCCGCAGCTCTCTGTCAGATCCAGTGCTTTCGGTGCCCAGACCTTCGGCACCATTAGTGATTTCGGCTCAGTCCTCTCCTGCAGCCTTCTACATATCGGCACCGAGGGGCTCCTCTGTTCAGACCATTACCACTGTATTGGCACCGACTGTTCAGTTGGTGCAGACCTTGACCGCATCGGCTCTGAGATCTTCCTCGGAACCAAGGCCATTATTGTTGACTCCAGTTTTGTTTGTTCCAGCTTCGGCACCGACAACCTCTTTGGCACCGATTCCTGTGTCGGTGCAGACAATTACATTGGCACCGATGACTACTTCTGTGCAGACTACAGTAGTTCAGTCTTTCTAGGCACCATTGTCCTCGGTGCGATCAGATGAGATGGGCACCGAGTCTGCCTCTTTTGTGGACAGGCCTGTTTCTCCCTCAGTCTCTGTGAGGTCCACTAGAAGTCTTCTGAACATGATGTGTTGCATCTTGTGGACCAGGCATTCTTAGCCAGAAGTATTCCACTCCCCAGGAACTATCTTTCCTTGGGAGGTGATCACCCATCTCCAAAGACACCTTCTTATTCTCCTCTTTCATTGCCTTTGAAGTCCATGGATATAGTACAGTCTTCCCCTTTTGCGGTTTCCTTTATGGATCTCACTAAGGAACCGCATTTGCCTTCATGAAGGAAAGTTTTGCTATGATCCAAGATGACAGCTGTGACGCGCATGGCTTGCTGCTCCACAGCCATCCAGGGACTCCAAGTCGGCAGGCTGAGCCACTTAGGGGAGGAGTGCCCCCTGTCCTAGACATACACTCCTCTCCGGGTGGACCAGCCTTCCAACTGATGGAGAAGGCTTTCGCTGCTGCTGGCGATACTGAACGGTCTATACCTCCTCTGGTACACTGGTTTCACAAGTCGCACCTAGCGGACACCGGGTGCAAGGGCCTCAGGACATATTCCCTCAGGAATCCCCTTTTCCGTTGTCTTCCCCAGCTTCTCCCGCTGAGGAGGTCCACCAGAAAAGTTTGTGTAAGAGGAAGCACATGGACTCCACAGAGGAGTCCCTCACCAAAGACATAGATTTCGATGACGGGGAAGGATCCCCTCGGTCACCCTCTGAGGTATCCTTTGGCGATATCCTTGAAATCCTGAAACAGAGAGGTGACTGGCAGCCCTCTAATCCTACCCCTGAGGAATCTGTGTTCCTGCAGGCCTTTCGCGCCCACCCCCCTACCTCCTGGGTTACTCCACCTGCCGATGAACTTGTCAAGTTCATCATGCAGCGTGCTTGGAAAGCCCCTGATACTGTTGAAGCTATTCCCCAGAGGCCAGATAAGATCTTGTACCCCCCTGCTTCAGATCCCCATTGGCCCAAAGGTCTTCCTGTAGATGCTTTGGTGGTGGCGGCCGCAACAAAAAAGGATCTGGCAGAAGAAGAAAGCCAGGCTGTCCATCCGCCTAACAGAGTGTCCCGGGCCCTGGACAGAATAGGGGAAGCGCACTTTTGCTTCAGCGACCTTTGCTATCAGGTCCCTGAATTATATGGCACATTTTACCAGGCTTCAAAGGGATCTGGTTTCTGAGCTCTCTGAAACCTTGGCTGGTGCAGTGTCTGATGAGGTCCATGACAAAGTGGCCTCTCAGCTGGCCACCATTGAGTCTATATCTTACTCCTCTATGCGATTGATATCTCATGCATCAGTAAGAGCAGCTAGAGCGGCGAGTTCAGCTGTGGTCTTGAGACGACACACCTGGATGCGCTTGTGCAACTTCACGGAACCTTTTAAGTCTTTCTTTCTTAATGCCCCCATTGAGCCCTCCTCGTTGTTTGGGCCCAAAGTTAAAAGCACACTGGCCAGATGTGAACAAGATGGTAAGACCCTTTCTGCCATAGGTGTCCATTATTCTTCCCCTCAACGTGCTTTCTCCCGAAACCAAAAGAGTGGGAAAATATGGTTCAAGAAATCTCAGGGTCCTTTCCGTGACACACAGGCCGAGTTCTCCCCCAGAGGCAGAAGGGGAAACTCACAGGGAAGACTCTCCTTTCGGGGAAGAGGGCAACCGCGTAACCAGGGTTCCAGGGATTCTTTCCCTGGTCAATCCTATCTCCTTGTACCCTTCTGCCTGGCTAACCATCACCACCGATTCTTGGGTACAAAGGATCATAACCAGAGGTTATCATATCCCCTTTGATCTTTGTCCCTTCAAAAAATCTTCCAGACGTTCCACCCAGTCAAAGGGAAGAAGCAGCACTAGAGATAGAAAAGCTACTAAGAAAAAGAGTCATCCATATAGTCCCTCCAGACCAGATAGGATCCGGATTCTACTCAAGACTATTTTTGGTGCCAAAGAAAACCGGGGACTGGAGACCAATTTTGGATCTCAGTGTATTGAACAAGTTTGTGATAGTACAAAAATTCTGGATGGTCACTATACAGTCTATCCTCCCGCTTTTGGAAAAAGATGATTGGATGTGCTCTATAGATCTTCAAGATGCATACTACCACATAAAGGTGGACAGGCCATCAAGAAGATTTCTGCGCTTCCGTGCAGGAGCCGGTCATTACCAGTTCAGAGCACTGCCCTTCGGACTCTAATGCATGGTGGTTGTCACAGCTCACTTGCGACTTCAAGGATTCCAGGTGTTTTCATACCTAGATGACTGGCTCATTTCCGCCCCCACCAGACATCTACTGGAAAAAGTCCTGGCATACTCTCTCCTCGCCGCTCAAAGGCTAGGCATAACCATAAACTGGCAGAAATCCAATCTCACCCTATCTCAGTCGACATAATTCATAGGGATTATCTTGGACACACAAAACTGCAGAGCTGCTATTCCAGAGCACAGAATTTTAAGGATGAAGCAACAACTGATTCCAGTCCTTTTAAAGGAAAAAATCCACTGATCACTCGGTTCTACAGCTGTTTGGTTCCATGGCAGCCTCCATCACCATTGTTCCCCTGGCCAGGTTTCACATGAGGCTTCTACAATGGCTACTGCTCACCCAATGGTATCCTTTTCAGCATCCTCTTTCAGCCATGATTTGAGTGACCCACAGGTGCAAACCGGATTTAAATTGGTGGATGACATACAATCTCTCACAATGGTCTTGCCCCTTTCCCCCCAGCAACCCAAGGCCACAGTGACCACAGTACACCTCCCTGATGGGGTGGGGGGGCTATGTCAGGGACAGACAGTCCAAGGCACTTGGTCCCAACTGGAGGCCCATCTGCATTTAAATGTTCTAGAGTTGAGGGCGATGCTTCTGGCGTTGCAAGCATTCCATCCCCTGCTGCCATTTGGGACAATTACGATTCAATCAGACAACATGGCGGTAGTCTGGTACATCAACAAGCAAGGTGGAACCAAATCTTACCCCCTTTGTCGAGAGGCCATGAGGATATGGCAATGGGCGATGGCTACCAACCGTTTTCTTCTAGCAACGCACATTCCCGGGAGTTCCAACGTGATAGCAGACAGACTCAGCAGGTGCATTCTGCAACCTCACGAGTGGTCCCTAATCCCTTGATAGCGGTGGAGATCTTCCACCGCTGGGGCCGTCCTTGCTGCGACCTCTTTGCATCCCCGACCAACTACAAATGCAACAACTACTTTGCCCTGATTCCCTGTCTGGGATGGTCACCCAGGGATGCTCTAGTCCACGATTGGCCCTTGGTTCTTCTCTACGCATTTCTGCCATTTCCTCTCATTCCCCAGTTTCTGAAGAAAGCCCGGTGGTTGAAGAGCAAGGTAATCCTCATAGCACTATATTGGCCACGACAGATATGGTTCCCATTCATTTGGCCTCACCTACTAGATTAACCATGGATTCTCCATCCAATCATGGAGTTGATCTCACACCCACAGAACCTGATTCATCCCAACATGAACAGCCTGAAGCTAACGGCTTGGCTACTCCAATTCCCATGATTGCCAGGCAGAATGATCTTTCTTTACCAGTACGTGATATTCTCATTGCTTCTCATAAGTCTTCCACTAGAATTACTTATCTGAGCAAGTGGAAAAGATTTCCCTTTTGGCTGAAAGATAAACAAGTAGACCCCTTTTCAGCACCAGTGTTGATAATACTAGACTATCTGGCCAACCTGTTTCAATCGGGGTCTGTCGGCTTCTACCATTAGAGTTCATTTGGCTGCAATTTCTAATTTTCATGAGTGTGTCCAAAATTCCTCTATGTCCCATAAATTGTGCAAGACCTTCATAAAATGTGTGAATCATCTGAAGCCACCATTTAGAGAACCTATTCAACCATGGGATATATCATTAGTTCTACAAGCTCTGACAATGGCACCTTTTGAACCAGCCTCTTCTTGCAACCTCAAGTATTTGTCATGGAAGACCTTGTTTTTGGTCGCTATTACTTCTGCCAGATGTATTTCTGAACTTCAAGCTTTATGTATCAAGACTTCATACTTGATTTTTCATCGAGATAGTGTGTCTCTGAGAACTAATCCGTCATTTCTGCCTAAAGTGATCTCTGAAATGTCCATTATCAAGCCATTGAATTGCCAGTTTTCTTTCCCAAACATTCAAACTGAGGGGAGTATTGCCTACATACCCTAGATATACACAGGCAAATCCGTTTTTACTTTAAACAGGACTAAACCCTTTCGTAATTCTGACCAGTTATTTTTGGCCTTTTCTGGATCTAGATTAGAATCGGCTGTTGCTAAGGTCACATTAGTTAGATGGTTGAAGGACTGTGTGACCTTTATTTACACACAACGTAATATCTCGTCACCTACTACCATGAAAGCTCATTCAACAAGGTTGGTGGCAACTTCTGCTGCCTTCCATGCCAGAGCTTCTTTACATGACATTTGTGCAGCTGCATCTTAGGCTACGCCTCATACCTTCTTCAATCATTACAAATTGGATTTGGCCTCCAGGGGAAGAGCATCTTTCGGTTCTATGGTGCTCAGGAATACCCTTCCATGAGAGCCTCCCAGGAATAGAGATAGCTGGGGACTGTGTCCCATGTGTAAGGAATGAATGAGGATTAACAATATCAGATAAAGAAGCTATGTATTACCATAACGTTCCATCTGTATTGTTGATCCTCTTTCAGTCATTACGGCCCTCCCTCCTTCCCCCTCCTGTGGTTTCTAGTGGATTTCACCATCCAGTTCTCTTATGTTATTTGACCAGAGGTAGCCTCTACCTTCTTTAACTTGCAAACTCAATCTGAGGTAACAGGGAGAGGGGAATTGTGGGTAAGAGTTTAGCTCGAGAGTTTGAAGCTGACGTGAGCTTGGAAAATGGCCGGTTCGGTTCCGAGGTCGGAACAGATACCCATGCATAATGACTAAATGAGGATCAACAATACGGATGGAACATTATGGTAAGACATAACTTCTTTTTCTCTTGCTGCTCCTTTAGTGGCTGTGGATCTTGGGTGACCACATTGCAAAATGTGGATGTACTCTTGTAAGGAAGCAGGAACAACAATTTTAGGACCTTTGAAAATAATGCCATCTTCCATCAACAATCCATCTCTGTAAGGAAAATAGGTTTGCACTGGTAGTACGTTAGATTGCTTTGATAGCCATCCAACATCAATGTAGTGATTTGAGCTTCTGTAAAATTGGATCAGCCCGCGTATGATCTCTCAACTGAAGTCTAATGGTAGAAAAAGCACGCAGTGACATCCCATCAAAGTCAAAATTCTCTGAGTCAAGCTGTTCTGTGGTATTTCTGAGTGATCTGAATAAGGTATCATTTGCCTTTTGTAGACCATTTTGAAATTGTACTTTTACAGTTTGAGCATCATTCTTTGTAATCTTGCTGGAGCGGAATGCATAGGTTTCTTTAGAATAGTAACTAAAGGTTGGTGGTCAGTTTCAAATCGAATAGCTTGACCATAAATATAATCATGACACCTTTTGAACATGGAAATACTCTTGACAAAAACTCCTTCTCAATTTGAGCATAGTGCATCTCGGCTTGGGTAAGTGTTCCAGATGCATAGGCTACTGGTCTGTCCTCCTTGAAGTACAACTGCGCCAAGACCAAATTTTGAAGCATCACAGGAAAGGGTTACTGATTTATTAACATCATAGTATCTTAATGTAGGTGGGGTGGCAGTTTTCTGCTCAAGATCTTCAAATTCCTTCTGGTGCTGTTCCAACCATAACCATGCAACATTTTTGTGTGTTAGCTCGCCTAAAGGTGCTGTCAACTCACTGAAATCTGATATAAACTTCCCTAAATAGTTGACCATGCCTAGAAAAACGGTGTAGAGCTTGTTACATTATCTGGTGCTGACATCTCAAGAATAGCTGTTTGCTAGGTCAGGTCTGGTCTGAAATGTGTACTTGTAAACAAATGATCTATGTTGGTAACTTCTGGAAGTCTGAATTTGCACTTCAGAGGACTGAGCTTCACGTTTACTTCACATGCTCTGTCTAGAACTTTCTTTAGGTTTCTGTCACACTCTGCTTTACCACTGCCTCCAACCAATAAATCATCTACTGTTATGGTATAAAGATAACCCACACAAATTTGCTTCATTGCACACTGAAAGACTTCACTTACAGAATTTATTTCAAATGGCATCCTTGGGAATATACATCTGCCAAACAGAGTACCAAATGTAGTTAGAAATGAAGATTTACAATCAAGCATCACTTGCCAAAACTAACACTTTGCATCCAAGACAGAGAAAACAGTGGCATTCAGAATTTGAGTTGCAACTTCTTTGACTGTGCACATCAGATGATATGGTCTCTTTAATGCTTTGTTCAGATCTCTTGGGTCAATACATATTCTGATTTCATCTGAGCCTTTATCAGCTGCTACCATGGACGACACCCATTCAGTTGGTTCTGTAACTGGACAAATCACACCCTGCACCATTTTATCCACCTGAGCCTTAACTTTATTCTACGTAGCTATCAGAACTTTTCTTGCTGGTCTGACTACTGGCTTGACCTCTGGGTCTAACTTCATGAATACACAACTGGAAGTTTGCCTAACTTGTCATCTAAAACATCAGCATACTCTGGGAAAATGGCTTCAGAAAAATTAGAACTTGGAAATGCACTTACATGATGAACTTTAGCAAAAGAAAGCAGATTTATTCTCAAACTATTTTGAGACCCAATAACGATTGCGCTGATCTTCGAACTACATAGAATAACAAGTTGTAACAGTTCTTGGCCGAATAACATGAAAGCATCACTGAACCTTCGGTTTGAATTTCTTCACCTCCATAAGCAACACGTCTCACACTACTGGCTACATTGAGTTGGTAGTTCTCACTTTAACAAATGTCTGCTTATATAACATTACACTTTTTGAACCAGTGTCTACTTTAAGCTCTCTGGATTTTCTATTAGTCTGGACAGTACAAAACACTTTGCACCTTGTTAATAAATTCACTGCATCAGCTCTTTCATCAAGCACTGATACACCATCTATATAGAAAGCTGACTACTTCGGCTCTATTTGATCAACTTGCTTTTGTGTGAACTCTCCTTACAACTGTGTGAGGCTTACTCGATTTGCAAAACTTTTGGAAATGTTTCCATTTGTATCATTGCTGAGCAAATGCTAAGCACTTCTCCCTTTTAGACTCATGATTTGCACCATAATTGTGACAGTTAACAATAAAGCTAGACTTTTGTTTTGCTGATTCATGCTTGTACTGCACTGAGCTTGTTCCCTTCTTAGAATGTGCTGAAAAGCTACGTGTCTTCCCTGGAAAACCCTGTAGCTGCCACGTGCTTGGGCCTGCTTTTGTTTGCCATGTGTTGCATGCTGTCTGCATTTGCTCTGGGGCCAACTGAAACCATGCTGTTGTCACTCGCAAGCATACTTTTTGTTTTTCTGTCACCTCATGGATTTGACAAATCTCTCTGGCTTTGCTCAACGTTAAATCACTGTCACAAAGTAAAATCTTTCTCACAGCAGTACTATTATCATACACAAGCCTTTCCTTTATCAACTTATCTTTTAAGTCACCAAACCGACACATTTTAGCTCTGTTTCTCAGGTCTGTTATATAAGTTGAAAATGTTCCCCCTGGTTTCATGTAAAACAAATGCCTCTCTAATGTAATATTTGTTTGGGGGTTACACATTTCTTTGAACTTGTCTTCCCTTGAGTCAGACTGTACAACAATATAACTGTTTTCACCTGCTTCATATACTGCATGTGCATACACAAATGAACGCGCTCTTTCTGTGGCCTCTGACCCAGCTAGGCTTAGCAAAATGAATGCCCTGGTGTGTGCATCTCTATCTGCATAAGCTGCTTCTATAAAAATATCGTACTCTTGCTCAAATATTTTCCAATTCTCTGCAATATTCTGATCAAATACAAGTTGTAGGGGGCTTTCGAAATCCATCTGCCATATGAACACATACCAGTGAAGGAGTTTGCAAATAAGCACAAACATACACAAATATGCCAGAAACTTATGCCAGTATTTGTGCTTCTGAAATTGTATACCTTTTGGGGCTTTGCAGAATTATGCAAATAGGTTCATAGGTTCATACTAGGCTATCTGCCCTAGGGCATTTATAAGCCTAGCCAGAGTATGTTTGGCTTTCTCCACCCATTTTAAATTAATTTTGCTATGCCCTTTTTTGAGGTTAGTATACTGTGCCTCTGTCTAACAGTGACACAAAAGTGATACCTGGGGTAAACCTACGATCTCCCATCCACTCATCAATATTCCTCTTGAAGAGAGTCAGTGAGGGACTCTGCCTAACCTGGACTGGGATTTTATTCCAGAGTGAAGGGAGCCTCTGGGTTATGAATCTGTCCCTCCAGCATGTCCTATTTATTTCAGTGCTGAGGTTCAAGTCTCTCGAGCGTGTAGCTCGATGGGATTTAGATTTTTTGAGGTGCAGCATGTCTCTTAATTCCAGGTTGGCTTTATATGTCAGGCACAGGTCGCCTCTGAGCAGGCGGTATGCCACTGAGTAGAGCTGGAGTTTCTTTAACCGGGCAGCATATGGCATCTGTTTGAGCCCTTTGATCCTCTTGGTGAGGTACTTTTGGGGTCTTTCCAGTTGCTGCAGGTGTTTGGTAAGGTACATCCCAAAAGGGGCATTGTACTCAATTATGGGCCTGATGAGGGATGAGTAAAGAGGCACGATGACCTCCCCTAATCTAAATGTGAATACCTTCATGATTAGGTGGGCTATATACATTTTTTTTCTAACCACTTTGGCCACGTGGTTGTCAAATGAGAGATTGCTATCAACTTGGGTCCCCAAGTCCCTAATTACTTCTTCTGTACTTAATGGATTACCACCTATGTGGTAATTTGTGGGCACTTTGTTTTTGACAAAGGGGATGACTATACACTTTTTGGCGTTTAGCTTGAGGCCATGGCTCTGGCACCAGTTGTCTGTTTCTATGAGGCCCTTTTGGAGGATGCTTGTGTCAGCTGGAGAATTGATTATGGCGCCCAGTTTGCAGTCATCTGCGAACTTGGTCAGCCATAGTCCTTCCGTGTTGGCCTGTACCTCCGAGAAATATATACCGAACAAGAGAGGTCCCAGGACTGAGCCTTGTGGGACGCAACTTGTAACTGGTTTGGAGTCTGACATGGCTCCAGCAATTCTAACCATGTGGGTTCTGTCCTTGAGCCAGTTTGCAACCCATCTAGTGACATAGGGGTTTATATTTAAGCTGGTGAGCTTATCTATAATGCCCGAGTGGGGTATTGTATCAAAGGCTTTTGCGAGGTCCAGGTAGGCTGTGTGGACCACCTTCCCTTCGTCAATAGCCTTGGTGACTGTTTCAAAGAAGTCGACCAGGTTTAAGAGGCAGGATCTGCCCTTAACAAAGCCGAACTGGGTAGGATCCAGTGTCTGTAGGTCCCCAATATCTTTATTTATGAGGTCCATGATGATCCTTTCCATAGCTTTGCAGACCAAGCTAGTCAGGCTTATGGGGCGATAGTTTCCAGGGTCCGTTGAGGCACCACCTTTGTGGAGAGGGACCACTGTTGCTGTACGCCACTCTTTGGGGACATGTCCTGTAGTAAGGCTGAGATTGAACAGTAGTTTTATGTTTGGGTTTAGCTCTTCTTGGAGTTCATGTAGGACGCAGCCCGGGACACCGTCTGGTCCCATTGATGCTGTGTTTTTTGCTTTGGAGAGGGTGGCTCTTACCTGAGCATCTGAGATGTCAGTGGGGCAGCACTCTGCTGGGATAGATATTTGCCCTTTTGGTGGGGAGGGGGGAAGAAGTTTGCGCTGAACCTGTCAGCTAGGATGTTGGCAATGTCTCTGGGTTCAGTGTATTTTTTGTCATTTTGGACTAATTCTGAGCATATCTGGGAATTCCCACCCAGGTTCCTAACATAACTAAAGAAAGCCTTGTGATTATCCGTAGTGTCCTGTGCAATTTTTCTCTCAAAGCTGGCCTTAGACGATTTTATGAGTGCCCTTAGTTTTTTGCTATTACTGATCAGAGATGCCTTCCCTTTTCGGGATTTTGCTCTATCATGTAGTAGCTTCCTCCTTGTATTGTATAGTTTGTTTATGGCTGGGGTCCACCAGACAGGACGTCTGCCTTTGGAGGATTGGGTCTTGGTTTTATTTGGGATTGCATGATCCATGCATTCCTGAAGGTGTTCATAGAATGCATTATAAAGGATTCTGCGGTCTGGGCCGTATTTTCCACAGGCCCGGGGGTTTTGAAGGATTCCACCTTGGTTTTGAGGTGTGTAAAATTTGCTTTAGAGAAGTTTTTCACTGTGGTTTTCAGGGCAGGGGGCGGGGTCGGGATGTGAATATCCAGTGAGATCAGTTTATGGTCTGATCTTACCAGTGAGGGATACACTTCTGGTCTGGAGCATAGAGTCCCCATGTTGGTGATGATCAGGTCCAGTATGTTTTCCCCTCTTGTGGGAGTGGTAACAAGTTGTTCCATAGCATTTGAGTTTATGAATTCTGGGAACCTTTGGGCTAGGGTGATGGAGCTAGAGTAATGCTCCCAGTCTATGTTTGGGTAGTTGAAGTCGCCCAATATAATGGTGTTTGGAGAGAACTTCATATTTTCCAGTGTTCTCAGGAAGGCCGAGTGGGGTTCCTGGGTTTGGGAGGGTGGTCTGTAGCAGGCTATAAACTGGAAGGCAGTTTTACCCACTGTTAGTTGCACATGGATAGTCTCTGATGCTTCGTGCTTTGCCACCAACCTGGAGGTGTGGGTATCTTTGATGAATATAGATACTTCCCCTCCTTTTGTGGTTCGGTCCAAGTTTTGGGGCCGAAAAGCATGGTATGAGGTATAACCTGGTAGTGCTGGGGTGCTCTCAGGAGCCCTGAACCAGGTTTCTGTTACTGCACAGATATCGATGTTCTCCATGCTAAGGAGAGTTTCGAGTGTATGCATCTTGAGGTTTAGACTTCTGGCGTTGAGTAGCATTACTCTTAGTTTCTTATCCCTTGTGATACCTATGGAGGTGGGTTTGTCTTTTGAGCCCTGCCTAAAAAAGGCACTTTGGGGTAGCAAGAGCCTTTGCCAATATCCGAAAGCCCAGGGGTGACAGGTGCAAGCTGTCCCTAGTGAAGCATCATGGCTTGTTGAGCATATCATCCCAGGCTGACAGGCATTGGATCCCCTTTGAATGACACCAGCCAATTGTTGAAATTGATCATCTTGTCTTCATATTGTGGCATCATTCTTGGTGAGGGTAAGATGCTACTCAAGGTCAGGGTCATACCGGCCTGGGCTACATGCTCAGAGAGCTCCTCTATGTCTCTTTTCATGTAGTCCAGGGAGGTACGTCTCGGGTCATTCACACCATCATGGACAATGACTGAGTCATATTTGTACTTGCCTTGGAGTGACCTGAGTGCTTGTGTTATGTGGCGGATCCTAGCGCTCGACAGGCTGCTCACCGTGACCTTCTTCTTGTTCAGCCTGGTGAGCGGGACGTCAGTGTGCCTGACGATAGTCACCTATTACAAGTGTATCAGGTGTGTTGTTTAGCCTTAAGGGCTGTGACTGTTCGGCACACTGGCTTTGTGAGATATGTGTTGCACGTGTTTTGTTTTGGGGTAGCGGTTGGATGGGTGTCTGCTTTGGAGGTCTCTGCTGCTTAGGTAGATCTTTATTTAGAGCGTCCAAGTATGTTTTTGAGTGATTATGTGTTTGGTTTGCTGTCGTGGTAGGTCTATGTGAGACTGGAATTGTAGTGAGTGTGGCTTCCTTCTCCTTCTGACTGGTTATGCCAGTACTGAGTTGAGAGAGCTTAGCCTCCAGTTTGGCTGTATGGTTGCATCTCTCACATGTGTTGGAATTTGTTGGGAGGAGGAGAGGGTTGTCTGTGTACATGAGGCAGTTGTAACATTGCCTCAAGATTCCCAGATTCACCAGCTGGACCGGAGAGGAGATTGACAACTGACCTTTGGACATGCTAGAATAATATTGGGAATTCCTTTATAATTGAAAACAAGGGCCAATGGGGAGTGAGGGTGTAGTGCATTTAATTTTTAGTGCTGACTTATATAATTACTTTAGTGAGCAAGTGCCAGGTAACTTAAGTGCAGTGTGTTACAGGTAACTTAAATGCAAAAACAACGAACAGTACCTTTTTTTCAAGTGAAACAATGAAATAAGTATAGTAAGCAATGCAGATATGACTAGGGATCCACAGAAGCGCTGAGAAGCCGCGTTTAGGTGGAATTAGCGTTCCAGGGAAATAACAAGCAAGCATACAAACAAAGCTAGATTCAGCAGGCCTGGATCTAGTCTATGCTACAGCAAACAAGGTGCACCAATTTCAGTAAGAAACAGTTCAAATATGCAGGCACTATAAAACTTTAACCAGAAATTCCCAGCTCAGAAGGGCAGAGTCCAGCCTCTCCTCCCACAAGAGTGCAGACCACGAACCCTCTTAATGTAAAATAACTGGCCTGAAAACCCAAGTGCTTAAACCAGAATTAATACACTTTTAGAATAACAGACACTGAGCCCTCATTCAGCAGTTCCCAACTTAGAAGGATGAAAGCTACCTGTCCTGCCACCACAGTGCATGCCACAAATCTTCCTAATGTAAAACAACTGGTCTGAAGCCCAAGTGCTTAATCCAAAAGACTTAGAATGATAGCTACACTTTAATCAAGTTACTACCAAGCAGTAATAAATACAATTGAATACTTTAAAGAATGCCTAGATTAGTGCTCAAGTTATACAAACAAAGCTAGATTCAGCAGGCCTGGATCTAGTCCATGCTACAGCAAACAAGGTGTGCCAATTTCAGAAGAAGCAGTTCGGATATGCATGCACTATAAGCCTTTAACCAGAAATTACAGCTCAGAAGGGCAGAGTCCAGCCTCTCCTCCTACAAGAGTGCAGACCACGAACCCTCTGAATGTAAAATAACTGGCCTGAAAACACAAGTGCTTAAACCAGAATTAATACACTTTTAGAATAACAGACACTGAGCCCTCATTCAGCAGTTCCCAACTTAGAAGGATGTAAGCTACCTGTTCTGCCACTACAGTGCAGACCACAAACCCTCTCAATGTAAAACAACTGGTCTGAAGCCCAAGTGTTGAAACTAAAAGTCTTAGAATGAGTTACACCAAGCAGTAATAAATACAATTGAGTACTTTTAAGATGACGCAAAAGCAAAATAAAGTAGGAAGAAACACAAGTACAGTAAAAGCAGATGAATTTTTTTTTCAGAAAAGTAGCAAAAGCAGTAGTAAATACAATTCTCATGCAGTGCAAGCTGGCACACTTGAATATGTAGCAATATTAGTCCACACACAATTTGAAAAAATGTAATTGCATTAAAAAGGACTAAAAGCAAGTGCAGAAAGGGTTTATTAGGTAGAATGCGGTAAAGAGATGGGCCTGGGGGAGTGTCTTAGATCAAATCTACAGTGGGGCGGGCACTGCAAAAGCCACCAAATTTAAACTACAACCAAGAACTGGGGGGGGGGGACAGTTTCAACACAGATGTGAGGAATGTGCAAATTATAAAGCCAAAAAATATATACTGTTCTCTATATATTTGCAGAGCAGTAAGAGCAGTAAGACAACAGATATCTAAGCAAACAATTTAGCTCTATAATACAGAATAATACAGAAAAATATACTCAGCTCTATATATTTGCAGATAGTTCTGGAAGGCTGTCTCTCAAACTAAGCTTCCAGTTTGAATGCAGATTGTTAATAAAATGGACAAACTCAGTACCTTTGAATAACTGGACTTTGCAAAATAAACTTCTCAGGCACTTTCACACTCTTGTAATATCATTTTGCATTGCTAAAGTCATTTATCTCAACTTTACGATGCAAATGAAGTAAACTCTTGGGCATTGTAATACTCTTGCAATATTGTTTTTTTGCAAAACATCACCCCTTATCAGTGTAAGAAACGTATCAAATAACTGCATGGTTCGAATAAACTGGACATTTCTTGCCCTAATCTCAATAACATTTTGAAGTAATTGCACTTTATGAATAACTGCACACAGCACACTTGAAATGTCCCCAAAATGGCGGTACCTTGCTGGGAAACTCTTTACAGTGCAAGAAACACTATAATGGCGGCATTTTGTGAATAGACATATCCAGCACAAGAAACTTTTTGAAATGGCTATACTTTGACTGTATTTCACGAAGTAGTTGCACCTTTCACACACACACACACACACACACACACACACACACACACACACACACTCCAAAATACTTCCACAGTAATAAGCACACACCGTAAGCACTTTTACACACTTTGAGGTACTTCAAATAACTTAAGTTATGCCCTTGAATACAATACAAAGTCGTTATGCCACAATATAGCACTTTGCCAAATCACAAGCATGTCAGAGGCATGGCCTCAAGCTCAATGCCAAAAAGTGCATTGTCATCCCCTTTGGTAAAAACTCTGTACCCATGCACTACCACATAAATGGCAGTCTACTTAATGCAGAATATGTAATAAGAGACCTTGAGACCCAGGTGGACAGTAGTCTCTTCTTTGATAATCACATTGTCACAGTAGTCAGGAAATCCTTCTATGTGGCATACCTCATCACAAAAGGGTTCTTGTCCAGGAAAAAAAAAAGGTCATTGTTCCCCTCTACTCGGCACTCATTAGACCCATTATAGAGTGCAACGCCCCTTTTGGAATTTGCCTCACAAGACATTTGCAGCAGCTGGAAAGGCCACAGAAGTACCTCACAGAGGATTACTAGCCTCAAACAGATGCCCTACACTGACCGTCTCAAACTCCAGCTTTACTCTGAGGAGATCTCTGCCTAACATATAAAGCTATGTTAAACCCAGAGCTACTGAACATGCTACACCTAAAGAAATCCTAATCCCTCCAAGCTACACGCTCTAGGGACCTAAACCTTGTCACCAGAATAAACAGGACTTGCTGGAGGGACAGATTCCTGTCCCAGAGACTTCCCATACTCTGGAACAGGCTACCCATCTATGTCAAGCAAAGTTCTTCATTAACACTCTTCAAGAAAAATCTTGATGAGTGGATGGGAAATAGGAAATTCACCCCGGGGATACTTCTGTGTTTCTGCTCGACAGGGGCACAGGAAAATAACTTTCTTGGGTGGCGTAAGCCAGGGAACTTTGTTAGCTAGTCGTAAGCCAGGGAACTTTGTTAGCTAGCCTTACTTAGGCCCTTGAACCGATAGCCTAGTACCTACCTATGAACATGCAGTTGCCTTGCTTTATTTTGACTAATGTGCCCTTTGTGTCCTTGTGTTCGTTTTGCTCGTTTAATCTCTTTTCATGCCCAACGTACTTTTCTTGTGCTTGTTTTACTCTAAACATGCCCAGTTTTGCTTTAAACATGCTTGTTTTATCATTAAGTATACTTGCCTTGCTTTACTGTTAATCGCTTCATCAAATACTTTTATTTTAAACATTTTCTTTAGTTAACAAACTTTCTGTCTTCTGTTCGCTTAATAATGCAGTTTGTACCCTTGTAATGCCCCATTTTGTCGTTTCTGTAAAACAGTTTGTGCTATTTCTCATTACCTTTGATTCTTTTCTTGCTCTTTTTGTGCTCATTTCTTAGTTTTACCTTCACTGTCATCTCCGCACCTCATGGCTCTGGATTTTATTCTCTGCGATCCTGTTGCTGACACCATGTCGCTGTTCTATTTTGGATACAATAGAGGAGTCTTCCTGGGTTCTATTCAAGCAGCTTTATTTTATACAGATGTATCACTTTTGAAGTTTATCGACTAACTTAAGTTGTATACAAACTAAAAACTGCATTCTTTCACTATGGTTGCTCTTGCAAAATGGCACTAGGGATTGATGTGTCTGGAATTTATACTTGCACGTGCAGCCTTGACATGCTTCTTAAAGATGCAGCACACATCACTTGCACTCTGATCTACACCGGGGAACAAGCTCGATGGTGTCCCGGATCTCTGATGCCGACCAAGAGAACAGACCTATGATCTCATCGGTGGGTGGAGTCACCCAGTAAAAAGACTGGTGAGAACCAGAGGTTGCCAGGTATACCGACTTCTCAGGTGAAGGATTATTGGACTGCCATCCACCTCTATTTCCACATTTCCAGAGTCTCCTTGAAGGAACATTCTCAGAAGGTGACTGTGGGGATCCTTCTCCCTCCTCGAGGTCAGTGTCTTCATTGGCACACTCCTTTGTGTAGTCCAAATGCTTCTTCTTGCAAAGCATCTTCCAAGGAACCTCCTCAGTGGGGTACTCTGGGACGTCTCAGAGGAGACAGGGGCATCCCTCTGAGTATCTTGGCACCTGAGGTCCTGCTGTCCCAGTGGAGTGTCCTGGTCAGAAGTGCGCAGGGAGTCTTGATGCGACTGAGGATCCGATGGGGCAGATGACCTTTTAGTTTCAGTGGCAGCTATAGCTCTTTCCAAAGCCCCAAAGGCTGACTACTGCTGAGTGAAGGAAGATTCTGCCTCTGACAAGCCATGCTTGTGGGTTGAAGCCTCCTCCAGCCCCGAAGACAGCTTGCCCTGGGTAAAAGCTGAAGCAGCGCTCACCTGTGTATAAGCCCCAAGATGCATAGAGTGCTATGACAGCCTAGGAGTTGAGCACACTTAAGGACTGCAAGGTTCACTATGTCTCTGGGAGCTCTCCAGCTCTGTAAACGTCAGAAAACTTGGAGCAAAGGCCTGATCTGAAGAGTGAGACGTCTTTGGATCTGACCTGAAAGTCACTAGGTGTATTGGATCTGAGAGCACTGAAACTTGCTCTGAAGTCAGAGGGGGAGTAGTAGACTTGGATAGTGCTGGAACCATGTGGGTTGAGGCAGAGGGAGACTTGTAAATACTCTGCACTCATAGGGTCTTCTTTACCAAACATTCCATGTCATCCTCAGTAATGCTCCTGGTTGGACAGGAAGAGGATGCGGAATGGGATTTTGGCCAAGACAAGAAAGGAGATGGTACTGTAGAAGGGACTGGATCAGTGATAGGCGAGTACTGGTGATCTGTAATGGGTTTAAAGGGACTCTTGTTAGATCTGATCTGTTAGTATTAGATCCAGTCATTAACAGAGCCGGAGCTGAAGCTGCGAGATCCATCTTGGTAGTGGTTGGTGCCGAAGGCTCCAATTGAGACCTGGTTTTGGTATGTTTAGAAGTCTTCGCTTTTGGCTCCTATGAATCTGACTGAGCCAAGGAGGGTTTCTTCTTTCCCTTATCCCTGCTTTCTCAAGGACTGGGAAGCAGCAGGGCTCAAATGAGTCCATTTTGACTTGGGAGTCGAGGACTCAGATTGACTTCCAGAAATGGCCTCTTCAAAAGCTGAAGGAAGCATTCCCTTAAAATATTTTTTTTTTTGTTTCAACCAACGCTCTGTGGTTAAAAGAATGACTTGTGGCACAATCCCCCTGTAGGTGGATAGGCTCTAAACAGACGCACAAGGATTGTGAGTTGGTAAAGGGTATTTTATGTCTGCACTTTGCACTTTTTACACCCTGCAGGCTTACTGTTTATGCACCATGACAATAAGTTATGGCAATTACATGCTACAATAATAGAAAAAAGAATAAAAGGAAAGATTTTTTTTAAAACAGAAAGGAAGGAGAAGGGGAAAACTACCAACAGTAGTAGTTAAGGTTACCTAAAAGGTAATAAGGGAAGGGAGTAACAGTTACTGAAGGAACAAGGGAGAGCGAAAAGTAACCTAATAAAGTGGTTACAGTAGGAAAATGGATTTTAAGAGCAAGGGGCGATAGAAAAAGTTAAAAATAAGATAACTAGTGAAGTTAGGCAAGTAGAGGCAAAAAATGTATATTAACCTGACAGTCCAACAGCTCAGTAGAAGGACCATGTCTTCACAAAGCAGTAAATGAGATCTGTGGTCATAGAGATGCATTGTGGGTAGGGGGAGGTATCCAAAAGCTTATTTGGTTGCCACGAGCTTGACAGTGGCCAAAGCTTCAGATCCAGAACCTATACGTGAGGATGAGATGAAAAATGAGAAATTGAGAGTATTAGATAATTAGTTATGTACTCACCATAACTAGGCATCTGTGTTTTTTCCATTTTCATTCTTCCTCAATGTATGGTTTTGGATCCAATCTTGGTTCCGATTCTTCTGCATTCTACAGACTTTGGATTCAACTCTTGAGCTCCACACTCTACTCACAATGTTCTAGTCCATCTCCAGTACCCCAGATAGTTAGCTGCCTTACAAGTCTTGCTATATATTAATAGAGAGAAGAGGAATTAAACCAGGACTCAAACCTGGAACTCATGGTTCCAAAACCTCCATCAGGTCACTCCAGAAATTGACAGGAAGGGGGAATTGAAGAAATGAAAATGGACAACACAGATGCCTAGTTATAGTGAATACATAACTTTAAAATCTGATGCCGTCCTTTTCATTTTTCATTGTGTGGGACAGAATCCCCAGCTATCTAAATCTTGAGTGGCCCTCATGGAAGGATATTCCAGAGAACTGCTGAACCAGATGCATCTCTGCTTCTGGAAATTTTCCAGTTTGCAATGAGTAATAAAACTATGAGCGTTAGACCATGTGGCTGCAGCACAAATATCACTGGACGTTCTAGACCAGAAGGTAGTGGAGGTGGCTGTAGATCCAGTAAACGGGCCTTAGATAGTTTTAGTAGGGAGAGGCCTTGTTGAGAATATATCCAGGAAATACAGTTTATCCATTTGGCCAATGTAACTTTAGAAATTGGAGAACCCAGTCAACTAGGTGAAAAACGAGTCCATTTTTCTGAAATATTTTTTTCTGTGCAAGTAAAAACATAGTTGTCTATGCACATCTAAAAGATGTAGCACATATTCTCCCTTATAGGTTTATAGGCTCATAGATTCATACTAGGCTATCTGCCCTAGGGCATTTATAAGCCTAGCCAGAATGTGTTTGGCTTTCGCCACCCATTTTAAATTTATTTTGCTATGCCCTTTTTCGAGGTTAGTATACTGTGCCTCTGTCTAACAGTGACACAGAAGTGATACCCGGGGTAAACCTACAATCTCCCATCCACTCAAGATTCCTCTTGAAGAGAGTCAATGAGGGACTCTACCTAACCTGGACTGGGATTTTATTCCAGAGTGAAGGGAGCCTCTGGGTTATGAATCTGTCCCTCCAGCATGTCCTATTTATTTCAGTGCTGAGGTTCAAGTCTGTCGAGCGCGTAGCTCAATGGGATTTGGATTTTCTGAGGTGCAGCATGTCCATTAATTCCGGGTTGGACATGGCTTTATACGTCAGGCACAGATTGCCTCTGAACAGGCAGTATGCCACTGAGTAGAGCTGGAGTTTCTTTAACCGGGCAGCATATGGCATCTGTTTGAGCCCTTTGATCCTCTTGGTGAGGTACTTTTGGGGTCTTTCCAGTTGCTGCAGGTATCTGGTAAGGTACATCCCAAAAGGGGCATTGTACTCAATTATGGGCCTGATGAGGAGTGAGTAAAGAGGCACTATGACCTCTTCTCCTAAAGTTTTGGAAAGACTGGTAAGTGAATGGGGTTGATGTATATTCAACTCAGAATCCACTTTTAGCAGGAAGGGAGGATTTGTTTATAAGTTAGCTCTGTTTTTATGAGACCAAACATAAGGACCTTTTGATGAAAGCGCCTGAAGTTAGGAAATCTTGTTTGCTGAAGTAATAGTAACTAAAAAGGCTGTTTTCCAAGACAGGGACTCAAGTCCGCTTTTGCTGAAGGTTTAAAGGGTTCTTTTCAACTTTGAAGTACTACTGTTAAATCCCCGGGAGGTGACAAGTATTTCACTGGCAGTCTAAGCAGAAAGGTGCCCTTCAGAAAGCATTACATAATTTGGGAAGCAGCCATACAAAAGAAGTATTGAGCCCTTAATGACAGATATGGCTGCCAGCTGTACTTTGTGGAAAAAACAGAACCTTCGTTAAGAAAAGCTGAAAAGTCCAGTACAGCAGAAATAGGGGCAGTGAAGGGATTGGTGTCATTTTTCAGAGCCCGGATTGAATAGCTTTTCCATTTGCTTTTGTAAATCCTCTCAGTGAAGTCTTTGTGAGGAAAAAGTATGTTGTGTACTGAGGAGGAAAGCCTGGGCTGTCTAGCTGTTAATGGAACTGGGATAAACCATGCATTTTTTTGAGGGCTGGGATATTGGGATGTTTTATTCCAGAGGGATGTGACAGTCTGGATTGGGGTCCAGTATCCAAGGAGGATAATGAAGACGAGATCAAAGGAAGGGGAACTAGACCTGGTGGGGCCAGAAGGGGGCAGTAAGGATAACTGAGCTCTTCAGCTGGCTTGCTTTTTGTAAGGATTTTGTAATCAGAGGTACTGGGGTATAGGCATAATGGAGATTGGAGGTGGAGGGCAGAATGTGGACTAGAGCATTTCTTGGTAACTCCTTCTCCTGTAGGGGTATCGGGGCAAAGTACTTGCTGCATTTGTTGTGGAGAGAAGCAAAAAGATGGTTGAAAGGTTGACCCCAGTGACAAATTGTTCTCCGCCACTGAATGAGTGATCACTCATGAGGCATCCGAGTGGAACTGCTGAGTTTGTCCTCTAGTATGCTGGATCCTCCCAGAATGTACATTGCTACTAGAAAGCAGTTGGAGGAGATCGCCCATTGCCACACTCGTAGCTTCTTGGCAGAGGGGTTAAGGTAGAATTCCTCCTGTTTTGTTGATGTACCAGATCACAGACATGTGGGTGTGGATCACAATGGTACCTAGAGGGGGAACATCTTGAAATGCCTGCAACACCAGTAGGACTCCTCTCATCTCCAGGTCATTGATATACATATTGGTCTGTTGGGGGGTGGGGGGGTCATATGCCTTTGACAGTACTTCCCAAGAAATGCTTCCCTCCGGGGAGGTGTCTGTGGTCAGTGTGGCTACTGGGGGAAATGGAATGAAGAGGTGATGTATGTAAAAGTTGTCTGAGTGGATCCACCAGCAAATATGACTTTTGCATACCAGAGTAAGTCTGACTGAGAAGGATAGGGGCTGAACATACCACTGAACAGCTAGAGTCCACTGAAGAACATGCATATAGTAATGTACTAATGGGACTAATACTATAGATGCTGCCATAGAACCTAAGGTTTTAAGAATAAGTTGGGCAGGAGGAGCAGGATGAGAGAGAATTTGATTAACTTGAGATATGATTATGTATATACAACGAGGAAGTAAAGAAGCAATCTGTTTTATTGTGTTTAGATGAGCACTAATGAACTCCAGGGTCTGCACTGTTAGTTTGGATTTGGAAATATTGACTAATACGCAGTGATTGGCAAATCTGGAGTAAAGAGTTACTGGACTTTTCTAAAACATGCATGGTTGGGGCATTGAGAAGCCAGTCGTCTAGATGTGGAAACAGTCAATCCTTGCAGTCTTAGGTGAACTACTACCACTGCCATATACTTGATAAATACCCTGGGGGCTGCAGTGAGTCCATAGAGCAGGGCTCTGAACTGATGGTGACTAACTCTCAGCCAAAAGTGCAAATACCTTCGGGAGTGTCCATTTATTTTGTGATGGTAAGCATCCTGACAATCTGAGTACATCCAGTCGTCCTTGTGTAATTGAGGTAGAATGGAATGAACAGAACATTCAGAACTTTGAATTTCTTACAAACTAGTTTAGTTGCTTAGATCCAAAATTGGTCTTGGGTCCTCAGTCTTCCTTTGTACTAAAAAAGAGCCATGAGTAATTTCCAAATCTTCTCTGATTGGTGGGAACTCCTGGATGACTTTTTTTTTTTTTTTTTTTTTCTGTCTGACAGCTTCTGAATTTCTTGAGATGCAGCTTCTCTCTGAGTGAAATGTCGAAACTGTCTTGTTTTGGAAGTGAACGTTTAGGGAAAAAGAGTGTGTAAAGTAACGTGGATATTATTGGCATGTGGCCAATACGATGGAGGTAATCCTTTTAGGACTCGTTTTTCTTCTGTTCGCAATATCCCTGGAGTTAAATGTGGCACAAATGGTACAGTTTGTACCCAGATGTACTGCTTCCAAACAGTAAATGCACTCCCTGTGGGCATCCAAGTTCAGAATTGTGCCTAGAGGAAGTGCATTTTTTTAAAACAGTAGGCTTCTCAGCCATATTAGTTATCAATAATCAGAAATGAAAATAAGACAGTCTCGCACCAAATCCTGCTAAACAAACGAAACCAAAATCACCTATCAAATTCCACTCTTACCTGATTCCAAAGCTACTTAACTGACCGGTACCAAGCTGTGAAATGGGAAAATTCTCTCTCCTCAGCTGCCCATTACTATAGGAGTCCCATAGGGTTCTGTCTTAGGACTACTACTATTCACAATCTTCACAAATTACCTCCATACCTCCATATAGCATGCATCTGTCATTCAGTATGCAGATGATACTACCTTAATCTGTGCTGCACAAAACATTCCCACCCTCCTGCAAACAACTCGACTAGCATTCTCTGACGTTGAAAACTACCTTACAAAGCCCAACTTATCCTCAATCCAAAGAAAACTCAGCTTATGATTATAACCAGTTCTAACAAAAACACCGATAACAGTCAATTCACTATCTACTCCACAAATGCTACTCCAATCGCTCCAGTGGCTCAGGCTAAGCTTTTGGGAATAACCATAGACTCCCACCTAAAATCTGATAGTCATCTCAACTTAACTATTAAAGTGCATGCCAAACTGGGATCACGCCACTGTATCAAACCATTTCTTACCAACAACACAAGATCAGCCATTGCTTGCTCCCAACTTCTATCCACCCTACTCCATGCATCTCCCATTCTGACTAATCTCAACAAAACTGAACTAAGCAAAATGGAAGCCTGCTATAACAGAATTTTGCACGCTTTGCTGCAAATTGCTCATATAGAACTCATCACTGTACTGCTTTGAGACAGCTCTACTGGCTTGAACTGCCCAACCTACAATCAGCTCTGCCTCTGTTATTCTGTTACCTCCCCAATAAGTGTCCAGCCCTCAAAAACCTAGTACAGCATCACTCCTCCAAAAGGCCTCTTAGATCATAAAGCAGACTACTACTAGAAGTCACCAACAGCTACAGTAGCTTTGGAGACACACTGTATAGTAGTTCAGTGGCTAAAAAATGGAACTCTTTCCCCACTAGCATACAAAACACATCATCCAAAACCTCCTTTAAAAACCTCATTAGGCAACATCTCAAGCAAAGTTGGCAGTGCCATGATTGCTCCCCAGGCTAGTGAAAGCGGATAAGGTACACATACACTAAACCTAGAGTACTTGATAGTTTTCACTCTTACAAGCACTGGCTAATGTACAATGTATGTACTGTACCTGTGTACTGTATGTATTCTAACTATGTTCCAAATTCAGCTGTACACTACAAATCTATGAATTACCTTTATTTTTAAATTAGTATTTTCTTGTTTGCTCTCTCCACTGTAACTGTTGATGTGCTGCATACCACTGTAAAAACATGTCTTTTGTAATTTGTGCGTATATTGATCATGTCTAAATATCTAAATCTGTAATTTTTCTGTGTGGAGATTTTCTCCCCGGGCCTCTGCTGAAAAAGGGCCCAAAGGGTTAACAAATGTAAAATAAATAAAATAAAATAAGATAGAAGGGGGAAGTGAAGTATAATTTTTTTTTTAAAGGAAAATTATGACTATAGAAAGGACCCAAAAATGATAGTAAAGAATACCCTATTTATCTGGGTAAGAAAGAGGGATAGAAAGAGTAAATATATATAAACAGAGATACCAACAGTGGTATGTGAACATTACCTTGAAAAAGCTATAGCGCTAACTGATGCAATAAATTGAACTACTGAGAGGGAGGAACTATGAAGTAAGTAGTTAACCAGAGAAAGGAAGCGGTTTTAATAATCAAAAACACTTGCTACACAACCTGAAATGCTACAAGAGTGGATCCACGTCCATGCGAGATGGCAGCAAATGAGAGCTGCAGTATTGGGGATGGACTATGGCATTATAGGTGGAGGGAGGAGCTCGAGAGTTGAATCCGAAGTCTGTAGAAAGCAGCCAAGTTGGATCTGAGATCAGATCTGAAACCCATGCTTTGAGAAAGAATGAAAAGGACGACATCAGATCAAACTATATTTCCTTTAGTAAGTAAATGCCAGCTTAGTAACACAGCAAAGAGTATCTCAGTGTAGCCATAACCTTTTTACATAACACCTGCTGGTATACGGTGTGTGCAAACTCTGCCAGTATAACTAGCATTTGTGCCACTGACCACAGTATATCTTTATTGTATGATATTTGGAGAAAGTCTGATGCACAGTGTAAACAGCAAAGGTAACACTGTATGCATCTAGTATTGTATTTTGTAAATTTGCACAGTTGTGTACTAAAATGTCATGGCCTACAGTTGTGAACTAGGTGCGTCTGCTTTGACTGTGCTGCTGGGTACTGTGAAGCCTGCTGGAGTGGTTGCCATACTACCGATGTTAGTGGGCCACTGGCTGTTTTCATCACTGGTGGATCAAGCAGGACAGGGAGTTGCACTGCCACTATGACTGGCTGTGGCAGTTGTGCATCAGACTGTTGCATTATCGTCTTGTGTAGAATGCAGAAGGCCTAAACGTTCTGCATACTATAGCAGGCTTATACTGAAGATCCCACCTAACTCATTCAGGCAGTGGAAATGGGCACCATTTAAGCCAAACACACATTCGGTGACTGTCTGGGAAAGGGTGTTTCTAAAGTACATTTTAGCAGCTTCCTGTGAGTTAAGGACTGGTGTTATTAGCCATGGCTTGAGTGGATAGCCTGCTTCATCTGGAAAAAGCATACTATACTACAAAATGGATGGATTACTCAGTTCTTCCATTGCCACAATAAAGAGAGAGTAATGACTACGGCTCACGTTATACTTTTTCATTTACCATTTAAGTGACCAAGAGGAATCCTACCATGCAAGAAAAAGTGGTGTAGCAAATTTGTGTAACAATAGTGGGAATCATAGGTACTGCTAGTGTGCTAGGCCAACACATTTGAGACACAGCTCCATTCTTCACAGGCTGCTTGCCACTTGGCAGGATGGTAGCTCTTCCTGCTACAGTACTGCCCCCCCCCCCAACAGTCCAGATGGGACCGTTATTTCAACATAAGTGCAGTCTGTCACACTAAATGCCTCAGGAAAGTTTGCCATTCTATAGAAGTTCATAGGTTCATAGCAAAGGACTGGGAGTATATCAAGGAACTGCTGTAGCATCCTCAAGGAAGACGCCTGTGAAATATCCAACGTGTCACCAGACTGCCTTTGAAATATCCTGTGTGGCAATTATAGCGAGGCAATACATACCTTGGTATCCACAGGTACAAGAAGGCCATGTACCGGTCCGCTTCCTGTTTGCGGGTTAGAGAAGCTTAAAAAAAGCCCTTGAGTTCCTCTCTGCTCTAAACCTATCCAGTAACTCCTGTTTATCAAAGTTCAGGTGAGTTATTCTTTGTTTGTACCTTCTCCTTGTGTGACAAGTGTCATTTTATGTGCCAAGATTAAGTCCAACCAAAACTGGAAAGTGAAACTGAGAAACAATCAGATTTGACAAAATTGGGCATCTTTGTGGATTGCAAAGTAGATGTTAAAGGCAAGACTTTGATTTTTATAATCCATCTGTACACAGATGAAAACCAAAAAGCAACGATTTGCAAAATGTGAGACAGTATACTAATTTGCATAAGGTCACAGATTTCTCATGCTGTCATTTGCATCTCATTTCCATAACTCCTGACATGTTTCTCAAACATGCTCTAAGTATTCCCCTTTAGTGCAGCTTTTATCTCTGAAATGCACCTTTCTTGTACTTCTGACATGCACACATACTAAACTCAAGTTTAGCGATTATGAACACTGCTCATAATCTAATGAACAGAGTACTGGCACAGAAAATGACACTAGTCAGCCAAGGAGAAGGTATAGACAAAGAATAACATGCCTGAAATTTGATGTTATACTTGGTTTTGTGTTGTGTGGAATTTGTGTGTTGCATTTTGCAGTTGCTGAACAGTATAATACCAAATTGGCTATAAAATCTGAACGAGTACTGCTTCAAAATAAAAATAAACTCGTGTTTTTTGTGACATTTCAGCAGTTTAGTAGACATTTTAATATTTTCAAGTAGTTTGCAGGGCAGTAACCAAATACATCTAAACAAACAGTTTCAAAGGGGTTTCATTAATTTTTGGTATTTTTTCAGACATTTTTTTTACCTGCGTATCACCAGTGACAGGCCAACAAATGTATACATAATGCTAAACTGTATGACCAACCTATGACCAGAATGAGGGTGGGTTTGACATCAGTGGACTCCATGCGGTACTTGCTGACCTGAATGTTCTTTTTAACAGAAGTCACTACTGGAATGCAAATGAGTCTCTGAAGTTTTATCTGAATTGTTGTTGTACTTAAGCCCCTTAATTCTCAGTCCTAATAGGTCCATGGGTCTTTACTAGGCTAATGACCACAGGGGCCTTTTTAAGCCTAGCCATGCATCCCAAATCTCTGACAAGTTCTGACACCCTTGATAAGTGTAAGCAGGGTTTGGGAGATGAAACATTTAACAAGCAGGGGCCTGGGAAATTAACCATTTACAGGTTGCCTGTGTCTATTAGAGACATGGGTGCCAAACCAGGTATGAATTTCCTGATGTTCTTCGTGTTTCACTGTTGCAGTCATTACATTTGGTTAATCTGCTGGCAAGTTGCCCTCAGTCGGCCTGATTAAGAAAGTTTTGGGTCCTGCATTGGTTGCTGTCCCTTCTTCCATAACTTCAGGTCGTCAGGGGTATAAAACATGCAGCTGATGCCATTACATCAGTCTTTCTTGCCGTGTGGTGCCCGAAGCAGAAGCAGTTCGCAAGTGCCTGTTGGCCGACTCCTGAAATTTTCATTTTCAAGTTTCAGGACCGAAGTCTTCAACTTAAAGCTAAGTACCCCTTTGGGGAACCTTTTTTTCTTGCTCCTTACCGATGTCAGTAAAAGTTAATAATTGCATTACTTGTGGAAAGCAAATACCTCATAAAGATTTTCATTTGTACTGTATTGCTTGCCTAGGCCCTGACCACGACATACCTTGCTGCCGGTTTTTGTGCTTTATTTAATCAGTGCACTATCCATCGTCAGTACATTTTTGCCCCTAAATATTTCGGTTCTCGGTTTAATTATCCAGAAATGATGTCGGTTAGCCATCCGACTACCGGAATTCTGAAAAAACACAAAGATAAAGACAGAGACAGGCCGTCGAGGTCCAAAACTGCCAACGACGCTTCTCCTAAGCCAGTCGCCAGTTTGCTGGTACTCAGTGAGGCGCTACTTCTGACTCACAGGCCTCTACTGAGACCCATTCGGAGTCCGGTATGCCGCAAGATGTTTCACCTATGGGACCTGCGGATGTCTCTACCTTGGATGGGTCCGGAGCCGCTGTGCAGGCACCGACTTCTGAGGGTGTATTCAGGCCTACAGACTTGCATGTTAAACCAACTCCACCTTCAATACTAAGGCCTAAATCTAGATCTTTGTCTAAAAAAAAACGATGCCCAGGCCACATGTTCAGGGCCCTATACCTAAAAAATAAATGATCAAAATGGCTGAAGATCTAATTACTCTAATTAGGGGTAGTCAACCCCCCCCCCCCTTCTAAGAGGCCTAGGGCTGAGCTTGACTATGAATCTTCTGATCAGGACTCTGTTTTTTCTGACTCTTCTAATGACCTGGATTTGTCCATCCCTACTTATGAGGATTCTGATGCAGAGGATTCCATTCCCTCAGCTTCCCACCCCCCCAGTGAGGACTTTTCTTTTGGGGAAAATTTACATACCTTAAGGGAGCATTTCCACTGGGAAAGTCAGAAATTTTCTGATTCAAAAAAGGGGCTTGGGGATTTCCTCCTTCTACCTCAGCATAGGCCTTTGGCTGTACCTCCTGTACTAGACATTGTTGATGATGTGTTTTCGGAATCCAGCATGGACCATGATTCCCTGCCTCCAGCTCCCAGTAAACCTGACAGATACTACAGTCCCACAAGTTCCTTTTCAAAAATCCTGTTGCAGATCCAGAAACCATTTCTCAGGGGGCCCAAGGGCATTAAGGCTAAAATCCTTTAGCAAAAAACTGCTAAAAATCCTACCCCTTCTGATAGAGACTCCAGGGCACTGGATAGATGGGGTAAAATGGTTTATACTTTTGCAACCTTGGCAGTCAGGGCTTTAAACTGCCAATTTAATATGTTAAAATATCAACAGCATATTATTGGACTGCTTAAGCAAAAAATGATGTTGATTTCTGACTGTGTGGAAAATAAAGATTTACAGGATTTATTGCATTCTGCTGAACAAGTTGGAAAACATACTTGGCAATGTGGTTTTGATTCTTTAGAGGCCTCTTGCAGGGCTGCTGTTACTGGGTCTGTGCTTAGAAGGCATGCTTGGCTTAAGGAGCAATCTCTGCCTGATCATGTTAAAGCTAAATTGTTGGATGCTCCTTTAAATCAGATCCGCTTGTTTGGCAATAAGGCTGAAGAAGTTCTAAAAAAGACAGAAGATAAAGCTAAATCTATGCAAACTGTAAAATGTTTCTTACAAGTGCAACCTCCAAGATTTAGTAGGCACTGGCCTACTAAGAAATGGTCCTTTCCAGCTCCTCTCAAGCCAAACCCAGACACACCAAAAGCACCAGGTTTCAGTCCCAGGGGACTCTCAGAGCTAAGCAATGGGGGGCCTCCACTTCCAAATCTGGAAATAATAAGACACCCCCCCCATGGTAAACAGTCTCAGTGACTTTCCTTTAAAATTACCAAGCACTTACCTTTTAGCCACTCCTTTGGGGGGAAAGATTGCTCTTCATGCAAAAAACTGGGAATTTATAACCCAGGACAAATGGGTTTTAAATATAGTGTCCCAGGGATACAGGTTTCATTTCCACACGTTGCCAACACCAAATGGGTGGCCAGACCTGCCCCCAAATCAGTGGGCAGAGGCTCAAAAACAAGTACTTTCCCACTTAAACATGGGGGCTATTCATCTGGTACCAGAAGAGGAAAAGGGACAAGGTTTCTATTCCAGGCTTTTCCTGGTACCCAGAAAAGACAAATCACGGCGTCCAATTCTGGACCTGTCTACTCTAAATACCTTTCTGGACATTCCAAAATTCAAGATGCTGACTCTTCACCAATTACTTCCTGTGCTAGGCAAAGATGCCCGGCTGGCCACTCTAGATTTAAAAAAAGCATACCTGCACATCCCAGTCAGGGAATTTTGCAGAAGATACCTACGCTTCAAAGCAGGCTACTTGCATTATCAGTTCTCTGCACTGCCCTTTGACTTGTCTACTGTGCCCAGGGTATTCACAAAGTGCCTGGCATCAGTAATTGCATTTTGCAGGCAAAGAAATATTCAAATATATCCATACCTGGACAATTGTCTAATTCAGGCAGAAAACCAGGACATACTTCTAAATCATCTGGCGTTTGTAAAAACGGTTCTAACTTGTCTGGGGTACACCATAAATGAAAGAAGTCACAACTTGTACCCTCTCAACAGATTACATTCCTGGGTGCAGGCTTGAATACAACTGCCCAGATGGCTTTCCTCATTCCAGAGAAGCAAATTCATTTGGTAACTTACTTCAAATGAGTGGCCACAAAAACCCTGCTATCTGCAAGATAAATACTGCAAGCCTTTGGTGTTCATGGCCTCCTGCATTCTTCTAATTCCATATGCAAGACTGCATATGAAGAAACTACAGTGGTACTTAAAAAGGCTATGGAGTCAACATCGTCACAGCCTGGAAACAATGATTCCTATCATACCTCGCCTACGCCTGGAGTTCCTATGGTGGGCAGAGGCCTGCCACCAAAATAAGGGACTGCCATTCACACTACCCCCTTCCACCCAAACCCTAACTACAGATGCATCAGACTATGCATAGGTGGCTCACCTGGCATTGAAGTACATTCAGGGCAAATGGAACCCAAATCAAATGCACCTACATATCAATCAAAATGAAATGTTAGCTTTACAGAATGCTCTGACAGCCTTCAAGGACTACATTCTTCCAGGACAACTAATGGTAAAGATGGACAACTCCACGGTTATGTGGTACATAAACAAGCAGGGGGGTACACATTCCTACCCCCTCTGCAAACAAAGCCATGGCATTGTGGAACACAGCCTTGAGCTACCAAGTGCATCTAGATGCTCAATTCCTGCCAGGAAAATTGAATACACTGGCAGACGGACTAAGCAGAAATCTCATGGACCCACACGAGTGGAAACTGGAACCACGGATTTTCAACATGTTGACAAGTAAATGGGGGAGCCCAGACATAGAGATATTTGCCTTCCGCCAGAGCTACCAGTTGGACAAGTTTTATACAAGGACTCCCCACAAAAAGGCCTGGAAAGTGAATGCTCTGTCCTTCAGCTGGAAAAACCTATCAGTCTACGCCTTTCCCCCTCTGCCTCTGCTCTCCAAAGTTCTGCTAAAAGTCAAACAGGACAAACCAAGAATGATTTTGATTGCTGCAGACTACCCACGCCAACACTGGTACCAACAGTGTGTCACAAATATCTGCATAGCACCTGCCTCAGACACCTTCCTTGATGAGTCAGCAGGAGAACCAAATTCTGCATCCTCAGCTTCCAACATTGAACCTTGCAGCCTGGCTAATCACTTTAAGTTCACCCTTAGCATCCCTCAGCAAACCTGTGATGGATATTATCTTCCAGGTGAGAAGACCTAGTACTACAAAATCTTATGCTGACAAATGGAAAAGATTCTGTGCCTGGAACCAATCTTTAGGGAATAACATAGCAGCACCCAATTTACCTCGGATTTTGCAATACTTAACTGAGATGCTTCACAAGGGCCTGTCTTTTTCCTCTATTAAAATCTATGCCTCAGGAATTTCAGCTCACTATAACACAGAACCACCCCTCCTTTCTCCTCCCCTGCTCAAGCAGTATCTGAGAGGGGCAAAGAAATTGAGACCACCCAGGAGAGCTCTCCTACCCCTGCCTGGGACCTTAACTTTGTTTTGGAAAAGCTCACTGTACCTCCTTTTGAGCCAGCTGCTACTGCAGACTTAAAATTTCTTTTTTGGAAAACAGCCTTCCTTTTAGCAATCACTTCAGCTAGAAGGATATCTGAATTACAGGCCCTTATGGCAGTAGAGCCTTTCATCATCTTTCATGCGGACAGGGTATCTCTGAGGACCAATCATCCTTCATGCCCAAGGTGGTTTCCAGTGTGGCTCTTAATCAGTCCATTCATTTGCCAACCTTCTTTCCCAATCTACAGAACAAAGGGGAACGTTTTCTGCATTCCTTGGACGTGCACAGACAACTTAGATTCTACTTGGACAGAACTAAATTTCAAAGAAAATCTGAACAATTGCTAGTAGCATTTGCTGCTGTGGCAGAGGGGAAGGCTATTTCAAAACAAACCATTTCTAAATGGATAAGCCATTGCATTCATTTCTGCTATAAGCTCCATGGAAAACCTATCCCCCAGGGGATTAGATCTCACTCCACCAGGGCTGCATCTACTGCTGCAGCCTTTTTCGGAGGTGTTTCTACCAGGGATATTCTAGAAGCTGCTACTTGGAGTTCTGTACATAGTTTCACCAAGCATTATCATTTACCAATTTTCTCTAAATCCAGAGGTGGCTTTGCCACTGCTGTCTTGCAGGGCCTTATAGCTGGTCCTAATGCTGTATAAATTCCTGCTCCCAACCATAGCTTTGGGAATCTACCCAAATGTAATGACTGCAACAGTGAAACACTAAGAACATAGTACAGTTGTGTACACTTACCATAAATGTAGATGTTAGTGTATTCACTGTTGCAGTCCTGGTTACCCTCCCTCCAGCCCCCTGTTTTTCTCTGACTATATCTCTACTTTCTTTTTACTATGCTTAAAAACCTTTTTGGTGTATTTGCTTTTGGTTGGAGGTATAGTTTTGTGTTTTTAATTTTATTTGCTCCACATTTGGGGGGCACCTGACATCTGGGGCAAGAAAAACTGATGTAATGGTGTTGGCGGCATGATGTCCTTCAAGAATGCAACTGCAGTCATAACATGTGGGTTGTCCTGCCTCAGGCAGCCCTCGGTCGGCTGGATTCCAAAGTCTGGGTCCGACGTCGGCTGATGTCGCATTTCTCTCCGACGTCAGAGCGGCTGGAGTACATAAGCATCAGCCGACGCCATTTTCTTCAGTCTTTCTTGCCGTGCGGTGCCCGAAGCAGAAGCAGTTCGCAAGTGCCGGTCGGTCAGCTCCTGTACTCTACGATACCGAAGTCATCAAAAAAGCTAAGTACCCCGTTGGGGACCTTTTCTTGCCTCAGCCGATGTCAGAAATTACTGAAAAAGTTAACAATTGTCTTTCTTGTGGTAAACAAATACCTCATAAGGATTTCCACTCTTACTGTCTCCCTTGCCTGGGCCCAGACCACGACGTCTCGGCCTGTGTAGCCTGTGCTCGCTTCAACAAGCGCACTCTCAGGCGCCGGGCGGAGTTCGCTGAAGATTTTTTCGGCGATAATTTTGCTTACACAATGCCGTCGGATCTCCTGACATCGCAAACTCCCAAAAAGCGAAAAGACCGGGACTGACATCCTCGGCCCGCGTCTACTACCGACTCCACGCCAAAACCTAGCGCGAGTGCTCTGGTTCCCTCTGAGACGGTCTCTCCACCGCTCCGAACCGAAGACACCGCATTACCGACGACTCCGATTCCAGACATTACTCCAACGCCAGTTATAGATTTTCCTCCGGATACCGAAACCGAGGAAATGCCCAAGACCATTGCTGTAGACAAGGTCACTCCTGCACGTGGAGCTGCCAGCCCCCTATGGCCATGTCTATTAAGGCCTACACTAGGGCTAAGGCAGCCAGCAAAACAAAGCATATTACTTCTAAATCCTTACCTCAGCCGACTCCAGAGACACAAATTATGTCCATGGCTGCTGATTTAATTTCCATGATTAGAGGTTCACAGGCCCATCCTGAGAGAGGATCCCAGCCCCCTCCTGATAAAAGGCCCCGGGTTGAACCCTCTGACCCTACTCCTTCAGATGAAGATTCTGAGGGCTCTGTCCACTCTGATAGCCAGGAAGAGCTCTTCCAGACCTATGAGGACTTGGATGCAGAGGATTCCATCCCCTCGGCCTCCCCTCCTGAGGATATTTCTTTTGGGGAAGTTCTGCACACCATGAGGGAACATTTCAAGTGGCAAGGTCAGGAATATTCTGATTCTAGGAAACTCCTTAGGACTTTCCTTAAGAAGCCTCAGCACAGGCCCTTAGCTATTCCTCCTGTACTTGATGTTCTAGATGATTTGTATTCTGACTCTAGTGCTACTCCTGATTCCCTTCCTCCTGCTCCAGCCAAGCCAGACAGGTATTACAGGGTCCCAGAAACTCATTCCCATTTATTCAGGGCCCATACTGCTGATTTGGAAACTATTTCACAGGGGCCTAAAGGAGTTTCAGCCTCCACCTCAAAAAATCCTTTGCCCTCCAACAGGGAAGCTAGGTCATTAGAGAGATTTGGCAAAAAGGTTTACACATCTACTACCTTATCTATGAGAGCTTTAAATTGCCTTTTTCATATGTTACAATATCAGGATTATCTGTTAGAAGATTTACAAAAAACATTAGCCACTCCTGATCCTTTAGACAGGAAGACTTTGCAGGAAGCTGTACATAACACTCAGCAAGTAAGCAATCACTTCCTGCAGTGTGGATATGATGCACTGGAAGCTTCATGTAGGGCAGCTATGACAGGGGCAGTCATTCGTAGACATGCTTGGTTAAAAGATCAACCTCTACCAGATCATGTAAAAGCAAAACTTCTGGATGCACCTTTGGAAAAGAACAAGCTTTTTGGTGCAAATGCTAAGGATGTGTTAAAGACCATCGAAGAAAAAGCAAAATCAGTTCAGACAGTGAAATATTTTCTCCAGGTTCAACCCCCCAGATTCAGTAGGAATTGGCCTTCAAAAAACTGGTCCTTTCCTAATCCAGAAAAGTTTCAAAGGGGTAAGAACAGACGTGGCCAAGGAAGAGGCCAATACAGAGGCCCTTACAGGGGACGACAATGGCAGCCAGGAAACCAAAGAAGTGACTCAGGGGTTTCACCTGCCCCACAACCACAATCTCAATGACTTTCCTCTACTACCGCCTACCAGGGAACAACTAGAAGCTCCCTTGGGTGGGAAGTTATCTCTGTTTGCAGAAAACTGGCACAGACTGACAAAGGACAAATGGATTTTGGACATTATAGACCGAGGGTACAGGTTTCATTTTCATACCTTACCAAGAAAACAAGGCATGCCAAACCTACCACAAAATCAGAGGGCAGAGGCTATCAAGCAAATCACTCTGCTGACTCGGATGAAAGCAATAGAAAGAGTTCCACAACAAGAACAAGACCAGGGGTTTTACTCAAGACTGTTCCTTGTTCCAAGAAAAGAATCTCAATGGAGACCATTACTGGACTTGTCCGCATTAAACACCTTTCTCATAGTACCAAAGTTCAAAATGCTGACTCTACAGCAACTCCTTCCCATGCTGGGCAAGGGGTCGTGGCTGATTACTCTGGACCTCAAGGAGGCATACCTGCATGTCCCTATCAGACACAGCTGCAGAAGATACCTCAGATTTCTTGCAGGGCCAGAGCATTATCAATTCTCAGCATTGCCATTTGGCTTATCTACTGCGCCCAGAGTAATCACAAAATGCCTGCTTCAGTAATTGCTCATTGCAGGCTCCAGGGGATACAAATTTACCCGTACCTGGACGACTGCCTCATACAAGCGGACGACAAATTGATGTTGACAAAAAACCTGGATTATGTCATACGATTACTTCAAGCTCTGGGATACACAGTCAACTTCCAAAAGTCAAGACTGCAGCCATCCCAGCAAATAATCTTCTTAGGAGCCAAACTAGACACAGCCTCTCAGATGGCTTACCTGACAGAAGACAAGCAAGAGAAGTTAACTCATTATTTCAAAGGTTTAGCAAAACTCACCCAGATGACTGCAAGGAGATTCCTACAGGCCCTGGGTTACATGGCATCCTGCATTCTCCTGGTTCCATTAGCAAGACTACACATGAGAAAGCTTCAATGGTACCTAAAAAGCATTTGGTCTCAACACAGCAACAACTTGGAGACAATCATACCACTCATTCCATGCCTACAAAAGGAATTCCTATGGTGGGCCTCGGTGAGCCAGGCAAACACAGGTATGTCATTCAAAAAACCACAGATAACACAGACCATGACTACAGACGCCTCAGACCTTGGATGGGGGCGCACATGGAAGGCAGGTGTATACAAGGACAATGGTCTCCAAAGGAAACACATCTGCATATAAACCAAAAGGAAATGCTGGCAGTAATGCATGCCATCGAGGCCTTTCAACACCATCTCCAGCAAGGCCATTTACTGATACGGACAGACAACACCACTGTGATGTGGTACATAAACAAGCAAGGGGGCACCCACTCTTACCCGCTTTGCAGACTGACAATGCAGCTTTGGGAGAAATCACTGAGCCTAAACATCCAGTTACAATCCCAGTTTGTTCCAGGAAAAGACAATGTGTTGGCGGACAGCCTAAGCAGGAATTTCACAGATCCACACGAGTGGAGGTTACATCCGAAGGCCTTCAGACAACTCACTTCGACATGGGGCAGGCCAGAAGTGGACCTATTTGCCTCTCACCTCAACCATCTTCTACCAAAATTCTGCACAAGGACATACCATCCAAAAGCTTGGAAAATAGATGCCCTCTCATTCAACTGGAACTCCCTAGCAATCTATGCATTCCCACCTCTGCCACTGATGACCTCAGTATTACTAAAGATCAAAGCAGAGAAACCCAAGGGAATCATAATAGCTCCGGACTGGCCAAGGCAACACTGGTACCCACTTCTACAGAGCATATGTCACACCAGGAGGTGGGCCCTTCCCCAGTGGTCTCTACTTTTGACAACACAATTTCGAAACACTGCATCCAAATCTTCAGACACTGCAGCTAACAGCCTGGGAGATCCCATAAATAAATTCAGCTTATCTCTCTCCAAGGAAGTTCAGCAGATACTAACAGAGGCTCGAAGACCATCCACCAGAAAGGTTTACTTAGCAAAGTGGAAAAGATTCAGCAATTGGAATACCAGCAAGGGACATGATGCATCATTGTTGAACATCCCACTCATCTTGGAATATTTGGCAGATATGTTAAAGAACGGCCTCTCATATTCTTCCATAAAGATACATGCATCTGCTATTTCAGCTAGATACAACACTGATCCTCCTGTTTTTTCTCACCCTTTACTAAGGCAATTCCTCGGGGGAATCAAGAACATTAAGCCACCAAGAAAGGCCCCAGTGCCAGCCTGGGACCTCAATTTTGTCCTAGAAAAACTGACTCTATCTCCATTTGAGCCAGCAGCTTCAGTTGACCTGCAATTTCTCTCATGGAAGACAGCTTTCCTGTTGGCAATTACCTCAGCAAGAAGGGTTTCGGAGTTACAGGCCCTAATGGCAATACCACCCTTTATTATTTTTCACAGAGACAGGGTTTCATTAAGGACCAACCCTACTTTTATGCCAAAGGTGGTATCTAGGGTTTCTTTAAATCAAGCCATTCATCTGCCTGCCTTCTTCCCCAATCCTGAGAATAAGGGGGAAAGACTGTTGCATACCTTGGACATTCACAGACAACTTCGATACTATCTGGACAGAACCAAGGACAGTAGGAAGTCTGAACAACTTTTTGTAGCTTACGCCCCTGCAGTCCAGGGAAAAGCAATTTCAAAACAGACTATTTCTAAATGGATTGGACATTGCATCAGATTCTGTTATTCCTTTCATGGAAAGACTGTTCCAGCCAATGTCAGACCACATTCCACTAGAGCTACAGCCACCTCTACAGCATTCTTAAGAGGGTTGCCTTCCAAGGACATTCTAGAAGCTGCTACATGGAGCTCCGTGCATACATTCTCCAAACACTACAATCTCCCTCTATACTCCAGATCCAGAGCAGGCTTTGCTTCGGCAGTCCTGCAGGGTTTGATTGCCACACCATCTTTTTCCTAGAGCATTCCTCCTCCCCTAGCTAAGCTATGGTATTCTACCCACATGTTATGACTGCAGTTGCATTCTTGAAGGACATAGTACAGTTTTGTACCTACCATAAATGTAGATGTCCGATAGACATGCAACTGCAGTCGGATTTTCCCTCCCTCCATACCCCTCTATGCCTAGGGTCCACTCCTATCCCTGTTTCTCTTAGCTGGGGATATCTGTTATGGTGTATTTGTTTTATTGCCCATTTATTTGTTTGGAATCCTGTTTTTGTCTTCCAATTTGATTACAGCCTTCCTTGGAGGGCACCTGGCATCTGGGGCAAGAAACACTGAAGAAAATGGCGTCGGCTGATGCTTATGTACTCCAGCCGCTCTGACGTCGGAGAGAAATGTGACATCAGCCGACGTCGGACCCAGACTTTGGAATCCGGCCGACCGAGGGCTACCTGAGGCAGGACAACCCACATGTTATGACTGCAGTTGCATGTCTATCGGACATCTACATTTATGGTAGGTACAAAACTGTACTTTCTATGCCCCTGACGTCATGGAAGAAGGGACAGCAACCGACGCAGGACCCAAGATTTTGATAATCAGGCCGACTGAGGGCAACCTGCCAGCAGATTACCCAAATGTAATGACTGCAACAGTGAATACACTCTAACATCTACATTTATGGTAAGTGTACACAACTGTACTTTTCCCATCCAATAGTCCAAGTTGCACTTGAGTTGAGTTAGGTAGGAATTCTGCTTCACATGGATAAATCCAGTACAGTGTACTGTTACTGAGAGTCAGGTACGTTGTGCTGATTTTCTTTTTCCTTTTATGGAAGTCTCTTTGTATTTATTTATCCAGCTCATTGGTTTACAACACAATACATTTTCGTGTACCAGAGGAATTCTGTGCAAGAGGAGGTGACGCAGTGAGCTTGTGTGCCAAATGTGAGAATAATGGACCTTGTCAGGATACCAGGCCAGCACATTTGTGGTACACCCTCATCCTCATACTTAGTGTAGTAAATTCATGGGAACAGGTTTTTATTTTGGATGTGCTTGTTATTGTGAACTGGTATGGACTGTTGTATGGTACTCTATATTAGATGACATTGCTCTTATCTGCCATTTATTTATACTTATTCATTGATTCTTTTTTCTATCATTTCATTGGATATGCTTGCAGGTACCTTTAAAAAAATGAAAATAAAAAAAAAAGATGGGACAAAAATAAAGATCTACAGCATATTGCCCCAGAAGCAGTTTGACTGGATTTCCAACGTACTCTGTGATGATGGTACTTCTTCGAAGTCGACTAGACATGAGTACATCATCCTGTATCATTCCAAGTCACATGGAAGGGTTAATCTGACAGATGGAACTGATCCCTTATACAAACAATTATTGTCAAGGAAGGCTTGTAAATATGGTGAGTTATGTTAAAGACATGATTGTCTGTCTGGAATTATATTTATCAAGTGCAGCTATTCTTTATGATAAATATTGCATGCTTAAAATTGGTATGTAAATATTACAGGTCTTATAAAAAGCTGAGGTGGTAAAACGCTGACAAATTGAGTAGGTAAAATTTCTTCTATAAACTTAAAACAAACTGCATTTTTATTTAGGCTTTCCTTGCACTGTATTGTATCATTAAAAATACGACATTTGTGGTGGTCTCATCCTTGATGCTGAAGAGAAGTGAAGGCTATTTTATCCCCCGACCAGGGAATATGATTAATTTACTGTACTGACATTTCACTGCAGCGTGGGTGTGTGGGGAAGCAGGGTGGGTTGCGTTGATGAGAAGTTGCCCTGTTAGAGATGCTGATCTGAGGTCTCCTCAGTCTGAGCTTGTGGATGCTGCTGGTCCCATGATGCTTGCTAATGAAAAGCCAATGGTGCTTATTAAAATCACTTGCAGTATTGTTTGCCATTTGTTTATGTAAAAAGAAAAGCTGAATTATATCAAGCAAGCTATGCCTTCCTCTTAAATGAGTTTTCTTAAGAATTTACTGCACAGATGATTATCACTCCCATTTAAAACACATTCCTCTATATTATCTTGTCCCACTTTACATTCCATCTCTTTGTGTGATTTCTCACACACTAAATTTTTGGATTATATTCTGTCCACTATAAAGCATGTTTTATATAACATTACATATTTGGTCTCCTTGAGACCCAGAACAGCCAATCATAAGCTGGCAAAACACTTTCTTCCTCTGGTAAAACTGCACTGCCACTAGAATCTGTAATAAATTAACATTTGCCATCATTACATCACTTCATATACAGGAAGCGTTAACACAACCTTCTCTTAGACCACACCACAAATAAAAAAATATAACATGCAAATGTTAGTCTTTTGGATAAGCATGCATTCCAGAAACTACAAAACAAGTACCCTTTGGTGAATGCAATTCAAAAATTGTTATTGGTGGCCCGTACTGTATTTATGCTATCCTTAAAGTTACTTCATTATTATGTAGTAAGCACTCTTAAGTTTAATGTCATTGGAGGATTTTGCTAGGTTCTATATTACGTTATCAACCAATAAACAGCGAAAACACAAATCGCTGAAAGGCCACTTCAGCAAATTTTTTTTCCAGGGGAAAAAAGCGCTTGGCCAAACAAAAACAAAACAAACTTTCATAGGTAGGTACTAGGCTATCGGCCCAAAGGCCTACGTAAGCCTAGCCAACAAGGTTCTCTGGCTTACACCACCCAAGAAAGTTATTTTACTGTGCCCCTGTCGAGCAGAGACACAGAAGTGATTCCCAGGGAGTATTTCCTATTTCCCATCCATTCATCAAGATTTTTCTTGAAGAGTGCTAATGAAGAACGTTGCTTGACATAGATGGGTAGCCTGTTCCAGAGTATGGGAAGTCTCTGGGACAGGAATCTATCCCTCCAGCATGTCCTGTTTATTATGGTGACAAGGTTTAGGTCCCTAGAGTGTGTAGCTCGGAGGGATTGGGATTTCTTTAGGTGTAGCATGTCCAACAGTTCTGGGTTTGACATAGCTTTATATGTTAGGCAGAGATCACTTCGGAGTAGGCGATATGCTGCGGAGTAAAGCTGGAGTTCTTTTGAGGTGGTCAGTGTAGGGCATTTGTTTGAGGCCAGTAATCCTCTTTGTGAGGTACTTCTGTGGCCTTTACAGCTGCTGCTGATGCCCCGCGATGTACATTCCAAAAGGGGCATTGTACTCTATAATGGGTCCAATGTGTGTCGAGTAGAAGGGAACAATGAACTCTTTTTTCCTGGATGAGATCCCTTTTATGATGAGGTGTGCCACGTAGAAGGACTTCCTGACTACTGTGGCAATGTGACTACCAAAGGAGAGACTACTGTCCACCTGGGTCCCAATGTCTCTTATCACACACTCGGTGTTGAGTAGATTGCTGCCTATGTGGTAGTTCATGGGTACAGAGTTTGTACCAAAGGGGATGACGCTGCACTTTTTGGCATTGAGATTGAGGCCATGGCTCTGATACCAGGCATCTATCTCAGCGAGGCCCATCTGTAAGATGTCCACATCATTTCTGGACTTTACTATGGCTCCTAGTTTGCAGTCATCTGCTAACTTCGTTAGCCAGAGTCCTTCTGTTAGCCTGTACTTCAGAGAAGTAGATACCAAACAAAGTGGGGGGGCTTCACCTCCCAGACCCCCTGATGTGGGGGGCTGTGCCTCCCCACCCCCCCAACTAAATATACCAACTCAGAGATCGTACTACAGTGGGGAAAAGGGCAAATTCCCAAGGACGGTTAAGTGTTTTCTCCCCTTGGAAAAAATTCACTGAAGTGGCATTTTGGAGATTTGTGTTTCACTGTTTATTGCTCGGCGAAGATGTGTTCAATGAACATGTTTTTCGATAATGGAATATAGACCCATTTTGCTAAATCTTTACAAGAGCATATTCTTAGCTTTTAATATAAAGCAAGTTTTTTCACTGAATTTTTTAATATCAGGCTTCATAACTCAGGAATTAGAAAATGCAATAGCTCAAGGCTTGTACAGTACAAGAGAACAAGAATAAGACACATTAAAAAACTAAGGTTACATGCATCATTATATGCTGAGCATCAGCATGTTGTTATGGCCAGTACAATAACATAGTGCTGATGTCCACATTCTATGTTAATTGCCTGGTGGTGCTGCGGTAGCATTGTCGCCTCACAGAAAGACGTCCTGTTTGATTCTCAGCTAGAGCGTCTTCTGTGTGGGGACATGCGTGAATGGGCGTACCTTCGTTGAAGGTTGTGCTTCAGGGCTGGCAACTCGGCACATTAAAATCTACTGCCAATCATTAGCAGACCGGAGTTCCACTGTGGAGAACCCTAACCGGGACACAACAACATCATCATTGTAAGCACTAGCTATATAACTGCGGGTATCTTAAGGATAATAGTTACTCTTCCAACTGCTCCTATGAGAGAAGTCTAGCCCATATGCATAACTTAGGCAAGTTCAGCCAGTCTTAAAATTTTCTGCTCTAACTGTTCTACTTCTGGGCCAGTGTCATTGCACATTGGTATAATTACTGGGCTGTGTGTGTGTGTGTGTTTGTGTGTGTGTGTGTTTGTGTGTGTGTGTGTGTGTTTGTGTGGTCGGGGACAACAACATAGATTTTCCACAACTTGGCTTTGTCCTATGACTTTCTTTGGTTTCTCAGTCCATTTGTAAGGATACTATTTTAGATGGACTAGAAAATGTTTTTAAACAGTATATCTTCCAGATTTTGCTTTTTTTAACTTCAGTGTCCACAGTATCTTGCAGTTTTTCTTGCCTTTTGTCTCATTAGTATAAAACTGAAAACTGGTAAATCCTGGGTCCAGGTAAACCAGTAAAAAAAAGTTCATAGAATATGACCATAATGGGTTCAGTTTGTTCACAAAGAAATGGATTTGGATTGGGGCATGTCCTGAATACATGTAAATGACTGGCCTTTTAGTGAAGTCATTAGACCTATTGTCTTACCATTGTATTGGGATATTTCATGTACAGGAGTACAAGAACATCTTAGTTAACATCTTATAGCCATAGCATTTGGATGGTGAGGTGTAACTAAACAGTCCAAATGTCTGTCATATCATGTGCCATTGCTCCTTTTGTTATCTAACTTTGTAAATTTCAGTTCCTCCAAAGATGGTCATCAAGCCATTTTCAATGTTTGTATAATCTAACTTGATAACTACTTGTTGGGAGAAAAGAGAAATTTATCGGGCCATTTTCAGTGTTACAACACAAACATAAATATGTCATTGCAATGAGTTGTGTTTTTATACCATTGTTGAAGATTTCTTTCCAGCTATTAATTTTGCCCACCCAAAGACATGTTTTTGTCCTGAGTTGTCTGTCATACACAAAAAAGGAAATCTCGACTGACCTCAGGCCACACTAAAATCTAAACTAGAGCAGTATTACAGCAAAGTTGATAGAAATGTAGCTAATATAAGTTGCAGAACACATCACTTCTCTGCTCTAAAGCCTCTAACTTGTCTAGAGTTATCCTGCAATCTTCTCTTAACACACAAAACTACATATAATTCCACTTCCTGCCCAGCTATTAGTACAGTTCTACACCACTGCCTCCTAAATCATTACCTTTGATCTTGTGTAAGAAATCTGCTTTACATTTGTACAAATTAGGAAAACTGCAGTCTGTCTGCACTCGCACTGTATAGTGGACGTTGGGAGGAAGCCACTGCTAATTTTTTCCGAGGAGTGTAAAGGGATTCCTTAGATCCTTTTTAGCGAAGTGGTGCCAGTTAACTTAATTGAATCCAGGCAGGTTTCTGAACATCTGCGTTTTGTCAGAGAGGATGTCTGCAAGTTAAGAAAAGGCAGGAATAGCTGGACTTACACCCAAGGCTTGTTCAGTGTATCGATGGCATTGAAGGCCCCTCAGGGGGTTTTGGTTCCTGCACCTCCTTTGTCCTCTACCCCTAAGAGGGCTAGGGACCTGGCATCTTTAGACAAGGATTATCACTGTGAGACTGATCCTTTCAGTCACCTTCACCTTTAGACTGTGTGTCTGAAGAGGAATCTGCCAGTCCTGATTTTCCTTTGGAAGAGCCTTCCTTTGCCACAGTCACATTTCAAATGTGATTTACTCCCAAGTATTGGATGTCCAGAAAAGGCATTATGAGTTGTAAAAATGGACTCTCCTAAACCTTCAGCTGTCCCTCTTGTGTTGGCTGCTCTATTGGATACCTTCTGTGCTGCTTCCCTGACACTGGATTCTTTTCCTTCCACACCTAAGAAACCCAGTAGGTTCTATAAGGTGCCAGATGCCTGCAAGTTCTTGTACAAGTGCCCTTCATCTGATCCTGCAGTGTTTTTTGTACCTACTTCGAATAAGGACAGTAGAGCCATGGAGAGGACTGGTAGAAGGTTTACACTTCAGCTACTTTAGCCATTAGGGCTATTAATTACTAGACTTATGACAAGGTGCATCCTGTGTCTTCTTTCCCAGATTGGGAACCTTGTTTCTGATATTCCTGATGCTGAGGGTAAGGCCTCAGATCTCTCCTTGTTTAGTTCCACTTCTGATTTTTTCAGTCTATCAAAGGCAGTTATGCAGTTGATGCATCCTTTAGGGATGCTTCCTCTGGCTCTTTTATGAGGAACTTTTCTGACTTCATCTTCAGGCCTTGCAAGATATCATCAAAGCAAAACATCTGGACACTTCCTTGGATAACCAGAATTTGTTTGGTACTGCTGTGGCTGACCTCAAGGTAAGGTCATGAAAAATTTGAATTGGATTTGTCTCGCCTGTTCCCAAGTTTCAGAGGAACTGTCCTAGTAAGACTGCTATTTTTCCATCAGCTACCTAGACAGTCTTCCAAAGATAAGAAGGCTCCTAGGCATTTTTTTTCTGATAAGCTTACTCAAACACCCAGGCCCCAGAGGCAGACCTATCCTGACAAATCTGCAACCATCTGACTGTCTGTCCTCCCTTTCTTCCCAGGTATAGGTCACCACTTAGTCTGTAGGAGACAGAGTAAAGGGGTTAGGGCTTTTAGTCTGTCTGCGTAGGACATGTTTACCCCCTGCATTTTCTTTGTAAGGAACCTCTGAGGTCACTCCAACTGCTTAAGTGCCTAGTCAAGTACATGTCAAATGGCGCATTGTACTGTATTGTTGGTCTATTGAGGGATGAGTACACTGGGACTATAATTTCCGTGGATCTGGGTGTCAGATTTCTGCTTGTAAGTTGTGCCACATAGGATTTTCTCATCACTGTGGACACATTGAGGTCAAAGGACAGGCTACTAATCTTTATACCTAGCTCTCACCTCTGAGTCTACTCTTAGGGGCCTGCTTTTGATGATGTAATTTGCAGTGGTATTTGACTTTTTAAAGTGTATGATGTATTTTTTCGCATTTAGTTTTAAACCATGGTTCTAGCACAAATCTTTTGCCTTACCTAGATCCTCCTGAAGGATATCTTCATCATTTGGGAATTAATGACTGCACACCCCCAGTTATCAGCAGACTTTATCCAGAGGCCTTCCACATTAGCCTTGACTTCAGATAAGTATATTCTGAACAGGTGAGGACCCAACACTGAGCCCTGTGGCACAACACTAGTAACTGGCCTTATGCTGGGTCTGGATTCACCTACTTTAACTCTGTGTCCTGTCCGTGAGCCAGTTGGCTATCCATTTGGTGATGTAGGGATTTATTCCCAGTTTTGTGAGTTTTATAATAAGTGGGGAATTTTTTCAAATGCCTTGGCCAAGTGGAGATAGGCATTATGTACTGGTATGTACTGTTTTACCCTCATCCATGGCCTTGGTGACTTTCTCAAAGAAATGCACTTTATTCAGTAGGCATGACCTGCCCTTGACAAAGCCAAATTGGGTCAAGTCTAAGTATTTGAACATTTCCTGTATCATCATTTATCGGGTCCATGATTCTTTCCATAGTCTTACGCACCCATATGTTTAGCTACTCTTGTATGTAATTTCCCAGGTCAGTAGATGATCCCTTTTTATGCAGAGGGATGACTGTTGCTGTCCTCCACACTATCAAGACAAAATCAGTCCGGATGCTGTGGTTAAATAGAGATGCTAATGTTTCTGATAAATTTTGATTTAAGCTTTTTAAGAGGCAACCTGGTATATCAGGCCCCATTGAAGCAGTGTTTAGCTTTAGAGAGGGCAGTGGCAACCTGTTCCTTGGTGATAATTGGTGGTCGAGGGTATTTCTTGGAAAACCAGGGGTGATGGGAAGGTGAAATTTGAGCTGAATTAGTCGGCTAGCATGTTTAGTACATCTTCTGGCTGATTATAGGTTATTCCATTTATAACTAATTCCACACATTGTTGGGTGTTGCCCTTAAGATTGTGGACATAACTGAAAAATGCCTTATGGTTATCCTTGCCTTTGGAGGCTGTTTTTACCTTAGTCTGCTTTCAGAGACTTGACTAGTTCTCTGATTTGCTTGTTTAGACTAATGAACTTTTTGATCTGTTGTACACATTCCCTCTTAACAGGATATTCTGTCTGATGAAGTTTGACAATCTTGTTAAACGAAAGCGCTCACAATATACGTGTTTTCATTCAATTTTAATAGAAGTTTCATATCCTTCTTGGCGGAGTTCGTTTTTTCTGCAGCTGATATTTTATTTATATTCTGTCTTTTGTTATAAAATCTATTAATTCCAGGAGTCCACCAGGGTGACTTGTTTTTGCAGTTAGTTTATTTCAGTCTGGTACTGCCATTTCAGTGCAGTTTATATGGTTGTACAGGGCTTTTGTGCCCAGAAACATTGGTAGAATTAGTATAGGCCATGTACAAAGACCCAATGACTCAAGTATGAACAGTGTTCGGCCTCACAGAGGGGGTTCCCAGTGGGAGTGGGTGTATACAAGGGTTCAGCTGTCAGCGCACTGCTGTTCATACTGGTGATGGCCTACATTAGCAAACCAGTTGGAGGGGACAGATCAACAAAGTTACTGTATGCAGACAATGTAGCATTACAGGCAGACTCTGAGCAAGAACTTCAGCTAAGGATGGGCTAATGGAATGTAAAATTGAAGGCACATGGGATGAAACTAAGCACAGATAAGACAGTGGTAATTGCAGCAAATTGGGGAAATTGGAAGAAGCTGAGAACTGAGATAGAGGGGAAGATAGTGGATGAGGTAAATGGCTTCAAGTATCTGGAAGGGGTTGTTGAGGAGAAGGGAAGTTTGAATACTGTATGGTACAGAAAGCTGGGCATTAAAGGCAGAGCAGATGAAGCTAGAGGTGATAGAAATGAAGTGCCTTAGAAGGGTGGTAGGATGCACACTGTGGGACAGACAAAATGAGGACATAAGAACAGAAGCCAAAGTGGCTGCTATTGCAGAAGAGATCAGAGAGAACAGATTATGGTGGTTTGGTCACATGTGCAGGAAAGCAGAAGGCAATCTGGTGAAGATTTGGGACAGCCTGGAAGAAGGTAAAAGGAAACGAGGATGTCCAGCAAAGAGGTGGGATGGATTATCTGAAAGATCTGCGACAGCCAGGCATGAGTGTTAAAGGCAAGAGTGTGGCACTGAATAGAGAGAGATGGTGACAGTTAACACAATACCCTGACCCCATGTAGAAAATGGGGGAAAAGGGGGCTGCTGATGGGGCTTTTTTGTACGCCTCTGCATATATTTGTGTTTTCTGGATTTGGGGGAGTTGGAAACGAGCTCTGCCATCTCTTAATAGGGGGAGACGTTTTTGGAGTTAGTTGGGGGACTAGTGTTTACCTTTATTTCAAGGGTGACCGCTTTGTGATCCGATCTGAACAATAAGGACATCACACTATGGGGGTGCAGCACTCTCTCATATTTGATTACCAGATCTGGAATATTTGTTCCTCTAATGGGAGTGCAAATTAGCTGTTCCAGGGCATTTGAATTTACAAAGTCAAGAAATCTTTGGGCCTGCATGTTAATGGTAGTGTATACCTCCCAATTAATCACCCATGAGTATGGTATTAGGCTGGATGGTGAGTGATTCTTGTTACTTCAGGTATGATGTCTGGGTTTCCTAGGTCATGGTGGGGGACCTGTAACTAGCAAGAAAATGGTAAGTGATTTTTTTTTTCCCATGATTGGTTGGATATGGAGTAACTCAAGCATGTCATATTTGACCAGCCTTGAGGTGTGCTTATCCTTTATGTAGATAGATGCACCTCCACCTTTTGCTCTTTGATGTTCAGTGGGTAATCAGAATGTATGAATGAAAGGCATTATAGCTGTGCATTGCTGGAATGCTTTCTGTGCCTTTGAAAAGTGTTTTAACTGCACAGATGTCTGCATCCTCCAGGGTGAGGAGAGCTTCCAGGGAGTGCAGTTTCTTGAGAGTCCTAGCATTGAGCAGTAGCACCTTTAGCTTGTCCCAGGTATCTTTTTTGTTGGAAGATTTGTGTGGCAGTGCCTAAAAAAGGCACTGTAGGTGTGTATAATGTTTGGCCAATATCCAAAAGCCCAGAGGTCATGGGTGAAGACCGCAAAGCAGTTTGGTAGATTGTTCCACTATTTTCTCCTTTATCTCAATTTTCAGCTTATTTACTCCATATTCTACCATGAGAACTGTAGTCTCTACTCAGTTGCAGCCTATTTACCTTCAGATTTGCATTTCATTCCCCTGTCTTTTGCTGAAGTTCTTGTTTAGAGTTTGCTTGTAATGTCACATCATCTGCATACAGCAACTTTGTTTCTGTACCCTCTGACCTGATTGCTAATATGCAGCATCACTACTATATGAACAGCTGTGGGCTTAGAGTTGAACCATGGTGCACACCCACCCTTCACTGGGAATCCCTCTGTGAGACCGAACACTGTTCATACTTCACTGGGTCCTTGTACATAGCCTGCACTAATTTTACATTTATGGGACTTTGGGAAGCCTTGTGATGGGTTCATATCAGCTTTCCTGGGACTTGTCATATGCTTTCTCCAAGTTTAGAGGTATCCAGTTGGACACTCTCTCATCTCTGGCTTCATCTTCACTGTATCACTGCAAACATCAGGTTGGTTGGACTGCATCCTGATTTGAATCTGTATTGTTCATCTTCCATCTCATTTTATAGTATAAGTATTTGTTTAGCAGTCACCCTCTCCAGTGCTTTCATAGTGTGATGGGGATTTGATACTTCTGTGCCGTCCCAGTTATGAAGGTTTCCCTTGTTCTTGTAGACTTCCACTAGAATGCGCACTCTCCAGTCATATGGGCTGTGTCTTTATCTCCATGATGCATCGAGTGTCCTCTGGTGTAATTTCTCCCCAAATCATAGTAGTCTCGTATGACCTCATCTGAGCGGTCTGCTTTTCTCGATTTCATTTTCCTTAGTGCTGTTACTTTTAGGGTGGCCTCTTTTTTCCTCTTTCATTGTAGGCTGTTCAGGGGGCAGTACAGCTTCTGGGGGATTTTCTACATTTAGAAGCTGCTGGAAGTTCTCCTTCCATCTACCTTTGATTTCCTGTGGACTGGAGAGCAGGCTGTTGCTGCCATCCCTTATGAAAGATGCCCATTGTCTTTCTTTCTGTCTTTGTTTTGCAGCCTAGTAAAGTTTTTGTGCTGTCTGCTTAGTTGGATTCCAGAAGTGTATAGAGTGCTTCTTGATGCTTTGTTCTTTACTGTTGTGACTGCACTCTAAACCTGTTTGCTAGACAACCCATATTCTTTCTTAGCCTTGGTTGTCTCTTTTCCTCTTTCTCGCTCTTCATCTTTCTTTTGATATCTTCCTAGACATCTATAGTCCACCACTAGCTTTTCTAATGTACCTTTTTTCCATACCAAATTTGGTCGCATATCTTTTCGATAGTCCTCCCACATGCTGTTTTGAGATGTCCTCCTCTGACTCAGTTTCCTCTTCTTCCTGAGGTGCTTGAGCTCAGAGCATTTTCTTTCGCTTTTGTTTTCATTCTAACTTCCAGGTCTTCAGCCTAGTCACTGACCTTAAACCAAGTAGGAGGATGGCATAATGGTTAAGGTGTTTACCTGGCAAACACAAGGTGCAGGGTTTGATTCTCACGTGGGGTAATTGGCTAGGCTTAAAATGGCCCACAAGGGCAATTAGCCTAGTACTAACCTATGAGAATTTATCTGACCACTGCTTGCTGATTGTGCTCAAAAGTGGTTTATGCTGAGGGTCAATTTTGTAGTCTTTGATTCTACGTCAGTAACCTTTCCTTACTAGGAGGAAATTGATCCGAGTTGCATATTAGCCACTTTTATGTGTGATCTTGACTGTTTCTCTTGCTGTACCAAGTGTTCAGATCCACATAATATTGTGGGTAGACCAGTATTTACTAGGAATTGGCTCACTTGCTGAATCTTTTATCGGAATTTCTTCGTTTTTAAATCGTTATTAACATGCTTACTATCCCAGATAAGGAAAACTACAAATGTTTTACACTTATTACAAGATATTCACCTGGAGTAAAATTGGTATGTGTGTTTTAGACCTTCACTCTCTATAATATACCACATCAGTCTGGGCTTTAGGCTTTAGAGTTTTGGCTTAGTATAACTCAGATTGGTACTTGCTTATTAACGCAACCTAGTTGGAAAGGACTGTCACCATGTTTTCTGTCAGCTGTTCAAGATATTGTTTTTTTTTCTGGGTAAAAAAAAAATCACCTTTTTTAGGATGCACTGTTTACAACACTAATTTTATTCCAACGTGTAACGGAAAATGACAGAAGTTATCGGTTGACCGTTTCTTCTGTGCTGTAAGTGTTACCGGATGGCTGTCAAAATAGACAGAAAACAGTGGTTTCTCTCTGCAGCCTGAGTCTTACCTAGCACAATACAATTGGCGTGAAGCTGAAGCCGCAAAGCTAAACAAATGTTTTGAATATAAATTCCCAGCGATCACCATAACACTTCCACCACAGAAGCAGTGAACCATTTTCCAAGCCCTGACAGCAATGCCAAGTGTCTTACTGCAGGAGCACATGAATATGCTCAGCAGCCATGCCATTGCAGTGTTCCGAGCGCACGGCTGGTAGTGAAACTAAAATGGTACAAAAATAATTCATTGTTAATCAGTACAGAAGATACAAGAAAAGTAATGGGAAATCGCCGCCACGCCACAGTGCTGAGGCAGGAGGATGTCTTTTTCAACCACCAAAAGCCCGAAATGCTCAACATCCATGCTACTGCCGAGCAGCCATGCACCTGCATGACATTATAAGGGGGAATACCAAAGGGTGTCAGCCTTAAATGCTTGACTGTGGTACTTCCACTACTGTCCACCAGCCAAACCGCCAGCTCACTCCATTACACTGTAGCACTTTTGCTGTCTGTCATGCTGTTTGACTATCTTACTAGGCAGAGCTGCATAGTGAGTCGTGTAGAATCTGGTTGCGATAATACGCAAGTACTGAATGTTTTAGTAGGTTAAAGGAAGAATTACGGGGGAATTTTTTGCTCCCAATATATGCAGATTTGTTTATGGGTTACTTGTTGAATTATTTTGCAAGCCACAATATCTTATGGAAAAAAAAACACTTTGTTAGAATCTACTTGTATTCTGACTGAGTGTGCTTCTCAAACAGTCTGGAAATGTAGAGCTGATAAGTATATTCTTTGGCACTTTTTAACTTTTCAGAGTGCTGCACTGTCCATGTTTGCTTGACTGAATTATATATTTAATGGCGTTGTTTTCTTATAAGTGCCTCCATCTTGATTTTTCTTAATTTACCGCTTTCTGCACGTTTTTAGTCATTTTTTAATTTAATTGCATTTTATTTAAACTGTATTTGCTTTAATGTTTCTACACACTGAAATGGAGAGGACAGGAAGAAATGGAAACCTGTGATCCGCTGTGGCGACCCCTAACGGGAGGGTCTGTTATTTAATCGACTGTTCAGATGTTCGAACACGAAGTTCGAACGGGGAAGTTTGAAAAATGAAAATGAAATACGAATTATTTCCAAGGGGAAGAATTTGGTGGGCTGTTTCTGTGGCTTTGACATTTTCTCCACTGTGGTGCAAAAGTTACAGAATGGGTTAAGGTAAGTGTGTGAGTGTGACGATTGTTGGTTAGGGTGCGGGTTAGGTAAGTGCGATAGTGACGGACTTTAGGGTTAGGGTGCAGGTAAGGTAAGTGTGCGATAGTGACTGACTTTAGGGTTGGGGTTTGGGTTAAGGTTAGTGCATAGATAGTTGTGTATATAAGGTTTGGTGTAGGTTCATGAGGTTTTTGGTGTGCTTGTGTTGTGTGTGTGTTAAAAAATTCGCTGTTCTGAGGTTTCGATGTTCTCACATTTCGAACTTCCAAGTTCGAACATATGGTGTTCGAAATATTGAAAGTTCGATTATGTGATATAGACCCTAATTGGAGCAGCCGAAAGAAGAAGACTGAAGTGATGTTCTTCATCTCACATTGCTGCAGTCCTTACATATGGGTAGTCCGCTGTCCTTGGTCGGCCCGAATACCAAAATATTAGGCTGACGTCGGTCATGGGCGCTCAGATCTGACATCAGAGCGTCAGGGTATAAAAGCGCATGACCGACGTCATATCCTCAGTCTTTTTTGCCGCATGGTCCGATGCAGAAGCAGCGTTGCAAGTGCCGTTCGGCGTTCTGAAATTTTCGTATTCTGAGTTTCAGACCGAAACCAAGTTGGGCTAAGTACCCCGTTGGGGAATATTTTTGTTTTTTCTTGCCTCAGTTAATTCCGGATGTCAGAAAAAGTGAATAATTGTATTTCTTGTGGGAAACAGATACCGCATAGGGATTATCACTCTCTTTGCATTCCTTGTTTGGGACCGGACCACGGCGTAGTCGGGTGTCGGTTTTGTGCTAGGTTTAATAAGCGCACTATAAAAAGAAGGTTAGATTGTGCTAGGTTAGTCTTTGGTAAGCGGTGTAATTATACTATGCCGTCGGATCCTCCGACGCCCGCTTCCACGAAGAAGCGCAAAGACAAATCCTTGAAACCTAGACAGGTTGATTCGTCCGTTTGGGACGCCGGTCCTGCAGCAACTACAGTGGAGCAGGTGGATCCGCTGAAGTTTCTGTTGAGTCTCAGGGGGAAACTTTGATTTTGCAGGATGTGGCCTCACAGGAGTCAGGTCAAGCTGAAGGGGCCTCTCAGGTTACTGTTCTCCCTTCTATGCCTAAGGTGGTTAGGCCTTCTGCTACTATTTCTAAGGCTTCTTCTAAGGGCAGGTCTGTTTTGCCTTCCTCTGGTGTCCCTCCAGGTACTTCAGGGTCTGTGCCTAAAAAGCACATGCTTAAAATGGCAGAAGATTTGATTTCTTTAATTAGAGGTTCTATGCCCCCTCCTGATAAGAGGCCCAGGGTGGAGCCAGAGTTGGAAAGTTTGGATCAGGCCTCAGATGACTCAGACTCTTCTGCTGAAGATATTCAAGATTTTCCCCTTATTCAGATTCTGATGCAGAGGATTCCACTCCTTCTGCTTCTCCTCCAGAGGATTTTTCATTTTCAGAAACTCTGCATTCCATGAGGGAGCATTTTAAGTGGGAAGGACAGGATTTCTCTGATACACGGAAGAGGCTTAGGGAATTCTTGTTTTACCACAGCATAGACCCTTGGCTATACCTCCTGTTTTGGATGTTGTTCAAGATGTTTTCTCGGAGGCTTCCCTTAATCCAGATTCTTTGCCTCCTGCGCCAGTTAAACCGGACAGGTATTACAGGGTGCCTGAGGCTCATAAATATCTGTATAAGAGTCCTAGGGCGGACCCAGAAACTATTAGTCAGGGGCCTAAGGGTGTTAGAGCTTCTGTTGTAAAGAATCCGGTTCCTCTAGATAAGGAAGCTAGAGCTTTGGATAGATGGGGTAAGAAGGTGTATACCTCTTCTGCTTTAGCAATGAGGGCTTTAAATTGCCAGTTTCATATGTTGAAGTATCAGAATTTCCTCCTTTCTCAGCTAAAATCTAAAGTGGATGCTTTGGCAGAGGGCATAGAGTGTAAAGAATTGCAAGATTTAGTACATGTCTCTGAACAGGTGGGTAAGCATTCTTTGCAGTGTGGTTTTGATGCTGTACAGGCCTCTTCTAGGGTGGCTGCCACTGGTTCAGTTCTTCGTAGGCACGCTTGGCTTAAGGATCAGAATTTGTCCGAGCATGTTAAAACTAGAATTCTGGATGCCCCTTTACAGTCTGAAGTTTTGTTTGGTCCCCCTGTGGAGTCGGTTTTGAAGAAAATGGAAGACAAGGCTAAGTCAATGCAGACTGTTAAAGATTTTTGCAGGTTCAACCTCCTAAGTTTAGTAGAAATTGGCCTACTAAGGGGTGGACCTACCCTTCTTCTGATTCTCAGTCTAGGGGTAGATCTAGACGTGGCAGGGGCAGAGCTCACAGTACATTCAGGCCTAGAACTTGAGTTCACCTGCACAATCTGCAGGTGAGGGCAGGGGCCAGTCCTTTCGTAAACAGGCCCAATGACCTGCATTTCCAGCTGCCAGATTCTTCTTCCCTGGCAGCTCCTTTGGGAGGAAAGTTAGCACTCTTCAAGCAAAACTGGCTTTTAGTCACCCAGGACAAATGGGTATTGGACATTATAAACCGAGGCTACAAGTTCTATTTCCATACATTGCCTCCTTTCAAAGGCATGCCAGACGTTCCTCCTCGGCAAAGGATAGAGGCTCACAAGCAGATTTCTTTACTTCTTCAAATAGGAGCTATACAGCCAGTTCCTCTGTCAGAAGTGGGACTAGGATTTTATTCTCGCCTGTTTCTAGTACCAAAGAAAGGGAACACGTGGAGACCAATTTTGGATTTATCTATTCACAACACTTATCTGGACATTCCAAAGTTCAAAATGCTGACGTTACAACAGCTTTTACCTCTGTTGGGAAAAGATCACTGGATGGTAACTCTGGATCTCAAAGAGGCTTATCTTCATGTTCCTATCAGGCCCAGTTGCAGGAGGTACCTGCGTTTTCGGGCTGGAAATTTACATTATCAGTTCTCTGCATTGCCCTTTGGCTTATCTACTGCGCCCAGAGTGTTCACAAAGGTTCTGGCTCCAGTGATAGCCTTTTTCAGGTTAAGAGGAATACAGATTTATCCTTATTTGGACGATTGCCTGATTATTGCACAACACAAAGACGAACTTCTGCATCATCTACAGTATGTGATGGTAGTGTTAAGATGCCTAGGGTATTCTGTGAACGAAATAAAGTCCAGTCTAGTACCCTCTCAGGACATGTGCTTTCTGGGTGTGAGACTGAATACAGCTTCCCAGATGGCCTTTTGACCCCGGACAAACAAAGAAGCCTTTCTCTTTATTTCCATCAAATGTCTCTACAGTCCAGGCTGACTGCAAGGACAGTCCTTCAAGCCTTGGGGTTCATGGCATCTTGTATTCTGGTGCTTCCCAATGCCAAACTGCATATGAGGAAGCTTCAATGGTATCTCAAAATGTATGGACACAACACTGCCAAGATCTAGACACTGTCATTCAGATAATACCTTGCATTCAGAAAGAATTTTTGTGGTGGGCTCAGGAATGTCACCTAAACAAGGGACTCTCTGTGACCCGACCAGAGGCGAGTCAGATTCTAACGACAGATGCCTCGGACAAGGCTTGGGGAGCACACCTCAATGGAAAATGGGTGCAAGACACGTGGCCTGTCAGACTTCAACATTTGCATATCAACTTGAAGGAGATGTTAGCAGTCCAATTTGCATTGATGGCTTTCAAAGATTTACTTCACCCAGGACAGGTGTTGATTCAAACAGACAACACTACTGTCATGTGGTACATCAACAAGCAAGGGGTAACCCATTCGTACCCTCTTTGCAGGCAAGCGATGATTTTGTGGGAGACTGCTCTCAGTTTACACCTCAATCTTCAGGCAAGGTTTCTACCAGGAGCACAGAACTCCTTAGCGGATGTGTTGAGCAGACAAATTGTGGATCCTCACGAGTGGAAACTGGATCCTCATGTGTTTCAAAAGTTGACAGTGTTATGGTGGACTCCAGACATAGATCTGTTCGCTTCTCCACTAAATTACCAGTTGCCAAAGTTTTGCACAAAAATGTTTCATCCCACAGCTTGGAAGGTGGATGCTCTATCATTCAGTTGGAGCAATCTTCATGTCTATGCCTTTCCACCTCTGCCTCTCATTCCCAAGGTACTCCTGAAGGCCAGAAAAGACAAGCCATCCATGATTCTGATAGCGCCGGATTGGCCTCGACAGCACTGGTACCCACTACTGAGGAGTTTGGTACAGGAGCCTCCATGGCCTCTGCCTTTGATTCCACATCTTTTGTCTCAGGAGGGCAATCACTTCCTCAATGTCAAGATTCAGTCTCTGCATCTCACAGCCTGGCATATTCTGTTTTAGACCCTGGAGGGTCTCAGCTTCCACAACAAGTTTTGAATGTTATTTTGGAGGCCAGAAGGCCTAGTACAAGGAAAGTTTACGCTGATAAATGGAGGAGATTTTTTCTTTGGAGCAAAGCGAAGGACTTTGATGTTTCCAAGCCTGATTTAAGTGTTTCTCTTCAATATCTTACTGAGTTGTTGGACAAGGGTTTGTCTTTCTCCTCGATAAAGGTTCATGCTGCAGCCATTTCTGCTCACTATGACTGTGACCCTCCTTTATTTTCCCATCCTTTGTTTAAGCAATTTCTTAGAGGGGCAAAGAACATAAGACCCCCACGTAGAGCTCCTACTCCTGCTTGGGATCTCAATTTTGTGTTGGAAAAGCTTACTCTACAGCCTTTTGAGCCTGCAGCTACGGCCAAGTTAAAGTATTTATCATGGAAGACTGCTTTTTTGTTGGCCATTACCTCTGCAAGAAGGGTTTCTGAATTACAGGCCCTTATGGCAGTGGAACCTTTCCTGATTTTTCATAAGGATAGGGTATCTTTGCGTACTAATCCTTCCTTTATGCCTAAAGTGGTTTCTAGTGTGGCCTTGAACCAAACTATTCATTTGCCTACTTTTTATGCAAACCCCCAAAATAAAGGGGAGAAGATTTTGCATACTTTGGATATTCACAGGCAGTTACGTTATTATTTGAGCAGAACCAAGGGGTTCAGGCAGTCTCAGCAGTTGTTTGTTTCTTTTGCTTTGGGTTCTCAGGGAAAACCTGTTTCAAAACAAACTATTTCTAAATGGATTGGGTTTTGTATTTCTTTCTGTTATTCCCATCATGGTAAGGAGATTCCGGCTGGAATCAGACCTCATTCCACTAGAGCTACTGCCACTTCTACTGCCTTTCTAAGGGGCGTAGCTACAAAGATATTTTGGAAGCAGCCACTTGGAGTTCAGTACATACTTTGCCAAGCATTACCACCTTCCTCTTTATTCTAAGTCTAGGGCTGGATTTGCCACTGCAGTATTACAGGGCATTTTAGCAGCCCCTAATGCTTTATGATTTTGCCATCCTCCCTTTACCTCTGCTTTAGGATTCTACCCATATGTAAGGACTGCAGCAATGTGAGATGAAGAACATAGTACAGTTTTGTACCTACCATAAATGTAGATGTTCGAAGATCCACATTGCTGCAGTCCAATTTACCCTCCCTCCTTCCCTCTGTAGTTTGGCATGGTTATATGGTTTGGGTGATGGTTGTTGTTGGGCATGTTTTTGGGAGGTATCCTGTTTTTGGGCTGTGGCCTTTCTTTTTAGGGCCTTCTGACATCTGGGGCAAGAAAAGACCTGAGGATATGACGTCGGTCATGCGCTTTTATACCCTGACGCTCTGATGTCAGATCTGAGCGCCCATGACCGACGTCAGCCTAATACTTTGGTATTCGGGCCGACCGAGGACAGCGGACTACCCATATGTAAGGACTGCAGCAATGTGGATCTTCGAACATCTACATTTATGGTAGATACAAAACTGTACTTTCTAACTTGCACTGCATTTGAATTGTTATTGCTGTTTTAGCTGCTTTTCTGTATATAAAAAAAAAAAATTCTAATTTTGTTTCCTACCTTTCATGTAACTGGTCTAGTCCAGATGCAGATTTGCTGTATCCGGGACTGTTTGTAAGCTTCTGAGCCTCCCCCCAAGCCTTTCTTTGTTGGAGGGAGGCCTTCTAGCTTATCAGTGGGAGTGATAAGCACTAGGTAGCCTATCTACCACAAGAGGAGTGATTTCTGGACCAGAAATTGTAGTTTATTGAACGTTTGGGCAGTTTTTCCATCACTTTCAATTTTCTGGTTTAAAAGCCCACATTTGCACAGGTTTGTGCTTGTTTAAGCTCTGTTCAGTGGCGCCGAGCTGAGGTAAACTATTACTGGTGCCAGAAAGTCTGCTGTTCAGTTTTTCTTGTAGATCTTGCCAGTTCTTTCTCTCTTGTACTTCAGATAGCCTAATTACTTTGCACTTCAACAGGTTTTTGTAGCAATTATTATAGCACACCCAAGAGTCATCAGCACTAGTCGTTCTTCACGGAAAATAGCTCCAGTACTTAGTTATAACCACACCTCCTGGCATGATTAAAGGGCCATTCCCTGTGCTTTCTCCTATTAATCTGGTGCACTTGGGCATTCTGAGGCAGTAGCAACTGCCTCATGTACACAGACAACCCTCTCCTCTTACTTACCAACACTCAGACTTGTGAGAGATGCACTTGTATCACCAAATTGGAAGCTATACACTCTGCAGCCAAGACCTGACTAGCTGCCCAGGAGGAGGTCAACACCTGCACCGTACCACATGGAACACACAGCCCTCCAGAACACCCACTATCTCAGTTTTCTCATAAAAACACAAACCACACACCCACCTTTGCAGAGGCAGTCAATAGAAATTTACCCAAACAGGAGAGACCTCCAAGACAGAAACGCACACAACCACCACAACACAGCAGAACCACAGAACACACAGCTCGTCTCCTCAGTGTGTCCCTCAACCTAAGCCCCTAAGGCTAAACACCTTGTCCAATACACTAATCATAGTTGACTCACTAGTGAGGCACAATGTCCCACTCACTAGGTCGAATAAGGAGAAGGTAACAGTCAGCTGTCTATTAGGTGCTAGAATCAGACACAACGCACACACTCATGTCACTCCACAACAAGCACAAGTATGACTCTGTCATTGTCCATGTGGGTGTGAATGACTGGAGGGACACTTCCCTGGACTACATGAAAAGACATGGTGAAGCTCTCGGATTATGTGGCCCAGGCAGGTATGACACTAGCCCTGAGCAGTATCCTACCGTCACCTAGAATATCGCAGCACAAACAAATGATTGACTTCAACAATTGCCTAAGTTTCTGGTGTCATTCTAAGGGGATCCAGTATCTGTCTGCTTGGATGACGCGATTGATAGACCTCGATGCTTTGCCAAAGATGGCCTGTATCTGCCACCCCTAGGTTTCCGGGTACTGGCTAATGGTCTTGCTACCCTTACAGTGCCATTTTTAGGTGGTGTTCCAAAGACCAAATTACCACCGTAACTGCTGTAAATAACTGCAATCTGAGGGTCATGCTGCTCAGTGCTAGAAGTCTAAATATCAAGATGCACTTGCTCGAAGCACTCCTCAGAATAGAGAACATTGACATTTATGCTGTAATGGAGACCTGGTTTAAAGCAGCAGAAAGCACCCCTGCGCTACCAGGCTACAACTCATTCTACATCTTTCGGCCCCGAAACATGGACCGAAGCACCAAAGGCGGTGGTGTCTCCATATTCATAAAAGATATGCACACCTCCAGACTAGTAGCCCAGCATAATGCATCTGAGACACTTAAGGTACAGCTAACATTGGATAAGACTGTGGTCCAGTTCATAGCCTGCTATAGGTTCCCAGCCATGTTCCTAGACTCTCACCCCATGTTCCCAAGCAACCTGGAATCTATCATGGTCCAACCCAACATTCATACTAGGATAATTCAACTACCCCTCCATCAACTGGGAAAACTACTCAAGCACCAATACACTGGCCCAACACTTCCTGGAATTCATCAGTTCCAATGCCCTGGACCAGCTCATTCTGACCCCCACTAGAGGAAGCAACATCCTTGACCTGGTTATTACTAACATGGGCGACCGTTATTCTACACCAATAGTCAATCCTTCCTTGGTCAGATCTGAACATAAACTAATCACCATGGAAATCCACATCTCACCCACACACCCCGCCCCTGCGAAGGTAACTACCTTGAAAAACTTCTCCAAAGCTGAATTTGGACTCCTAAAAAGAGAGATGGCTAACTTCACAGCACCTATGTCAATGGAAAATAGATGCATGACTGCCGAATTATACACCAGTGCACTGTACGAACATGTACATAAATGCTTGGAACTAGCCATACCCAATAGAACCAAGACGCTCTCCTCCAAAAAAAGGAAGACAATCTGGTGGTCCTGTGCCATTAAAAAACTCTACAACAGAAGGAAGAAACTGTTGCAGAAAAAGGTGAAGCCCCAAGACTGGAAAAACTCCCTTATTAGCCTCAACAAAATGTTGAGATCCCTCATCAGATCCTCTAAACTCAGCTATGAAGGCAGAATTGCGGCAGACACTAAAAACAATCAAAAAGCCTTTTACACTTGTATCAAGAATCTCCATGGCAGTACCCAGATTTGCTGTGAATTACTGCATAATAGTACCTCCTATATTGAGCCAACAGATATTGCCAACCTACTGGACGACAGCTTCAGTGCCAACTTTACCCCTCTCTCCCCCCTGAAGGACCAATCACAATACCAGAAGAATGCCAGGCACCCAATTTTACTGCAGCCCAGGTTAAATCTGCATTGTCCAAGGCCAAGAATACAGCTTCTATGGGACCCGATGATATCCCTGTGTTCTACATGAACTACAAAGCGAACTGGTACCACATCTGTGTGCCCTGTTCAGCCACAGCCTCACCTCAGGCTTTGTCCCTACCGAATGGTGCACTGCTACAGTCATCCCTTTCCATAAAGGGGAGCGACTACAAACCCTGGGAATTCTCTCCATTAGCCTGACGAGTTTGATATTTAAAGCTATGGAGCGCATCATCATGGACCTTAACAAAGATGTAGGAAATCTCAAAACTGTGGCCCCATGCAGTTTGGCTTTGTGAAAGGGAGATCAGTCCTGCTCAACCTGGACAACTTTGAGTCCATCACCAGGGCTGTGGATGAAGGGAAGGCAGTGCATACAGCCTACCTCTATCTGGCTAAGGTCTTTGATACCATTCCTCACTTGGGAATTATTGATAAACTCTCCAAACTAGGCATCAACCCCTTTATCACTAGGTGGGTTGCAAATTGGCTCACAGAACACGCAGTGTGAAAGTAGTGAATTCCAAGTCAGACTGCCGACCAGTCACAAGTGGAGTCCCACAGGGATCAGTCTTGAGTCCTATTGTGTTTGGCATCTAATTCTCAGAAGTCCAGGCCAGCACAAAGAGACTCTGGCTGACCGAGTTTGCAGATGACTGCAAGCTGGGAGCCATTATTACCTCCCCAAGTGATGTAGACATGATGCAGAAAGGCCTCACTGAGACCGATGACTGGTGTTGAAACCATGGCCTTAAGTTTAACACAAAAAAAAACCAGTCATTCCCTTTGATAAAAACACAGTTCTCACTAACTACCACATCAGTGGGAGCCCACTGAACACTAAAGGCATTATAAGCGATCTGGGAATGCAGGTTGACGTCAACCTCTCCTTCGGCCACCACATTGCCACTGTGGTCAGAAAGTCCTATGTTGCACATCTCATTACCAAGGGTTTTGCATCCAGGAAGAAAGAGGTCATTGTCTCTCTCTCTCTGTCTCTTTCTCTCTCTCTCTCTCTCTCTCCTCATTAGACCGATAATAGAGTATACTGCCCCATTTGGCATGTACCTCAGTAGACACCTGCAACAACTGAAGAGGCCACAGAAGTACCGTATGAAGAGGATACTAGGCATTAAACACATGTCCTACATGGACAGACTCCAGCTATTCTCTGTCTGGTATCGCCTACTTAGAGGCTTTGTCTGCTTGACTTACAAAGCCATGTCTGACCCAGCTCAGTTAGAAATGCTACATCTAAAGAAATTCTAATCCCTCTGCATCACACACTCGAGACCTCAATCTCCTTACCAAAATCAACAGAACATGCTGGAGCGACAGGTTTCTCACCCAGAGACTACCCATGGTCTGGAATAGACTTCCCATACATGTCAAGCAGAGCACCTCGCTGTCCCTCTTCAAGAGAAATCTTGATGAGTGGATTGGTAATAGAAAGTTCACCTCTGGGATCACTCAAGTGGCTCTACTTGATAGAGGCACTGGGAACTAACATTGGGCAGCACAATGCAAGGGATTCCATGGGCTAGGCTTGTAAAGGCTCCAGGGCCATTAGCCAAGTAGACACCTATGAAACCTATATGTGGTGCAAGAGTTTGGATGATTGTTGGATGGCTTGAACCTCTTATTTTAATAGAATTAGAGGAATTTGTTGATTACCTAAATGAAAATAAATGGGGTCTATACTTTACTGGTGAATACCTGCCTAAATCAGTTCCTTTTTAGAATTACTGGTAACTAAACATAATGATGGACTTTAAACAGTACTTTGTTCAGTAAGACATTTCATAAAAGCACTCTTCTTTTGGCTAATAACTACATCCTCTACATGTAGTTAGGAATATACTCCTGTCTCAGTTCTATAGAATTAAACACATTTGTTCACTGAGTGACTGATCATTGCTTCCTGGAATCATCTTTCAAAATCCATATGCTCATCTTGGATCCAAATCTCTCTTCTGCTCCTTTGAGCTCTGCCTTTGAGGCCATGAAGAGTTTTCTCTGCCTCAACAGATCTGACAGAGCCTTCCTTTCTGATCCTAGACATTCTACCTTGATGACATACTGTCAAGGGCCTCACCACCTTTCTCCACAGGGACATCAATACAAAAGACCCAGGTTCCCTTTCAGGGAATTTTGATTTCTTCATCTGATACCTTCCCAGAGCATTCAACTGAGGAGGTCCCCAGGAAGAGGACATGTAAGAGAAAGCACTTAGACTCCCCAGAAAAGTCCATCACTGAAGACAGATTTCGATGAAGGCAAAGGGTCCCCACCATCACCTCCTGAAGATGTCTGATTTGCAAACATCCTAGAAATCCTTAGAGAGGTGGCTTGACCCCCCTCATAGCCTACGTCAGAGGAATCTGTTCCCCTGGAAGCTTCAATACTGGGACCTCTGTCTTCTGGGTAACTCCACCCACCAATGAGCCCGTTGATATGGTCTCTAGGTGGGCATGGAAGGAAACCTACTTCATAGAACCCATACCTCAGAGACCAGACAGGATAAGGGCACCACCTGTGGACAAACAGTTCTGGGGAAAGGGGTTCTAGTTGATGCCATGGTCGTAGTGGTGGCCACAAAGAAGGAACTCACTGAGTTTTGCTGTCCATTTCCCCAACAGGGTGTTGCAGGTGATGGACACCTTAGGGAAGCATGTCTTTGCTTCAGCAACCTTTGCTCCAAGATCACTGAACTATTTAGCGCACTTTTATTAGACTTCAGAGAGATTTGACTAAGGAATTGTCAGATACTCTCTTAGGAACCATTTATGAAGAATTTCAAGATTCTGTAACTTCTCAATTGGCAAATCTGCAGTCTATATCCAGTTATTTTATGAGGTTACTTTCCAACATAGTGGAACCTCTAGACCAGTGGATTCAGGCATTTCCATGAGAAGGCATACCTGGATGCACTTGCGCAATTTTGCGGAGCCATTTAAGTCCACTTTCATCAGTCCTCCATTTGATAGAAATACACTGTTTGGTCCTAAAGTGAACATTGTCCAGGTGTGAGAAGAATGGCAAGACTGTCTGCCGTTGGTGTATGTTTTTCGGATCTCCAAAGATCCTATTCCAGGAATTGGCGCAGTAGCTGAAAGATGTGCTTCAAGGTCCTTTTCCAAGACGCACATGGAGGAGGTTCCTCCAGAGGTGGGAACTGTAATGGACAAAGATGCACATGTGGCAGAAGTGGCCTGCAAAACCAGGATTCGCAAGAATCTTTCTTTGACCAGCCCTATCAGTGCTCCTGAACAGTGGTCCAACTGTCCACCTCTGTAGACAGTCTGGGGGGGGGGATATTTATCCCTGCACCAGAGAGCCTGGCTAGAGGGTGCAGAGGATTGTTTCCAGAGGCTACATAATACCCTTTATCCTTCTACTTCATATTTCAAGAAAAATCCCCAATGCTGGAAGGAACAAGCAGCAATTCAAATTCAAAAGCTGCTAGAAGAGTCATCCGAGAGGTCCCACCAGACCAAATAGGATTTGGACGTACTCAGTTTCTTTATAGTGCCAAAGAAAACAGGGGACTGGAGACCAATTTTGCATCTCACCAGTTTAAGCAAGTCAGTTCAGCAAACCAAGTTCCAGAGTACCTTGATTTCTGGCTAGGAGCCAGTCACTACCAATTCTTGTGTACTGCTTCTCGGACTCACCACAGTCCCAGAGTGTTCAACAAATGCATGGCAGTAGTAGCAGCTCATCACAGACTGCAGAGATTCTGGGTGTTTCCCTACCTGGATGATTGGCTCATTTCTGCTCCAACCAGACATCAGCTCATATATACAAGGGATCAGGTTCTCCAAACTTGCACTCCTCTTGGGATGACCATAAACTACAACTAATCACAACTACAGCTGTTTCAGACATTGGAGTTTATAGGAGCACTTCTCGATACAAAATCTACCATTGCTTCTGTTCCACCACACAGAGTTCAAACAATATGGTCACAAGATTGAGAACCTCCGTTTCAGCCTGTCTGGTTCTTTGGACTCTAGGCCTGATGGCTGCGGCAATAACCTTAGTTCCACTAGGCAGGTTTTACATGAGGATCGTACAGTGGATGCTAGCTGCTATATGCTCAAGTCCTAGAGTGGATGCTAGCTGCTATATGGTCAGTCCTACAGTGGATGCTAGCTGCTCAATGGTCAACCCTTTATCAGTCATATCAGATGAGAATTACCCAGACATGCAAAACAGATCTAAGTTGGCTGATTTAATTCAATCAAATACTTCAAGGCTGTCCTTTCATTTCCCAACAGCCCAAGGCCATAATGACCACAAATGCTTCCCACACAGGATTGGGGCATTATTATCTGGGAAAGACCATCCACAGCACATGGTCCCCTGAGAAGGACAATTTGTACATAAATGTGGAGATGAGAGGTACTCTTAGCACTGCAGGCATTTCAAGATGCTCTTCCCTCAGAGACAGTTGCGATTCAAACATGTAACCTGTCAGTTGTATGATACATCAAGAAACAAAGGGGAGCCAAATCCTACCTATTGTCAAGAAGTTCTCCGGGTCTGGCAGTGTGATCTCTTCCAACTGCTCACTATTAGCAATCCACATTTCCAGTAAATCCAGCATGATAGCCTGAGCAGGTGCATTCTTCCTCACCAGTGGTCCCTCAATGAAACTGTGGCGGCCAAGGTTTTATCAGCGGGGCCAGTCTTGCTGTGACCTCTTTGCTTCTCTCCTAAACCTGTGCCAGCAACTACTTTGCCTTAATTCCAGTATAGGGGAAGTCACAGAGGAATTCTGTACTCCACTATCCCCTCCCCCCAGTCTTCTCTATGCTTGTCCACCAGTTCCATTGATTTTAAAAGTTCTGTAGAAAGCTGCTAGGTCAAAGAGCACAGTAATCCTGTCCGTACCATATTGGCCTTGACAAATTTAGTTTCCCTTCCTCTGGCCCTACCTGGTTCAACCACCGTGGAGCCTAGATCTGACTCCAGACCTGTCTCACCCGATGGAAATGATGCATCCAGGTATACCAAACCTCAAGCTGACTGCTTGGCTTCTCCAATTCCATTAATAGCCAGGCAATCCATGCTTCCTTCACCTGTTAACAGTATAATTTTATCTTCCCGTAACCCCTTGACAAAAAAAATATATTCCAGTTAGGGAACATGTTTATTTGGCCACAACTTTGACCCTTTTTCAGCCCCTGTCAGTTAAATTTTTGGTTTCTTTAGCTCACTTATTTCTAAATGGTGCCATTTCCTCAACCATTAAAGAGCAACTAGCAGCAATTTTCAAATTATGACATTGGATTAAATGACTGCAATATAGCCTTCTTAAAAGGTACTCTCCTCCTAAGGCCTCCTTTTTAAAGATCCTATCCCTCCATGGGAATAAAATGTGATGCTGTAGTCCCTCACACAGTGCTACATGTGACCGTGTATATCTTATGTGGAAGACAATTTTCTTTGTTGCCATTACTTCTGCTAGAAAAATTTCTGAGATCCAAACATCATCCTGTAAACCTCCATACTTAATTTTTCCACAAAGATGCTGATCTTGCGTACTACCCCTTCCTTTCTGCCGAAGGTGGTGTCAGAATCCAATATTAATCAAGCCCATTAACTTTCTAGTGTTCTTTCCTAAGTTCACCAACAAAGGGGGAGTATATCTTGCATTTATTGTGTGTTCATAAACCATTACACTTTTTTATTTGCATAGGACTGAGATAATGAGAAAAGCTGACCAATTGTTCATCTAGTTTCCTGAACCAACTTTGCCGCTCTGTGAAAGAGGTTCTACTAGCAAGCCCTGGGCTAAGCGTTACTGTTATCTTATAGTATCAGTCAGATTTTCTTCTAATTTAATTTTTTTCTGTTTACATATCAGTTAACTCCCTTTTAGTGTAAGTATTAGGAAAATTATTTTGCTTCTTATGTTCACTTATTAGCATCTGTTTAAGTTGGAGGGCATTTCTCCCCTTTTCCTGTCTCCCTTTGCTTAATCCCCCATTTTAGAGGGGGAAATATATAAAATAAAACAAAAAATAATTTTTCTTTCGTGAGTCAGTTTGTTAGAGGAGTGCTTGTGTGTTTTTTGTGCATGTGTCTCTCTCCTTTGTTTTATAGGATGTTTCAAAAGGAAGTGAAGCATCTTCACTTTAAAAAGTTTGAAAAATGTGGGAAAAAGATGCCCCTTAGCGATTCCTACACTGTTTGCGTATTGCTTAGGGGCCTCTTCGCCAGCAAGAATCATGCTCCTTCTGCCATGGATTTAACCAGAGTGTGCAGATGTAACACAAGAATAAGCTTATTCTAAAAGAGTTAAACTACCTTTTCTGAGGCTATATTTCTGGAATTGTCTTCTAAATCTGTTAAGTCTGAAAAAAATTGGAGAAGTCACAAACATCCTTCAGTGCCGAGATCCTCATCAGAGCCAAAACAAAAAGCACCTAGACTGTCAGCTCCAACAGAACCTACAGAGCAGACAGCTGTTCTTGGATCCAAGACTTCTTTGGAGCAGTTGGAGCCCTCAGCTCCAAAGTCGATCTTGCTTTCAGAATTCAGGTATCGGACCCGATTGCTTTCTTTGGAACCAGTCCCATCTTGGCTCCCATCACCATTTTTGATCAGAGCTAGATCACCTACCCTTTCTACCCAGGAGTCTGTCCGATGAAAATGTGGATAGGGTGATGCAGAGGCTGCTAAAGACACCGACCTTGGCCTTATTGTTGGATCCGAGCCGAAAGGACTCAGATCAGGTGCAACCTTCCTCCTCGGCACCTGTTCCTTCTCCAATCCTTCCCTTGGTTTCAGAGCTGGAAGATTCCGACATCTTCTGGTCCAGGACCCATTGGCTCCTCAGATTCAGTATCTGCCCTGAATGTTTCTGCCCAGCCAGAGCAGGAGCCCACTGGGAGCAGCCATTCTCTAGTCAGGTTCTCTGAGCTGGTTTGGATCTCAGTAGATCTGACCCTGCCTCCGGGGGCTTCAGTGTGGGCGAGTTCAGCTCCTACCTCTGCTTCTGAGCTTCTGTCATCTGCTCTAGTGGTTCCATCGGCCCTGACAACCCATTTGTCAAATCCGAGGAGCTCTTCAGAGCAAGGGCGGACTGCCTTTGAAGTAATGAGGAGGGTGCTGACTACTTCCCAGTCTGAGACACAATCTCCTTCACATCTTTCTCCCAGTTCTGTGCAGGTGTCTTTGCCTTTTCACATACCCTCTCCACAGGGCTGTAGAGACTCCAAGCCTCAGGATGTCCAGCAAGGAACTCTCCCCTCTTCTGAAACTTTCTCAGACTATCCCACTGAGGAAGTCCTTTGGAAGAGAACATGCAAGAGGAAGCATTTATACTCCCCGGAGGAGTAAGTTACATCTAATACTGACCTTTGTGAAGCAGAAGGGTCTCCATGGTCATCACCTGCAGATGTCTCATTTGGAGACTTCCTGGAAATTTTGAGAGGAGACTGGCAGTCCACCTCCCCTTCGGCTGAGGAGTCAGTTTACCTGAAAACCTGTGGGTCTCGCTGTCCAAACTCTTGGGTGACCCCCTCCTTCAGATGAGCTTTGAGTTAATCTCTCAAAGCTTTGGAGACCCCAGACTCCATAGAGCCTACTCCTATAAGGCCAAACAAATGCATAACAGCCCCTAAATACAAGACTTTTTTTGACAAAAAGTGTAGCAGTTGATACCATGGTCATGGTTGTGGCCACTAAAAAGTTGGTATCTTGCGACCAGTTCCTCTATTCATCCTGTGAATAAAGATTCCAGGATCATGGATATATGGGAAGCATGCCTTTTCGTCTGCGACCTTTGCCTTACAGTCACTGAACTACATTACCCACTTCACAAGATTGCAGAGGGACCAGTTTAAGGAACTGACTCCCTCCAAGGAGCTGTGGCTGATGCGGTGGCAGATGATCAGTGCTTGGCTCGCCACCCTAAATTCAGTAGATAACTCGTCCATGAAGCTTATGTTGTATATAGCAGATGGAACAAGTAGGGCGACGGATACAGGCATCTCTTAGGAGGTAGGCCTGGATGCACCTTTGTGATTTTGTGGAGCCCTTCAAGTATTCCTTCATTAATGCCCCTTTTGATGGCTCCTATCTTTTCAGGCTTAAAGTTAGACACTTACCAGGTGTGAACTGGAAGGCAAGACCTTATCTGCCATTGGAGTGCATTTTTTCCACACCTACTAGATCGTTCCCTAAAGGTGAGAAAGATAGTGGGAAAATGTGGTTCAAGAAGTCACAAGGTTTTCTAGGACACACAAGGTGAAAGTTTCTCTAAAGATAGAGGGGAGAGCAATAATGGAAGAAGCCGGCCTCGTAGCAGGGGAGGCCCACAGAATCAGGGCTCCAGAGAATCTCTTTGGTAGAACCTTGTTGTGCTCCTGAAGGAGTGCCCGATTGCTCACCTCTGGAAGCAGTCTCGGGTTGATTGTCCTTGCACCTAGAAACCTTGCAAAAGTTAAATGAAAAATGTGTGCAGCAGCTATCCAGAGGATACATCATCGCATTCTCCTACCCCCTTCCTTAAATCAGTCACTTCCAGATGTTCTACCTTGTCAGAAGGAATAGGCAACATGTGAAATCCAAAAGTTGCGAAGAAAAAGTCATCCAATAAGTCTCCGCGTATCAGAGAGGATCTGGAACATGCTAAAGATTCTTTTTAGATCCAAAGAAAACAGGGGACTGGAGACCCATTTTGGACTTCACCAATCTGAACAAATCTGTGAAAAAGACCAAGTTCCGGATGGTGACACTGCAGTTACTTCCATTTCTGGAAAAAGACAATTGTATGTGCTTTATAGACCTTCAGGATGCGTACTACCACATTCGAATGGAAAGGCCATCAGTGTACTACCACATTCAAATGGAAAGGCTATCCAGAAGATGCTTGCATTTCTGGTTAGGAGCAAGTCATTTCCAGTTTTAGGCTGTGCCCTTTGGTCTCATTCCCCCAGAGAGTTCACCAAGTGCATCACAGTAGTGGTGGCTCACCTGAGACGCTGAGGATTCAATATCTGGATGACTGGCTCATAACCTCCCCTACAAGGCATCTTCTCCTAAAATCCAGGGACTATATACTCTTCAACTCTTTCTTCTTAAGTATTACCATAAGCTACAAAAACTCTGCTCTAGAGTCATGTTGTCAAAACTTTATGCTCCTAGGAGTGGAGATAGATATGACCACACTGGTAGCAAGACTCCCTCAAGACCGAATAGACTACTTCCTCCTTTGTGAGATTGTTGATCAGGAAAATGTGAGCCTCTGCAAAACTGGTTCTTCAAGTACTGGGGAAAATGGCTGTGTCAGTTGTACTTATTCCCCTAGCTCTTTTCCATACAAGAATACTTCACTGGTCACTTTCTGCACAATGGTCTGTCCTAGAGCTTCCAGTGTCGCACAAGATCCTGATAGCTAATTCCTGCAAAAGGCTCTGCAGTGGTGGCTTCACTCTCCCATAATGTCTCAAGGCAGTCATTTTATCCCCTCTTAACCCCAGGCCACAGTTGCCATGCTTCCCTGATGGGGGGGGGGGGGGGGGGGCAGCAACTACTTTGCCTGATTCCTCTCACGGGGGGAGTCGCCAAGGGATGTGCTTGTTTATGATTGGCCTTTTGGACTTTATGCTTTTCTTCCAATCCCTCTAATTCCTAAATTTTTGCAGAAAGTAACCTTGTTAGAGGCTACAATAATCCTGATTACCACCTACTGGCTTCAACAAATCTGGTTTCTTTTTCTTCACTCTTGCCTTTGGGACAAACCATGGATTTTGGGCCCTACTCTGGAACTTCTGACTCACCTGTCAGGAATGGTTCATCCCAGCTTGGACAGTCTGAAACAGCTTGGCTGTTAGTTTCCTTGATTGCCAGGTTTCCTCTCCTTTCCTCCCCCAGTCAGACATTTTGTTATCTTCTCATAAAACATCTACACTTCTCATAAAACATCTACACGTAAATTGTAGAAAAGTAAATGGAGGATTTTTGCTACGTAGCCCATCGATAATCGGATCCTTTTTCTCTGCCCATACATTCTATTTTAGAATTTTTGACAAAATGTTTCAATGAAGGAGCTGCAGCAGCCACTATTAGAGTTCACTTGGCAGCAATTTCCATGTAGGAGAAAATGGTTATGGAATCCTGTCTCTCAAACTTTGTAAGGCTTTCTTAAAAGGAACTACTATAAGACCACCATAAAAAAAATCCAACACTGCCCTGGGATCTGATTTTTGTCTTGTCAAACACTGTAGCTCCTCTCTCTGAATCAGCTGCATACAATTTAAAATATTATCTGGTTGAAGTAATAAGCACTAGAAAGAGCATTTTCCATGAGATTTTTATCTTGTCAAACACTGTAGCTCCTCTCTTTGAATCTGCTACATGCAATTTAAAATTTTATTTGGCTGAGTAATAACCACTAGAAAGAGCATTTTCCACGAGAGTTTCTGAATTGCAAGCTTTGCCTGCCAAGCCCCCGTACCTAATTTTTCATAAGGATAGAGTTTCTTTATGCACTAACCCCTCATTTCTACCAAAGGATGTCGGAAAGTAAGCTAAACCAATCTGACCTACCAGTTTTCTTTCCAAATTTTCAAAATAAAGGAGAATATTCACTGCACCTTTTAGATGTTCATAGACTGTTAACGTTTACTTGCGTCGAACTTCAGAAATTACAAAATCAGATCAGCTCTCTATTTCTTATTCAGACATTGGAAAAGGTCAACCATTCACCAAAGTTACTTTATCCAGATGGCTTACACTATATCCTACATTTACAACACTAAGAGTAGAGCCCTCCCAAATCTCGTTAAAACTCATTCCACCAGGTCAGTGACCATGTCTGCAGCCTTCCAAGCTAGATTCCTTTTGGATATCTGTGCTGCAGCAACATGGGCAAAACATCGTACGTTTTATTACTCATTGCAAAGTGGATTTGAACTCTAGGAATAGAGCCTCCTTTGGTTCTATGGTTCTGAGGAATATTCTCCCATGAGCCACCAAAGAGTCAGGTTGTTTGGGATGCAGGCCCATCAGTGAGAATAAATGCGAGATTGACATCACCACTTAAAGAAGTTATGTACTTACCATAACATTCCATGTGTGTTGTCCATCTTTACAGTTTATTCTCACAACCCTCTGTCCATACCCCCTGCCTACACTCCTGGGAGACAGAGTAGTATAAATTGGATGCTACAGGACTATATTGCCTCAGAATTGATATCCTACTTGTGTGAATATATTAGGGGTAAGCCCATAACCATTTTCTCATGCATGGACATTTGAAATTGCTGCCAATTGAACTCTAATAGTGGTGGCAGCAGCTCCTTTGTTGAAAAGTTTTGTCTAAAATAGATCCTTTTTCTGCACCCATATATTCTATCTGATTATCGCTGGACCATTTAGCAAATCTCTTCCATTTACTTTTATACAATTTACGTGTAGATGTTTTATGAAAAGATAAAATGTCTGGGAGGAAAGGAGAGGAAAGCTGGTGATCAGGGGGAACTGGAGCAGCCAAGCTGTTAGTTTGAGATTCCAGGTTGGGATGAGCCTTTCCTAACTGGTGAGTCAGAAGGTCTGGAGCAGGGTCCAGAATCCATGGTTCATCCCAAAGGCAAGACTGAAGAAAGGGAAACCAGATTTGACATCAAACTTGCTTTCTGCAAAAACTTGGAAATTAGAAGAAAGGCATAAAGTAGTCCCGAAGGCCAGTCGTGAACAAGTGCATCCCTTGGTGACTCCCCTGTGGGAGGGATCAGGACAAAATAATACATTTCTGGATGATCCCTTCTGTAACTTCCTGACTGAGGGACCACTGTTGAGGCCATAAAATGGCTCTGCTCAATGTGTCTGCAATCACGTTGGACTTCTCCAGGATGTGCATTGCTATCAGAAAGTGGTTGGGGCCATTGCCCATTGCCAGACCCTTGCAGCTTCTTGACAAAGGGGGTAAGATCTGGTTCCCCCTGTTTATGTACCAGACTACAGACATGTTGTCTGACTGGATTGCTATTGTTCCTAGATGGAGAGTGTCTTGAAATGCTTTCACTGATAAAAGCACTGCTGTCATCTCCAGGATTTTTATGTGCAAATGGACCTCGTGTTCCTGCCAGATGTCTTGAACAGTCTTCCCTATATAATGGTCCCCCCACCTTGTTTGGGAAGCGTCCATGGTAATTATGGCCTGGGGTTGAGAGGGGATGAAGTGACTCCCTTGAGACACTAAGGGAGAGTGAAGCCACCATTGGAGATCTTTTTTGCAGGAATTAGTTATCAGGGTCTTGTGTGACATTGGAAGCTTCAGAATAGACATTGTGGGGAAAGTAACAATTGAAATTTTCTCATATGGAGCTACGGGAATGAGTATGATTCATGCAGCCATTTTCCCCAATACTTGAAGAACAAGTTTTGCAGAGGCTCACATTTTCCTGATTCCCAATCTCACATAAAGGCAAATTTAGTCTACTCTGTCTTGTGAGAGTCTTGCTACTAGTGTGGTCATATCTATCTCTGCTCCTATTAAGACTAAGTTTTGACATGGGTCTAGAGCAGAGTTTCTGTAGTTTACAGTAATACCTAAGGAGAAACAGAGTTACAGTCCCTGGCTTGTAACAGAAGATGCCTAGTCGGGGAGGTTTTGAACCAGTTGTCTAGATATGGAAACGCCCAGAATCCTTGACTTCTCAGGTCAGCTGCCACTACTGCCATGCACTTGGTGATCTGGGGGCTGTAGTGAGACCTAGGTTCAGAGCTGAAAACTGGAAATGACTGGCTCCTAGCCAGAAGTGCAAGTATCTTCTGGATCACCTTTCCGTTAGAATGTGGTAGTATGCATCCTGAAAGTCTGTAGAGCACATCCAGTTGTCTTTTTCCAGGAATGGAAGTGTCAACTGTAGTGTCACCATCCAGAATGTGGTCTTTTTCACAGACTTGTTCAGATTGCTGAGGTCCAAAATGGGTCTGCCGTCCTCTGTTTACTTTGTTGCCTGTCCCTTCTAACTGGGTGCAATGTCTGGAAGTGACTGATTTATGGGAACGGGGCAGGAGAAGGGGATGATGTACCCTCTTGATATAATGTCCTGCTCTCATTTGTCATTAACTTTTGCCTGGTTTCTCGGTGCAAAGACAATTGACCCCAGACTGCCTCCAGAGGTGAGTAATTGGGCACTCCTTCAGGAGCACTACAAGGGTCTACCAAAGAGATTCTCTGGAGCCCTGATTCTGTGGGACTCCCCTCCCGCGAAGGCGGCGTTTTCCATTATTGTTCCCCCTCTGCCTCTAGGCGAACTTTCACCTTGTGTGTCCTGGAAAGACCTTTTTGACTTTCTGAACCACATTTTCCCCACTACCTCTCTGACTTTTTGGCAACAGTCTAGTAGGTGTGGAAAAAAGCACTCCAGCGGCATATAAGGTCTTGCTTTCCTGTTCACACCTGGTGAACATCTCTTTAACCTTAGACTGGAAAAGAGAGGAGCCATCAAAAGGGGTGTTAATGAAGGAAGACTTGAAGAGCTCCGTAAAATCTCAAAGGCGCATCCAGGCCTGCATCCTAAGAGATGCCTGAACCCACTGCCCTACTCGATCCATGTGCTATATATAATATAAGCCACGTGGATGAGTTGACTGATTTTAGGATGGTGAGCTGAGCATTGACCATCTGCCCACCATGTCTGCTACAGCTCCTTGGAGGGAGTTTATAGGTTCATAGGTGTTTACTAGGCTAACGACCACAAGGGGCTTTTTAATTGTAGCCATGCATCCCAAATCTAAGACTAGTTCTGATACCCTTGATAAGTTTAAGCATGGCTCTGGGAGATGAACCCTTTACAGGTTACAGTTTGCATAAAATACTTAGCTGCCAGGAGTCTGATAGTTCCTTTAACAGGTCTCTCTGCAATGTTGTGAAATGGGTAAGGTAGTTCAGTGACTGTAAGGCAAAGGTTGCTGACAAAAAGACATGCTTCCCATACCCATCCATGGTCCTGAAATCTTTATTCGGAGGATGAATAGAGGCACTAGTCTCAGCTCCTTTTTAGTTGCTGCTCCCATGACCATGGCATCAACTGCGACACTTTTTGTCAAAAAAAATGTCTTGTCTTTAGAGGCTGTAATGTATTTGTTTGGTCTTCTAGGAGTAGGCTGTATGGAGTCTGGGGTCTCCCAAGCCTTCCGAGAGTAACTCAATAAGCTCATCTGAAGGTGGGGTCACCCAAGAGGTTAAAGGGCAAGACCCAAAGGCCTTTAGGTAAACAGACTCCACAGCCAAAGGGGAGGTGGACTGCTAATCACCTGTTTTAAAATTTCCAGGATGTCTACAAAGGAAACATCTTTAGGAGGTGACCATGGGAACCCTTTTGCTTTGTCATGGTCAGTATCAGATGTAACAGACTTCTCCGGGGGGGTCAAGATGCTTCCTCTTGCATGTTTTCGTTTGACAGACCACCTTGGTGGAATATTCTGGGGAGGTTTCAGAAGAGGGGAGTGTCCCTTGCTGGACATCCCGAAGTCTGGGGTCTCTGTGATCCTGTAGAGAGGGTATGTGAGAAAGCAAATACACCTGCACAGAACTTAGAGGAAGATCAGAGGGAGATTCTCTGACTGGGAAGTACTCGGCACCCTCCTCATAACATCAAAGCAGGGGTAGACTGCCTATGAAGAGATCCTCGGATTCGGCAAATGGGTTTTCTGGGTCGATGGAACCTTCAGATTAAAAGACAGAAGCTTCAAAGCAGAGGCAGGAGCTGAACTCACCTGTGCTGAAGCCTCCAGTGGCAGGGTTGGATCCCGAGAGATCCGCACCGGCCTCCAAAGACCCAACCGGAGAATGTCTGCTCCCAGGGATCTTCTACTGTAACTGGCAGAAACGCTCAGGCCAGATACTGGATCAGAGAAGCCAGTGGGTTCTGGACCCAACACAGACACAAGTTGTAGGAAACTTCTGGTTCCAAAACCAAGGGACAGATCGGAGAAGGAGCAGGTGCTAAAGGGGAGGGTTGTGTATGATCCAATTCCTTTGAGCTTGGATCCAATAATAATTTGGTAAAGGCCGGTGTCTGTAGCAGCCTCTGCCCCAACTTATCCACATCTACATCAGACAGACTCCTGGTGGACAGGTAGAAAGGGTAGATGATCTAGATCTGGTCAAAAATAGTGATGGGAGCCGGGGGGGTGGGGGGGCAGAATTCTTCCAAAGAAGGTGATTGGCTCAGATACCTGAATTCGAAAGCCAAGGTAGAGTTCGGAGCCGAGGGCTCCAACTGCTCCGAAGAAGCTTTGGATCCAAGATCAGCTGTCTGCTCCATAGGTACCATTGGAGCACACAGTCTAGGTGCTTTTTGCTTCGGCTCCAAGAAGGATCTTTACGCCGAGGGACGTTTTTGTGACTTCTCCAATTTTTCAGACATTTCAGATTTAGAAGATCGTTCCAGGGATATAGCCTTAGAAAATACTCTCTGGTTAAATCCATGGCAGATGGAACAGAATTCTTGCAGGTGAAGAGACCTCAAGCAATACACAGTGTGTGAGTCACTAAGGAGCATCTTTTTCCTGCATTTTTCATGCTTTTTAAAGCCAGGAGGCTTGCCTTTCTTTTTATAGACATCCTATAACAAAAAAGAGACTTTAAGAGAGAGACGCACACAAACCACACAAGCAGTCCTCTAATTTAAATGTACTTGTGAAAGAGAGAGAGCTTTTTTTTATTCACCCTCTAACTAAACCAGGTGATTAGGCAAAGGGAGACTGGGAAAGGGGGGGAAACATCCTCTAACTTAACTGATGCTAACTAGTGAAAGTACCAACTTTCCTAACACTTGGTCTAAAAGGGAATTAAGAGAGGGAAAGATGTGTAAAACTAAATAGAAAAAAATTAAACTAATTATAAGAAAATTTGAGAGATACTTTAAGATAACAATAGTAACACTTAGCCCAGAGTTTTAGTAGAAACTCTTGCAGAGCAGCAAACGAGATCTAGGGAAGCGAAAGGGTTGCATTATGGGTAAAGAGGGATGCTATCGAGCTTTGTTGAAGACCTCAAGCTTTGCAAATGGTCAAGGCTGATCAGATGGATCATGTCTAACCCATCAATGAGAAAAAAATGTGAGATTGACAATATCACATGAAATGTTTTCAGGATGATTATTCAGCAGAATTCCTGAGAAAGGAAAGAGGAGTACTTGTATTAATTGCAAGAAGAGCTTCAGTAGTGATGGAAGAAGATATATACTAATGACAGATTTATAGTGCCAAGGGGCTACTGGCAAGAAAGGATTACACTTGCATCTATTTACAGTCCGTCTAAACCTGCCGTAATAACACTTAAGACATTTCTGGGAGAAATCTGTTTTAGGAAAGGATATTACAGATAGGTTAGGACTGGAATTTGATTTGCAGCAGTGAAGATGTCTGAGGGGGCTCAAAAGGGAAATATAACAAAGGAGGGTAGATTTTTTAATACATTTATGAAAATACTTTGCATGGAATATGTAAATTCAGTAACAGGAGTTTCGAGTGAATTTACATATTATACCTCCAAGATATAAAAACTGGGCTAAACTAGACAGAATTTACATTTCACAGGAACATGTGCATTTAATTGAAGGTCTTGATACTTGCCCAAAAACTATTTCAGATCCTGCCCAATAATAGCTAAAATAAAAGCATAGGGTAATGGAGTAAAAACGAGACATCAGTGCTTTCCCACCTATCTGAAGAGAGGACTGTAAGAAATGGGTTGTGTAGATTATTCAGGAGCAGTTAGAGGACAGAAATTTATTCCGAAAAAATAGCTACAGAGTGGGAGAATTTAAGGAGGAGTTTAGAAATAGGGTGGAAATAAAAGAAAGTGAGCTATGGTTAAAAAATTAATAGAGGGCTGACAAATGTGAAAGTATTGCAGAATAGGGGGAATCTCTAAGAACAAGAGGAGGATCGACTGCAGAATGCTAGACAAAAAAAAAAGGGATTACCTCAATATGCATGAGTATAGAAAGGCTGCTGTTGAGCAGCGGTTTCTTCAATAACATTAGAGCACAAAAACTTTTAGTATGACTCGGGCAACAGAAAGTAGAAGTGGCTGTCACCAAACTTAGCCTAAAACAAGGAAGGTAACGAGATTCGAGCCTATATTGAATAATTGAGAATTGAATTTGCCGAATGGTATTTGCATCGAAAATACTGTTCAGAGAATTCCCACCCCCGCTAATTATATATACCAACTTCGAGACTGCACTACAGTGAGGAAAGGTGCAAATTTTCCGATCTTCACTGTACTGTGATCTCAATATTAACACTTGAATGGTATTTTCAATGTAAATACCATTCTGTGAATTCAATTTTCGATTATTCAATATTAGACCCACAGGATCCTCTAGAGTTATTAAAAATATTTAGGAAATTCTGAAAGTCTCTCTATAAAGGAGAGAAATATGAAAAATCATGAAAAGATGCAAATGGAAGTTTTTATGGAAGAATTAAATATGCCAAGGTTAGAGGTAGATGAGGCTCATTTACAACCCGTTAGGATAGGAGGAGATGAGATAAAAATTGTGATGTATAACCAATCTACAGGAAAGTCCCCGGGAATAGATGGTATTCGTGTGGAAGTTTGGTAGCTAGGGGAAAAAAATTAAGATCTGGAAGTTTTTTAACAATGTTTTTAAGAGGAGAAGTACTAATGTCTTGGAAGAAAGCAGTGGTAGGGTAAAGATCCAATCAGATCCAGCTTCATACAGGCCCATTTCAGTACTAAACCATGATTATAAAGTGTTTGTCTATAATGGCTAAAAGAATGGCAAACGTAATGCCAGAACTGATAGATATGGATCAGTGTGGTTTTGTAGAGGGGAGGCTAACATTTGACAACATTAACAGAACATTGATTATCCAGGGGGAAGCAGAATGTAAAAATACCATTGCTGCTGGTGGGTCTTGATGCAAAGAAAGCATTTGATAGAGTAAGGTGGGACTTTGGGCACGGCAGTGGAAGCATTTGCATTTTATGAAAAAAATAAGGTTGATTAGGAATGTGTGTTAGGGTTCAGAGGCAAAGGTGGGGTCCACTCTGATGGGTCTATATTAAAATCTCGAAGTCTGACAATATCGAATACGATATTGTTGACACGAGAATACCGAAAGCGCACTACAGTGAACATTGGGAGATTTCCGTTTACTTCAATGTAGTGCATTCTCGGAGTTGGTGTATTTTAAGTAGAGTGGGTGTGGGGTGTGCAGGGGAGCTTGCCCCCCTGCCTACACACTATTTAGTTTTTTTTTTTTTTTTTTTTTTTTTATAATTTGGTATTTATTTTTGGTTTTGATGGTTTAAGACTTCGATCACTAAAGTTCGATCTTTAGTGATTCGAAGTTTTAAACCTTCAAGATTATAATATAGACCCCTCTTTGATAGCTTCTCCTTGAGCAGAGAAACCAGGCAAGGGTGTTTTCTTTCCCCTTTATTTGCATTATATTTAGAACCATTGGCAAAGAATACTCAGAAATTCAAGGATATAATTAGTATGGTAGTCAAAATAGCTGGCTTTATTTGCAGATCTTATTTTACACCTGACGGAACCAGAAAGAGATATTACAGTGTTGTGGAACATTTTGAAACAGTTTCATATCTTTTCTGGATGCAAAATTAATGAAGCTAAAACAGACAGTAGCTGTAAATTATGTACCCACACACGAATTGGTTCAGGAATATCCAAATTTATTGGGACATAATAAAGTATTTAGGAGTATGGATTAAAATGATTCTAGTGCAGCAGCTAAGGATGTGTGAGAAGGGAAACAAAAGATAATACAAAAACTGAGAAAATGGAAGTTTGTTATATGGATAATAAAATGCAAGCAATTAAATGTTTCTAGTCCCTTTAGTCTTCTACACGTTAGCATATTTTTATCAACCAGAAGAGAAGTTGTAGATAGCAATTAATAGAGAGCTGACGGACTTTATCTGGGAGGGGAAGATGACAAGAGTCTAGTGGGATAAGATGATTCTTCTAGTAGAACAGGACAGATTGGATTTACCCAATTTGAAGGGGTATTTCAGAGCTACACAGTTAAGACTGCTCTACATAGCACAAGCATAAAACTATATTTCAGAGTGGAAAGGGATGATGAAACGGGGGAGCTTAAGAAACAATGAGAGACTGGGATTTTGGATGTAGGTCATTAAGATTAAGATTAACAGTAATCATACAGAATATTATGTCCATAAAGTAGGAAGTATTCTAAGAACTAAGCCAACACAGGGTTGGAGTAAGGAGATTCTGCCGATAAGGATGATTACAATTAGGGATGTAGACAATAGGCAATAGCTGGAATTCATTGGAGAAAACTGGCAAGCAAGGTATCTGGAGCAAATAACTAGAGAAGGAATGTTAATAGAATGGGAAAATGTCAAGAATTTATTGGGACTGCAGGTTAGAGATTGCCTTCCCTAGAAGGGATTGATGTCAAGAGTATAGGCAAAGAGAAAGAACTGGGGTTTCATAAACGAAAGACCAGCACTGGCAGAGGCTTTAGTAGAATCTAGAACAGAAGCTGCTATTTAAAAAGGAATAATTAGTAGAGCATACAAAATGTTGCATGATAACTAGAAGAATCAGAGGAGGTTGGAAAGGATTGGGGAAAGAGATGAGGATATATGTATGTCTCCCAAATATGCAACAAAATCTAGAAGATTTAGGATTTTTGCCAGGAACTGTTTGTATGGACACTTCTATATCCCTAGAAGACTCCAGAGAATTTTTCCTCGGACAGTAATGTTGGAGGTGTGACGAATGAAAGAGGTAATTGGGAACATATTTTCTGGGAGTGCGGTGAATTGGGGGAGTTTAAGGATTCCCTGCTGGATGCACTGTTAGAGATGCTGGGTGGGCAGATTGGTCTGACGAGAGAGATGATTTTTCTGAGCTGTGATACAGAATCAGAATTGCCTAGGCATAGCAAGGCCTTGCTGTGTCTTATAATGGTGGCTGCCAAAATGATTACTAGAAAATGGAAATCAAAATCTAAACCAACTATACTAGCAATAGTGAGTATAGTAATGTAAATAAAACTGGAATAGAGATCTTTAGAAAAGGGTAGGCACAAACTACATAGGGGAAAATTGGAATTGTAGGAACAGTGCATACAAGGGAGGAGTGAGGTTTAAAAGCCGACAGGACTTAAATGAGGTATGTAATATTTGAACCATTGGGTAGATATGTTTGCAAATGGAAGTCAATATGTTTTTTGATGTAAAATGCTTGCAACTAGGATTGTCTGTGGTTTATTTTAATTTATATAAATGTATGATTGCCTGTGGAGTAAGTGGTTTAATAAAGATGTTTCTTAAACTTTACTAGCACATCTCCATTCCATCTTTCTCCCTAAGTTAGCGCACTCTAGCCACAGGCTATAGTTCCTCTCTTCCTCCCTTATACGTTCTGGCGACATTCACTCCAATCCAGGGCCTCAAACCCCACCATTTCCCCAGCACTGTAACTCACCTAAACTGTCAAAAAATAGCCACTCAACTACCAACTTCCAAAGGATCTGTAACAAAACCTCTGAGCTCCATGCTTGGCTCTCCCAAAACAAAACTTGTATCCTTGCAGCTACTGAAACTTGGTTACCTTCCATATTAGACACAGAGATTCTCCCTTCTGATTTTAATATAATTAGGGTAGACTGGCAACATAAAGGAGGTGGTGTTACCCTCTTCTACCCCAATACTCTCAATGCAACCCCTTTCACTGGTTCAGTCCCTCACTCTCAAAATGCAGAAGTCCTAATTTCATTCTTAGATTTCAACAACTCCAAAAAACTGTGCAATAGTCACTTACATTCCCCTGGGAAATAACATCCCTGTTTTAGAAGATATACTATCCTGGGCTTCCTCCACTATAAAAAAATGAAACTATTTTAGGTGACATGAACATCGACTGAACTTCTGCATCTTCTAACCAGTCTTCTTCCAACATAAATTTATTTCATTTTTCTCAACTAATCAATACATGCACTAGATATAACCAGAAAACTAATAAAAGCTCAATACTAGAGTGGATCTTAGTCTCAGACCCATCCAAATGACCTGAATCTGGTACTATGGCAAATGCTTGCAGTGACCATCTTCCCAGCCTTCATTCGAAAATGTTCATCACTCCCAAAAACCCACAAGTGTCAGGTGATACAAGACCTATCAAAATTCTGTCCACAAACCTTCAGTGGTATAAGAAATCATAATTGGAACTGCGTTAAAACCCTTCCCCTTGATGATGATGTTCTCTACTTCAATAACACCTTTCTAAACATTCTGCATAGCTTAGCACCCACCAGATCTAAAAGAATCAAATCCGGATATGCTCCCTGGCTCTCAAAATCTACTAGAGAAACTATGAAAAACAGGGATAAAGCCTGGAGATGTTGGCACAATTCTAAAACTCCCTCCAATCTTGTCCTTTATAAACAGCTTCGAAGCCATGCCAAAAAACTCCTCTACAAAGACTACCAACAATATTACTGGAACCTACGGACAAATAGGAAAAATAACCCCAAACTTTTCTGGTCTTCTGTCACTACTCTTCTACACCCTGGTACAAAATACAATCCCTGCCCTTACCCTAATATGTCACCTGACCTTATTTGCCTCTAAATTCAACTCCTACTTCATTGATACTGTAAAAAACCTTACAACCTCCTTTTCCCAAGCCTTACCAACTAACCGTAGTCCCATACCGACTCCCCCTCCTCCACCAGTACAAAATCTCTCAGGCCTAACCCCCCCCCCCCCCACAACGGCACTAAGGAATCGCTCATACAAGAATTCAATCTCTCCCCTATTTCCACTTCCTTTATAAAGAAATGTATCCAAAACCTAAAGCCCTGCTCTAATTCAACCGATAATATTCCTGCCAAATTCCTCAAAATTGCTGCCAATACTGTAGCCTATCCAATCAGTATTTTAATGAACAGGTCTCCAGGAATCCTGTCTTCCCTAATAATAACAGAAAACACTGGTGATGCCAAGGTAAAACCACCAAGACTTTATTTAACTATACCAAGTAACTGACTAAGCACTTTCACCCATGTGGGGCATCTTCAGAGTCAGTTTTTCACATCTGATCACAACCTTTAAATACACATTTCAATTAACACTGAAATCAAAAAGTAATTGGTTACAATGAATCTATCCTCTTAACTTTTGTATTTTAACCCTTAACTGTCATTAATGTAATTGTTATGTAAATTTTGTATATAAACACCAAATATTCAGTAAATAAAAACATGACCAATATTATTTCATTACCTAAAGCTCAAAACATACATTTAAAACATATTGTTCAATAAATAAAATGTAAATATGTAAAGAAATATGTAAAAAAAATATATGTGTGTATGGATATATAAAAAAAGTAAAAAACAAAGAATAAATGCAAAATAGGTAGTGTAACAATATACATGTAGGCACATGTACCTCATACATCTGATTGAAAGTCAAAAATACTCTATTGTTTTGTCTATTAGATACAAGCTGCCTTGTGTTTCAATATAAACGCTAGAGATATGATGTCATTAATGCCAGGTGCACTGCTTGCATCCAGTCGTATTTGCCACAAGCATTCCCTGACTTCTAAAATGGTTTTATAGTCACCACCAAACTCCTTGGTGTATAGCCTGTTTATAACAAAAAATAAAAACTTTTTGTAATTAATACAATCTTTACTGTGATTGTACAGTGTCCCTATTATGTTCCATAATTCTTTGTCTCAACTTTCTTGTGGTCATACCAATATAGAAAGCTGGACAAGATAAACAAGTAGCCGCATATATGACCATTTTGGTATTACAATGACCAGGACTCTTCAAAGACCTCTTAAAATTACCCACTTGGACATATGGGCCATCATTAATGTATTTACACACCTAAATCATCATTTCTTTGCCTACTTTAACTTAATTCAGAGATCTTGCTCAGAACACCTTTTCATAAATCTTTTGCATGCATGCCTCTGGCCTACCTTACTCATATTCTCAAACTTTCATTGTTTGTTTTTCTTATCCATTGTACCCATAATATTGTTTTCCTCTGTAATATTGTTAATTTGTCTCTATTCGTATGTATTTGTATGTCTGTTTGGGACTTTTCTCCTCGGGTCTCCACTGAAAAAAGGATAATTCTTACCCAGCTGGACCAACCCGGTTAACAAATTCAAATAAATAAATAAATAAATTTACATGCTTTACACTTGCCACATTTAGCCATCCTGGCAGGCCTTTGACCAGTAAGCGTAGATGTTCTTTCCAAATGTTCTTTAATATTCAAACCCTACTGTTGATAAAAAGGGGACACTTTCCTAATGTGTTTTGCATGTCTGTGGGGAATACACTTTTCCATGTCCATTGAATGATGTTTTTAACTTCAGTGGCTATGGTATTATGGTATTATGTTGTAAAACCATACCTGTTTGAACATTCTTCTCTTTATATGTATGGATATTACCCTTCTCTGCATCCCTTTGGCTGTCTACCAAAATAGGCCTGAAGTCTGTGGCCCTTCTTTTAATAATATCCTGTTTAGCTGTAGTAAGTAAATCCATGGGAATAGCCCCATTGGACAAACAAGTCATTTAGTGCCTCCAGTTCTTCCAGGAATCTGTTGTCCTCACTAACTATGCGTGACCCCCTAATCATCTGGCCTTTGGCCACGTTCTTTTTTACATAATAAGGATGGCAACTGTTGTAGTGTAAAAATGTGTTACTATATGTTTTCTTCCTAAATAATTTGGATTCTGCCTTTCCGTCTTTGATGTATAAATGTAAATCCAGATAGTCAATGGTGTTTCTGTCCGCCTTGTTGGTGAATTTTAAAAATGTTGTAGTGTTGCTCAGATAACCTATAAAGTCATCCAACTCATCTCGGGTGCCTTTCTAAAGGAACAGTATGTCATCCAAAAATCTTAGGTAAATGATCATCTTGGATCTGTAATCAGGTGACAAAACATACTGTTCCTCCCATTCAGCCAATACTAAGTTGGCATAAATGGGTGCACATTTAGCACCCATAGCAACCCCAGTAGATTGTTTATAAAATTCACCTTCAAAGCCAGTGTAATTGTTTTCCAAAACAATCCGCATCAAATCAACAAGTAGACATCTCTTCACCTGATATATATGGCTGTATTTAGCTAAACTGCTAGCGAACCAGTCTAAACCAGTGTCATGGGGAATCATTGAAAACAAATTTACTATGTCAACAGTTACAAACCAAAATTCCCCTAAATTTATGTCAGACAGGGGCCTAAGGCAATCCAAACAGTGCCATGAGTCTTTGCTAATGGTTCCGTTTTTGATCCTCTAGCCGCCACTATCTGTCTAAAAGGGGGGTTGATAATGTCTTTATGAATCTTGGGGATTCCAAATAAACTGGGCATAACTGGATGTTCCACTAGCAAATAGTTGTACTCATCATAATTATTTATTCCTTCACAAAGGAATTCATAAAGTTGCCAGTCAATTTTTGTATATGCCCTTTGAACTTCAAATTTGGAAACCAATTCATAGGTGTTAGAGTCATGTAAAATACTCTGCATATTCCAGGAGTAATCGGTGTTCGTCATAATGTCTACGCTGCCCCCTTTATCTGGTTTCATGACCCTATAATCATTACTAGATGAAAGTTATTTTAAACAAAATTCTTCTTCAGACGTTAAGTTTTTGTTGTTGATAGGTAACTTTTTGTCAATCAGTCTCCTGATCTGGGTAGTACACAAAATTCAAATGTTAATATCAAAGGGTTGCAAGATGGTATAAACGCACTACTTCTTTTAAGTGTAAAAATTTCTGTCTCTCTGTCAATTTGGTGTTTATTAAAAAACAACCTTAAATTTAACTGCCTAGTGTACAACTTTAAATTAATAAGTAATTTACTAATGTCATGTTTGAAACTTGGGACAAACGAAAAACCCTTTTTCATTAAACTCAAATAACTTTTAGAAATGTCCAAATCAGAATAATTATAAATGTGAAAAGATTTATCGCCAATTATGGTAGGGCCCTCATTACTATTGGTACCGAAAATTTGAGTCAAAGGAGTAGCAAATAGACCAAAAGAGGTGCCTGTTGGCAAATCGTTGTTAACCAATGGGCCATCTTATATTATTGGGGGTAGAATCTAAAACTTTCATCAGTTGTAATTGTTTTGTCTGTGATGCCAGCTGTTGCTGTTGAAATTGTTCCTCCTCTGTCCCCCACCCCTCCAGTTGCTTCCTCACTGGAACCCCTGTCTTTGGGGCATTCTCTGGTCCAAATTGTCCTGTGGCTGACCCCGATTTCTTAATCAGTCTGAGCGCCACAGTGGGGTTGGTTCTCTAAAAAAAACCTATTTCTTCTTCTGTGTCAATATGTGTCTTTTCAGTGTCACCCACCTCAGTTTGAGTCGTCTCCCTCCTTGTGCCCCCTTCCCTAGTGCCCTCTCTTGTGTTAGGCGAAGGATAGGCCCTCTTCTCTTTATATTCATTGGTATCTCTTAGAATCATTTTTTGTTTTCTCTCCATACTAACTTTTACAAACTTGTCAAGATCAATTGTAATCTTCTCAAACCTGTTTCTATTACTTTCAAACAGTAAGTCATTCATAATACTTTGTTTAAGAATGACCAATTCATTCTTTAAATTGTTGAGCCTACTGGTGTTGTCCCTGATTAGTATTCTCATCAGGTCAAATCCTGTTCTATCAAATAGCTCTAACATACTGTGATATGCTTCTGAGTCAGCCTCAGTACCCATTGGTATTTTGAAAACCCTAAGGCCTCTAGGGCTTGGTTCAGTTCAATAGAACGCTCCAAGAAGACATTAACCATCTGCAATGATTTGTATTTCCTGGCTAATTTCTCAAACTTTAATAACTGGGACTTGAGTGTTCCTAGATCAGGATTCTGTAGCCTAGATGTTGTATCGCCCAAGACAGGAGGTATTAAAAAACTCTCTATATCAAATAGTGACATTCCAGGTCTATTATTACTTTCACCCCCTTCCGTTCTGTTGGTACTACTGTTGTTGTTGTCCACCCTCGATGTAATGTTCCTTTCCACCCTCGATACATTACAATCCCTCGATGTAATGTTCCTTTCCACCCTCGATACATTACAATCCCTCGATGTAATGTTCCTTTCCACCCTCGATGCATTACAATCCCTCGATGTAATGCTCCTTTCCACCCTCGATACATTACAATCCCTCGACGTAATGTTCCTTTCCACCCTCGATACATTACAATCCCTCGATGTAATGTTCCTTTCCACCCTCGATACATTACAGTCCCTCGATGTAATGTCCCTTTCCACCCCCGATATATTACAATCCCTCGATGTAATGTTCCTTTCCACCCTCGATATATTACAATCCCTCGATGTAATGTTCCTTTCCACCCTCGATATATTACAATCCCTCGATGTAATGTTCCTTTCCACCCTCGATACATTACAATCCCTCTATGTAATGTTCCTTTCCACCCTCGATACATTACAATCCCTTGATGTAATGTTCCTTTCCACCCTCGATACATTACAATCCCTCGATGTAAGGTTCCTTTCCACCCTCGATACATTACAATCCCTCGATGTAATGTTCCTTTCCACCCTCAATACATTACAATCCCTCGATGTAATGTTCCTTTCCACCCTCGATACATTACAATCCCTCGATGTAATGTTCCTTTCCACCCTCGATACATTACAGTCCCTCGATGTAATGTTCCTTTCCACCCTCGATACATTACAATCCCTCGATGTAATGTTCCTTTCCACCCTCGATACATTACAGTCCCTCGATGTAATGTTCCTTTCCACCCTCGATACATTACAATCCCTCGATGTAATGTTCCTTTCCACCCTCGATACATTGCAATTATGCTGTCTTTCTGTAGAAGTCCCTGGTGGTGTGTGCATAGTAAATAGTTCAACCCGTGTACTAGTTAAACTGTCATTTTTGTTAGCCTGTAATAAAGTAATGATTTGTCTAGATAGTTCTAAATATTCAGTCATAAGTTGTTCCATTATAAACAGTGGAGCCTTGTAAATATAACAAATGTAAAGTGTTAAATAATATTTAATCTCTGACTACCAGGCCTTGATGTCAATGAACTAGTATACCAGCAAAAAAAAAAAAAAAAACGCCTAAACTGGAATCTGTGGTTGTATATTCAAAGAGCCACCATTACTCTAGCAAAAACATTCTTTAAGTATAGATAAAATGAAAAAATAAAAATAAACACCTATAAAAATAATTATAAAACTAAACTGCTAATGTAATATTGTAGTATCCACTTAGTCTAAAAACTTGTCTGTTTAAACACTGTACACTCTAAAAAAGCAATGGTCTTATAAAATGTACCCTAGTACATCAATCCTTGACATCCATTGGTACTACCAATGAAAAGTAACACTGTGTAGTTTAGAGTAAACAAAAGTGTCTAAGAAACTTTGTATGTAAAACACACACTATGTATTGTTACACTACATATTTTGCATTTATTCTTTTTTTACTTTTTTTATATATCCATACACACATATATATTTTTTACATATTTCTTTACATATTTACATTTTATTTATTGATCAATATGTTTTAAATGTTTGTTTTGAGCTTTAGGTATTGAAATAATATTTGTCATGTTTTTATTTACTGAATATTTGGTGTTTATATACAAAATTTACATAACAATTACATTAATGACAGTTAAGGGTTAAAATACAAAAGTTGAGGATAGACTCATTGTAACCAATTACTTTTTGATTTCAGTGTTAATTGAAATGTGTATTTAAAGGTTGTGATCAGATGTGAAAAACTGACTCTGAAGATGCCCCACATGCGTGAAAGCGCTTAGTTCTTTGGTGTAGTTAAATAACGTCTTGGTGGTTTTACCTTGGTATTGCCAGTGTTTTCTGTTATTATTAGTTATTCATCTACTTGTTGGATGTTTAGTATTGTGTTTTTAAATCCTATATTCCCTGCCTGTGAAAAAAGCAGTAATCCTCCATCTTCATAAAGACGGTCCCTCCTCTGATATCTCAAACTTCCGGCCCATTGCCATCCTATCCCCTAGCTCTAAAATATTGGAAAATGTGTCCATAAACAACTCGTCCATCCCCTTCTTAACCACAACATTCTCTCACCTACCCAGCATGGATTCCATCCAGGGCATAGTATGTCAACCAGCTTCAACTCCTTTTTGGATAACATTAACAAACTGCATGACTGTGGCCATACAGTGTCAGCCCTCTTTTTGGCTGTATCAAAAGCTTTTGATATTTCTCATCCCATTCTGCTATCTCAACTCTCTTTTTAGGGTTATCTTCTCAGTCTCTTAACTGGTTTAGAAGCTATCCTGCAGATAGGCAGCATGCTGTTAATTGGCAAATCTTTCTCTCTCCTTGCCTACATAATCCTATGGGCGTCCCACAAAGCTCAATTTTAGGACCTCTTCTATTCAATATATTTATGAATAATCTGCACCAAACTACTCCAGATGCCTCCCTAGTACAATATGCAGATCTCGACTATAATTTGCTCTGCACCCAATCCTGCATCTCTTCAACAAATGACACAAATAGCATTCAGTATAGTCGAATCTTGGCTCCACAAAAATCATCTCTCTAAACCCCCCCAAAAAAAGCTTATGCTATTTACCCCCAAAAGAAATACAGCATTTAACAAAGAAAATGTAATCATTCTCTCACTAAACCCCATTAAAATTGAACTTGTTACTAGTTCCAAATTATTAGGAGTCATAAAAGATGAAAACCTTAAAGTTCGACCAACATGTGCAATCCAACATTAATAAAACCCACAAAAAACTAGGGCTTCTGTACAGAGATTAGTTTCTCTCCTTACCATCCAAGCAAGCATTAGCCCTCTCCTGTCTCCTACCTTCACTAACCTATTGTGCATCCTGAAGTAATCTTCAGTCTTCCCTAGAATCTCGCTATAACAAGATTGCCAAATTTGCCACAGGCAGTCATCACTCTTCTCATCACTGTAACTCATTAAGAAAATTTCAATGTCTAGAATTCCCCCACTACCTGCAGTGGATATAAAAAGTGTGCATACCCCTGTTAAAATGCCAGGTTTTTGTGATATATAAAAAAATGAGAACACAATAAATCATTTCAAAACTTTTCCCACCTTTGTGTCCTATAACCTGTACAATTTAATTGTAAAACAAACAAATCTGTTGGGGGGGGGGGATATAAAAAATAAATGTACAATAAGCTGGTTGCATAAGTGTGCACACCTTTAAACTAATACTTTGAAGCACATTTTGATTTAATTACAACATTCAGTTTTCTTGGGTAGGAGTCTATCAGCATGGAGTATCTTGACTCCACATCTGTCACATTGCAAGGACATCTCTTGTGTACAGTCCTCTTCAGGTCACCCCACAGATTTTCTATTGGCTTTAAGTCTGGGCTCAGGCTGGGCCATTCCAAAACTTAAATTTTCTTCTGATGAAGCCATTCTTTTGTTGATTTGGATGTATATTTGGGGTCATTGTCATGTTGCAAGGTGAAATTCCTGTTTATCTTGTTTTCTAGCAGATGCCTAAAGGCATTGGGCCAAAAGTGACTGGTATTTGGAACTATTTATAATTCCTTCCACCTTTGGCTAAAGCCCCAGTTCCAGCTGAAGAAAAGCTAACCCAAAGCATGATACTGCCACCACCATGCTTCATCGTGGAGATGGTGTTTTTTTGGTGATGTGAAGTGTTGTTTTTGTGCCAAATGTACCTTTTCGAATTGTGGCCAAAACGTTTAGCCTTGGTCTCATCAGACCATACATTTTCCCACATGCTTTTGGAAGACTTGATGTATTGTTTTGCAAATTTTAGCCAGACCTAGATGTTTTTTTCTGTGCAAGAAAAGGCTTCCATCTTGCAACCCTACCCCATAGTCCAGATGTGGAGAATACGGGAGATTGTTGTCACATGTAGTACACAACCAGTACTTACCAGAAATTCCTGCAGCTCCTTCAGTGTTGCTGTAGGTCTCTTGGCAGCCTCCCTGACCAGTCTTCATCTTTTCATCAATTTTGGAGGGATGTTCAATTCTTTGCAATGTCTTTGTTGTCTCATATTTTCTCCACTTTTTGATTGTCTTCACTGTGTTCTATGTTGCATCCAACTCTGGAAATTTTTTTGTACCCTTCTCCTGACTGATGCCTTTCAACAATGAGATCCCTTTGATGCTTTGTAAGTTCTCTGTGAACCATGGCTTTTGCTGTAGCAAGTAACTGAGTAAATGTCAGGAAAATCCTACTACAACAACTGAACTTTATTTGGGGTTAATCAGAGTCTCTCTAATTGATGACAGGTGTGTACCTAAGAAGACTGAATGCTGTAATTAAATCAAAAGGTACTTCAACAAAGTATTAGTTTAAGGGTGTGCACATTTATGTAACCAGCTTATTGTATGTTTATTGTACATTTTTTTATTTTTTTTATATATACTTTTCCCCAACAAATTTGTTTTTCAATTGAATTGTACAGTTTATAGGTCACATTAAAGGTGGGAAAAGTTCTGAAATTATTTATTATGGTCTCATTTTTTACATCACAAAAATCTGGCATTTTAATAGGGGTGTGTACACTTTTTATATCCACTGTATTGCAACTAACCACTTCACACAAACTTCTCTACAAACCACAGGATTGCCCTGCCCTCAGCTCCCTACTCCCCTCCCAGGCCTCTATGTTCAGAACACCAACACTTACTCCAAATCCATAAACCAAAGCTTCCAGCAGATAAACTACTTTACTTTTGGACCTTAGCCATATCCTGGAATAACCTCCCTTCTTCTCTTTGCAGTGAACAACATCCCTCAAACTTCAAATCTGCCCTACATAATCATCTCCTCTCCAATTGGATATGTAACTGTACTATGCCACACACTACCACCCACAAATCCATTACCTGACCCTTGCCTCCCACCAGTCTAAGCTGCTCACCATTACAATATTAGCCTTGCTCATTACCTTGCATCATTTCTGTTCTACTCTAGCTCACTAAACCCACTATCTCTGTATTCTATAGCTGCACCTGAAGTTGCCTAACTTCCATCTCTTGTTCTTCACCTTACCAGAACTTGCCTAAATTATTTTTTTCTCTCCTCACTTCTGCTGACTAAAAAACTTCTACACTGATTCCTTCTGCTACCTCCTAATACTTTAATGCAGCTTTCTCTTAACTAAATTTCTACTGGAACATGTAATACTACAATACTGATTTATATAATATTCTTATTTAGTTTGTTTCTGTCTTAGAGCCAGTAACTTTGGACTCCTCTATGTATAATGGAACCTGCTCATGCAATTTGCTCTATTGTTTCTGCATTCTTGCCTGTTATGATGTACCTAATTGCAATTACTATATACTTATTGTTTTTTTAATACTGTATTTTTTCTTGGAACTTATTGTTTTTGTATTGCCTCGCTGCAACTGTTGCATTTTAATATATTTTTTTTCTTCTCTTGGAGCTTTTTTCTCCGGGCCTTCACTGAAAATGGGCTCTGTGGCCCAGTGGACTTTCCTGGTAAACAAATGTCAATAAATAAATAAGGGGGGAATTGAATAATTTACATAATGCTGCTTAAGTTACATGCTGTATAGTAATATTTATGAAGTAAAATGTTTAATTGTAAGGTGATTAATTTATATGAATGTAAATTTGTCTGCATCACAGGTGATAATTCAGTAAAGGTGTTGGGGGGGGGGGGGCACAACCCAGCAATGCGCTGAGCTGATTGTGAACAATGTTGCCTACACCGAGACTGAAGATATAGCCAACCTAATGGCTGATAAATTTAACTCTGACCGTACCCCCTCCTTCCGTCTGTCCCCCAAGATATACCCGAAAGTGGCTCACGTCCAGCAACACAAGACCAAATCTTAAAAGTGCTATTGAAAGTTATCAGTGGGTCCTGACAGCATCCCTGGATGCATGTTAAATAGCATGAAGCATGCTTTATCCACATCCCCTAACACTGTTCAATCTCCACGTCCATACAGGTTTTGTACCAAGTGAATGGAGAACAGCTGCAGTCATTCTCCTACATAAGGGAGAACCTTCCACAGATCCAGGCAGTTACAAAACCATAAATCTGATCAGCCTCTTATGCAAAGCCATGGAAATACTTGTGGAATTAATCTGGACTTGGGGAACTTCTAAGTACTAGACCCATATCAGTTTAGATAAGGGCCAGTCATGCTTATTCAACCTGGTGGACTTTTGTGAAAGCAGTGGATGAAGGCAAAGTGGTACACATTGCATACCTCAACCTGGCCAAAGCCTTTGACCCAGTTCCCCACTCAGGCACAGTAAAAAAGCTAAAGAAAATTGGGATTAAACCCCTATGTCACCTGCTGGATTGCCAGCTGGCTCATAGGTAGGGTGTAGATAATCAAAATATAAGTTTTTACCTTCCACAAAGAGACCAGTCACCAGTGGAGTCCCCCAGGGTTCTGTGCTGGGACTTCACCTGTTTGGCATCTACTTTTCTGAAGTAAAAGTCAATACCAAAGGGCTCTGGCTGACTGAGATAGTAGATGACTGCAAGCTAGGTCGAATCATTGAATCCCCATATGACTTTACCATCCTGCAGGAAGGTTTGTCTGAAATTGTCAAAATCATGGTCTGAAATTAATTGCCAAAAAATGCATTATTATATCCTTTGGGAAATCATCTACTACACGGAACTACCACATTGACAGTATGCCCATAAGCATAAGAGTTAACCAGTTCAAGATGTGGATACTTGCATGGACAGTGACTTAACGTATGACTGACATGCGTCTATTGTTGTAAGAAAGCCCTTCTATATTGCACAGCTTATTAGCAAAGGAATTATGCCTATGTCTAGGGATGTCATTGTCCCCTTTTACTTAGCCCTCATTAGGCCAGTCATTGAATACAATGCCCCCTTTTGTATGTATCTGTCCATACAAATGCAACAACTGGAATGCCCACAGAGCTACCTTACTAAAAGGATACAAAGTCTAAACAACATGTCTTGCATGGACTGTCTCAAAGGCTTGTCACTGTACTATATCCTACAGGCTGCTAAAAGATGACCTGTCTGGCATACAAGACTTCCTCCAACCCATTACTTGTAGTGGATTGTGCCACAGATACTGAACCTGAGGAACTGCCAGTATGCTGACAGATTTGGCTCAGACTTCACTCCTCTGTCCCCACCAGCCATACCCCAAAGCATACCTGACACTGGTGTTCTGCCTAGCATCTGCAGAGATAAAGTCCTATCTGCACGTAGGTCAAAAACATGGCCTCTATGGGACCAGATAACATCCCAGGCTGCTTACTAAGCAATGTAAAACAAAATGTAGTGGAACCACTAGGCACTCTGTTTAACCACAGTCTGAGTACTGGCTACTATCTCTGGTAAGGGAGAGTCACTGCAAGCAAGGGGTACCTAAGGGTACAATGGGAACAGGCTCAAAACCTGGGACTGAAGTATCTGCTTTAATCCAGTTCCCCAAATGAGTTCACACTACCCACTGCAGAGCAGTGTGTCCCAGTTCTAGGTATTTGACATGCTCTTAAATATTTGGTAATGCATACAAACACTCTCTTGGGAAGGACTAGCACAGATTTGCCTGCTATGTCCTGTTTCCCAACTTGCACTGTAATGCTGCCACCAGTCAGAATACCACAATACTATTCAGAAGGGGTGTTCAATTATATTGGGTAGAATAAATCTTTATATGTAAAGGCAGTATGTAATCCAAGCAGTCAGGCTTTTCTGAGTGGCCTTGGTGTTATCACATTAATCATAAACACTGTTAGGTTACTAAAAGTACTTTCTCAATAACCCACCATAATAAAAAGTAGTAAAATATTTAATAAATAAAATAATTTATAATTTTTATACTCTGAATAGCTGTTTCCATTAAACCACAGAATTTCACGCACAGGAATTAAGAAAATGAACCGTAGACAGGTTTCACACTCATTAAGAAAAACTCGAACTGTAACTCCTTAACTGTATCTAAAGATAAACTGTTCCTATCTAAACTGATTAAATCAGCAAGGCAAGATGATACTTTTACTTCTGCAAGCAAAATAAGAATATATGTCCACTCTTCCGGCTGTTGTCTGGTCCTTGGCGACTGGAATAGCAAATCCTATTTCTATTGAACAGCTCTGAAAAACTGAGTGATAAATAGTGATCTGAAAACAACCACTGACTACTATAGCAGCTGCACGTTAACTGACTCACAACCTGCTTTTATAGCAGATTTTTTTAAAAAGTTATCAAAATCTGTTATGAGAATTCCACTTTCTCATGTCAGACTTTTAGAAAATTAAACAAAAACAGCTGCTGTAGAGATTCCATTACTTTCAGCTGTGGCACACAATCACATCACCTCCAGGTCAGCTGACTGGCACAGCCTACATTCAGAATTCTTTTTCTAAAAACGTACATCTGGTCAGCCAGAAAAACACTGATTCAAACATTTGACATAAACCAAAGTAATAAAAAAAAACTTATTTACAAAATTATGGCCAGTCATGCTGGCATATATAACAGAGTATTTATAAAACTGCAGCCAGACATGATAGCACAAATAACAATATCTGATAACTTCACATTATTTATTTATTTATTTGTTTATTGACATTTGATAACCGGGTTAGTCCAACTGGGATTTTGTCCCATTTTCAGTGGAGACCCGAGGAGAAAAGCTCCAGAAAGTATAATATATAATTACAGTAAGAAAACAAGTACTACAAACAATAATAGCAAACAATAGTAGGGAATAAACAACTACATGTGAAGATTATAATTGAAAGAAAAAAATTGAAATTTTTTTTTTTCTTCTCAGGACAAATTTTTTGTTAGTGTACAAGTGAAGGAGAGTCAAAAGTGCAAGTAGGATCAACAGAGTGATGAGTTTGAGGGGAGGGGAGAGCTATGTAGGGTCATAGCAGGGATAGGTTCTGGAGTTGAGTAAATGTGTCTTAAGTTCTTTTTTAAATAGTGGAGTGTGAGAGAGAGAGAGAGCATATGTCCAGGGGAAGTTTATTCCAAGCTTGGGACACAGAGTGTTTATAGAGTTGCTTACCTACTGACTTATTAGGGTGGTAGATATCGAACAATTGCTGATTAGAGGTGCAGAGAGATCGAGAAGGGGTATAAGTAGAGACTAGGAGAGATAAAGATGGACAGCAGGAGAGTTTAAAGAGCATAGAGTGCAGCATGTGAAATTGGTAGAGATGTAGTAGTTGTGGGAGTTCCAGACATTGTAGAGACTTTAAGGCAATACAGTGGTGCGTGTTGTTTGGGGAGTTAGTGATGAATCTGGCTATTTTGTGGTAGGTTTGTTGAAGTTTGTTCAGGGTAGTTTGAATATTTGTGAGAACTGGGGCTACATAGAGGAGAGAGGGGAGGAGAAGTACTTGTCCTAGGGTGGGTCTAGCCTTTTCTGTTCCGGTATAAGAGACCTAGCTTCTGATGGGTTTTCTTTATGCATTGCTGTATGTGTTGATTGAATTTTAGTTCATTGTCAATGATGACTCCTAAGAGTTTAGTGTAGGTGTCAGGTTGGATGGCTGTGTTGTTACAGGACTTGATGACAAAGGATGATCTATGATGAGCAAGAGAATGGGGCAGGAAGAGTAGGAGTTTGTTTTTTTTGGGATTGAGGATTAGTAAGTTTTTTTAAAAGCCATTGTTCGGTGGAAAGTAGAGCTTTTTGGGTTAGAGAGTGTAGATCAGAGATGTTGTTGGCTGTATTAATAATAGTGGGGTCATCAGCGTATTATATGAGAGATGATTGATTGCAAGAGGTGAAGAAGTAATTGGTGAAGATGTTGAATAAAAGGGGACCTAAGATGGAACTTGTGGAACACCAGCAGAGATGGGCAAGAAAAGGAGAAGAGGAGGAGAGCCATTTGACAGATTGTTTGCGTCCAGATAGATAGCTAGCGACCAGCTGAGGGTGGAGGAGGATAGGTGAAAGTTGGCAAGTTTAGCTAGAAGTAAATGATGGGATACTGTATCAAAAGCTTTGGAGAGGTCTAGAAAGAGACAGGAGGTAAGTTTATTATTGTCCAGGGATTTTGTAGTGGTGTGAGTGAAGGAGAGTAGAGCAGTACTGTGAGTGAAGGAGAGGAGAGCAGTAGTTGTGCTGTGATAGGGGCGAAAACCATGTTTGGTAGGGGTGAGTATGTTGTGATTGAGAAGGTGATTAAGAAGCTGTGTATGGATACATTTTTCTAGTATCTTAGATAGAGGGGATAGAATGGCAGTAGGTCGATAGTTGGAAGGGACAGTGGAGTTACCTCCTATATGGAGAGGGGTAGTGTAGAAAGATTTCCATAGGGTAGGAACAGTAGATTGTAGCATAGATCTATTTATTAATATAGTCACTGGGTAGGCAATAGTCAGCTGCAAGTTTGAGGAAGGTAGGAGCTAATTTGTCAATAGAGGGAGAGCAGAGTTTGAGTTTGAGCAGTAGAGATTTGATGTAAGAAGTGGGAACTGGCTTGAATTAAAAAGTAGTATTGGGGGGTGGGTGTTGGGTCTGGTAAGGAGGAGGAGTTAGGTTGAGAGGGTAGGAGATTTTGGATGGAGGAATTAAAGTGGGAATTAAGTAGGGTAGCTGTTTCCTCAGGAGTCGTGTTTGGGTAGGGGGATGGGATAGAGGGAGAGCCTGGGTAAAGAATGCTATTAAGTCTTGACTAGAATTTCCGGGGATTAGATTTATGTTGATGCTGGCCTGAGCTATAAAATGATTTTTTGTCTATTGTCTGTTTTTTGGCAAGATTACGTAGTTGTCTGTATTTGAGAAGATGAGGTGTTTGTTTAGATTTGATCCAGGCTTTCCATACACTGCCTCTTTGTTTCATGACGGACTTGGTTTCTTTTGAAAGCCAGGGGGCATGATTAGATTTCACTCTGATCTTCTTGGAGGGAGCTAGGGAGTCCAGAGTATTCAGGAAAATGCTATTAAAAGTGTCAACGACATCATTCAGAGGGAGTTATCTAAGGATGGACCAGCCAATGTTTTATAGAATTGAGTTAAACTGAGAAGAATTAAATGTTGATAGTTTCCGACAATCTTTAAAAAGGTGGGGCTTAGGAGTATGTGGGTCGTATCTCAGGATGGAGGTAGGGAGATCTAAGGGAGTCTGGTAGGGGTTTGGGCTGGTGGTAGAGTTGAGGGGAGTTGGTAAGAATCCAGTCTATTGTGGAGCTGGAGGTTGAGTTTTTGTGGAAATGAGTGGGGGTAGAAATGAGTTGGTGGAAGCCATGAAGGTGAATACTAAGTAAGGGAGAGTCAGTAGAAAGTTTTGACCAGTCTATATTGACATCACCAAGGATGAGTGTTTCATAAGGTATGTTGAGAGAGAACCAGGATAATATGTTTTCTAGAATGGGTACATTGTTGCCAGGAGGAAGATGGATGGAAGCGATAGCAAGTTTTTTGTGTGGATTCAGATGAAAGTTTAGAGTTCAGCAGGATGGAAGTTAGGAATAGTTGTGGGGTATGGTGAACGATTAAGGCTGTTAGGGTAGAGGATGGCTACACCACCTCCTTTCTTTGAAGTTCTATCAGAGCGGTAGATGTTTTAGCCAGGAGGGAGTATTTCACCATTTGAAGTATGTGGCTTGAGCCATGTTTCCAATAGGGATAGGATGTGAGGGTTTTGTAAGCTATCCAAGAGTGCAGTTCAGTAATTTTATTTGCTAGGCTTTGAATATATAGTGAATAAAAGGTTAGGTGTTTGCATGGGATTGAGTTGTGGGACTGAGATTGTATATCTGGTAGGCTGTTGGAAGAAGGTTGTGAGGAAGAGGTAGTTAAGGTAGATAAGGGGGAGAGGGAGAGGAGAGGTGTAGAGGGGCCTGGGTTGGGGTGGATGTCCCCTGAGGAGAGTAGTTTATAGAGAAGAACACTTTATGTGAAAGGTTGATGGTATTTGGTAGTCTAGATTTAGTCCTGTTAGAAGGTTTGAGAAGTTGTAATATATGTCTTTTGTACAGAGTTGTGGTAGAGTTAAATAGGTCTGGAGAGATGGTAAAAGAAGATTAAGTAGGAAACCTGTAGTGTGAGTGAGAGGTAGGGGAACAGAGAAATGGATTTGTAAGGTAGTAGTGATAGGAGGTAGTAATAGAGAGCATAGTGAGTAATGTTGCAGACATACGTAGATGAAGCATGATGAGTAGTTTGGTTAAGGAGGGGAAGAGGGAAGTGTAAGAAATTATATAAAATAGGAGAATATGCTAAGTGTGATTCGATGCTGGATTGTGGGAGTGGTAATAAACAGGAAGTGGAATTGTAGTGGATGGCTGGGCAGGAAGGGGAGGGATGGTCAAGTATAAAGGAAGCTGTACAGGGGTGGGTGGGAATGGGGGTAGGGGAGCGGAGTGAGCCCGCAGGGCGAATGGAGCGGGTAGAGCCAAGCAGATAGAAGAGCAAGTCAGCGTGGAAACAATAAGATGGATAGCAAGCTCAATGTAAGAAAAGCACAGTGGTGAGGCACTAATTTGCTAAGTGAGACTAGGAGGAAGGCAGGGAGGTTGACAGAGGTTAGGTAAGGGCAATAGGGCTAAACTAGGACAAACAAATATTAAGTAGCTTATTTAGACTAGAGTGGGAAATTCAAAAATAGGTAGATGCTGCCATCTAGTGGACAGATCCGAAACTGCAGTAGAGGGGCAGGAGGACTTGGGGGGGGGGGTAGTGATGGACTGGAAAGAGCAGGTTGAGTGGGGTCTGCAGTAGGCTGTTAGAGTGCACAGGCAGGAGTACAATACAGCTATAGGGAGTGCCAACAGCTTACAAAAAGGTACATACACTTTGTTTTGGTATTTCTTTTATGTTCTCGGTTTAGGCTTGGGGAACCAATAAAGCACAGGGAGATAATAACACGTTCCCGTAGATAGTGTTTTCAGCAGACAGGAACCCGGGGTACACGTGGCAGGGCAAAACTTACAAGTAAAAATCCCAAAGCCTCTGGACTTTGTTGCGTATTTGGGAGCCATACATATGTCTCCGTGTTCCCCTTGTAAATTGATTTTCCAGCATCTCTTCCACATCTTTTCTAACCTTCTCTGATGGATTATTATAGCTAGCATGCAATATTTTATCTGCCCTACTAATTATTAACAGCAGCTTCTGTTCTGGATTTGACTAAAAGAAAACTACCAGAGCACATCTTTTATTTAGGATTTCTCTACTGCTTTTTTATTTATTTTTTATTTTTTTATTTTACATTTGTTAACCGGGCTAGTCTAGCTGGATATATGTCCATTTTCAGTAGAGGCCCGGGGAGAAAAGCTCCACACATAATCAATTACAAAGAGACAATTTATAAAAAATGAAGTACAATAAGAATATACATTTAGTAATAAGAACAACAAAATACCTAAGGCACACACAAAAAATATAGTCGTTCAGTAGAAGCATCACAATTAAAAGTTAAAGATTAGCAACTTGTTTTCGGTAATCCGTTGGAGAGAAGAAGTAGAACAGGAGATAAAGAAGGGATTAAAGAAGAAATACAAAGGAGGAGAAGAGAAAGAAGCAATAGTCTAGTAAGGAGAAGAGTAAGAAGATGGAAAAGAGGACAGGGGAGAGAAAAAGGAGGAGTGGGTCAGAGCATAAGAGGAGAGCAACAGGGCAATAAGAAGAAGGTATAAGTATAGCTAATAAGTACAGTGTAAAGTTATAGTAGAGTAGGGGGAAAGAAGAAGGTTAGTCAGGAGTCCTACAGGAACAGAGCCAGTGATTTTGGAAGTACAGTTTGATTTTTTGTTTGAAAAATGGTAAGGAGGAGATTAGAGTGATATCAGTGGGTAGCTGATTCCATGTCCTTCCTGCAGTATTAGTGAACAGAGAGTCACCAGCTAAGTTTTGGGACTTAACAGATTTGGTCATGAGTTTAGAAAAAGATCGAAGGGAGGTAAGATTATTATAAGGGATTAAAAGTTGAGAAAGTATAGGGGTATTATCAGGTTGGTAAAGTATCTTGTGGGCAATGGTAAGTTGTGAGATCATAAGACAGTTTTGTAGCTCAAGCCAGCCTAGGAGTTTTAGGTTATGACAGTGATGTGTTCTGAAAGGGTTACTGGTGGCAAAGCGGGCAATGCTATTGTAACAAGTTGCTAGTTTATTTAGGTTAGCCTTCTTAAGGTTAGTGAAAATAGGTGAGGTGTAAAAGAGAGTAGATATCAGATGGGAGTGGGCGATATTAGCTCTGGTAGAAGGTGTGAGAAATGGTTTGATACGGTATAACGATCCTATTGTTTTATTAACTGTTTTGATGATGTTATTGATGTGTTGATCAAAAGTGAGATTGTTGTCGATGGTTATTCCTAGCAGTTTAGTTGTCGTGTCAGTTGAGATAACAGTGGTGTCATTAGACAAAATGTTGAAGTTTAATGGGGAGGCTCGAGTGGTAGGAGTGAAAAGGAGAAGTTTCGTTTTTTTAGCATTGAGGAGGAGGTACCGTCTAGTAAACCAAGTTTCTACAGTGTTGAAGGTAGTTTGAGTTAGAGAGAGTAGCTCTGAAGAGGTAGATGCTGTACAAATAATCGTGGAGTCGTCAGCATATTGGATGCAGGTAGCTTAAGGGATGACAGTGTTGAGATCGTTTATGTAAAGGGAGAAGAGAAGTGGGCCGAGAGTGGAGCCCTGTGGGACTCCAATAGAAACAGGCAATATGGAAGAGATATGATTGTCCCAAAGAACTGCTTGATGTCTGTTGCTAAGATAAGAAGTAAACCATTTTAAAGCCAGGTTATCAAATGAGAGGGATTTAAGGATGTTAATAAGGGAAGAGTGGTTCATCATGTCAAAAGCTTTAGAGAGGTCAATGAATAGAGCAGAGGAGAAAAGATTGGAGTTACGATAGTTGTTGATGGTATCAACAAAGGAAAGGAGGGCAGTGGAGGTGCTATGGTGGGGTCTAAAGCCATGTTGACAGTTGGCTATTATGTTGTGTGAAGAGAGATACTGTACGAGTTGCTGATGGATACATTTCTCCATAATCTTAGCTAGAGGAGAGAGAAGAGCGATAGGTCTAAAGTTAGTGTAGTCAATAGAGTTTACCACCTTTGTGTAGTGGGATGATATGAGAGACTTTCCATATATCTGGTATGGTTCCCTCTTGGATAGTCCTATTAATGAGTATAGATATAGGGTATGCAATCTGTTTAGCAGCCATTTGAAGAAAGAGAGAGGGGAGTTTGTCAGCAGAGGGGGTGCAGGGTTTCAGTTTAAGAATAAGCTTGTAGATGAAGGAGGTAGAGATGGGATGAAGAGTGAAGTTGTGGGGGGAATCAACAAGATTATTTGGAGGGTAAAAGTTATTGGCGTTCAGTTGTCTAGCAAGAGATTGAATGGTTTCAATAAAAAAGGAGTTAAAGGCGTTTGCAGTATGGTTAGGGGTATCTGGGTCTGCGTTTATGGGGGAGGGAGTTTTAGCTGTACCAGGTGAAAGGAGTTTGTTGATTGAAGACCAGAATTGTTTGGGTTTATTTAAATGGGTTTCTTGAAGTTCACAGTAGTAGTTTTTTTTTGTCAGAGATTATAGCTTTTTTTGTAAGATTTCTAAGTTGGCAAAAATGAAGAAAATCAGAGCTGATTCTATGGTGTCTCCATTTGGCCCAAATTTTATTTTTACTATGAATTAATTTCTTTGTTTCCTTTGAGAGCCATGGGGCTATTTTAGACTTCATTCTAATAGAGCGTTCAGGGGCATGTTTATCCAAAATGGAAAGGAAGGTTGAGTTAAAGAATGATGCTGCTTCGTTAAGAGGAAGTGATTTCAAGAGGTTCCAGTTGCATGTTTTGAGATAATTTTGAAATAAGTCACTTTTAAAGTGTTTGGTAGACCGTATTATTCTAATGTTAGGGAGGTTTTGATAGTCAGTCTTTTCTCTAGAGATATAGGTTAGGCAGTGGTCACTGAGGTCATCAGGCATAGTTCCTACTTTGTATGAGACATTGACTTTGTTTATAAGTATCCAGTCTAAGATACTCTGTTTCTTACTTGGTTTATTAAGCCTTGTTGTAGTGGTAATGGATTGAGTAAAACCATGTAGGTTTATATGACAGGAGGGATTTTCACTATTAATAGTATTCCAGTCTATATTAAAGTCACCCAGAATTATAGTTTCTCTGGGGTAGTTAGTGGAAACCCAGCTGAGGAAGTCTTCTAAGATAGGTATATTGTTGTCTGGTGGTATATACATACAGATGATGTAAAGAGCTTTTTGAGCATTTAATTGAAGTTTAATGATGATGGCTTCAGCTCTAGAATCCTGGGTTGGACAGGCTGGGATGGTGGAGATGCTAAGATGGTTCTTAAATAGAATTGCCACTCCACCACCTTTACATTTAGAACGATCAAGCCTATATAAATTATAGCCTTGGGGTATAATCTCAGTGTCTTTGGTGGCTGGATTTAGCCAAGTCTCTGAGAGGCACAGAATATCAAAGTGGTGAATGTCTAACAGGGCATGTAAGTAGGGTACTTTGTTATTTACACTTCGTATATTTAGATGTCCTATGAGTAGGGTGTTATTGAAGTTAGGCTTAGATACTTGAGGGGAGGGATATGACGGGCCCGGGTTGGGGTGAATATCACCGTCTTGTAAGGTAGGAGTATTAAGTCTGGATGTGAAGCTGTTTTTAAGAAGGGTTAGTTGTTTCATTTTTTTATCAGAGGGTACGGCATAGGTAAGATGAGTGCCTATGGAATTTAGGAAGGTGATAGCTAGGGGTGGAGGTAGAATTTAAGAATGAGGTAAGAGAAGTGTGGATGATAGATGTATGTTTATTTATAAAGTCTGGCTGGTTTTTAAGTGGGTGTTCAAAGAAGGTAAGAAGAATAAAGGGAGGTAGAGAATAATGCTAAGAATATCACCATGCTGGGTAAGTATGGAGCCATATGTAGAAGTGGTGAGGTAAGGGAAGTTATAAAGTAATAAAGGAAGAGAGGGTAAGAGAGGTAGAGTTATAGGTATAAGGCAAACAGTAAAGAAGGAAAGAATTAGTAGGTGGATATGTAGGGGTGTGAAAGGAGAATACAAAGTATAGGTATAGGTGTAGAGAGTGGAAGTTTATGAGAAGAAAGTTAATTGAGGAAGAGGAGAGAAGCTAGTAATAGGAGAGGAGGTTGGTTTAGCAGTAGAGGAAGGAGGGGGGGGAAGAGTGTGTGTAGAGGGGAGGGGTTAAGTTTTTGGCGGGAAAGATCAGGATGGATTGTAAGAGTAAGGGGGTGTGACTAGGGAAGTATAAGGTTAGGACCCCTGGGGATGGGTGGGAATTGGGGGTAGGGAGGGGAGCGGAGTGAGCGGGATACACAGAATCCAGAGAGGAAGGAAAAAGTAACAGAGAAAGCTAGCAGATAGAAGGTTTGAGATGTGTAGCGTAAGGAGGAGTGGGTCACAGAGCACTACAGAGATGGAAAGGGATAGGAGTGAGAAAGGTGAAGGTAGGAAGAATATGGAAGGGAATAAACCAGTACTGTAAGTCTAGATGTGGACAGAGTGACACCTAGAGGACAAAGATTAGAGGTACAGAGAAGAGCACAAGGTTCTGGGGCAGGAAAAGAAAAAACGTACACTACTGGGAGGGGGAGTACAGGTTAAGTAAAACACTAGGGTAAGGGAGAGGAAGATTATAACAGAGTAAGGGGTGGGGGGCTGCTGCTGGCAAGCTTAGCTGGGAGCAAACAGAAACTGCACCGGGTAAAAATGGTCATAGACTACAATCAAATTAAGTAGACATACTCTCTTAAAATCCTGAGGTAGTGGGTTTGTAGAAGAGTGCAGGGGTCCAGAGCTTTTACCTACACCCTAGCATCAACCCCTGGTAGGGAAGACGGTCAATAACCTGCAATCCAAACTTCTTTTTGATCTTATCCTACTGTGTTACCTTTCCCTCTCAAGTTATTTGCTCCCAATACCATGGTTCCTATGTTGTTTTTTCTCCAGTAAATTCCACCCCCTCTTACCTATTTTTTGTATCCCTTGCAGTCTTTCCTATTGGCATAAATCTCCTTTTTCCTTTCCCTGGTTGACTTGATTGTTAGAATACTTCCTGCAACTTCATGAATATAATCTGTATGTTATCCTTAAGGATAATCATTCACAGTCCAACTTTTCTATATTTAACCCCCCCAAATGCTTGAACTCCCTTTCCACTTTGAATTATAACCTTCTACTTGTGTTATGTACATGAGCCTTAACTATATAGCTCTAAAATTCAAATCGGGTAATACTGAGACTTGGTTTTAATGTAATGAAGTCACTCCCTCCAATCCTAGATTTTACATGCGTTCAGACATGATGGAAATAGAGTTTTCCTTTCCATATTTAAGGATAGATCAGATCACCTGTAGACAGATTTCCATAGACCCACAAACAACTCTTTGAACTCCAGTATAACCTGAACAAGATAAACTACCAGCTTACAGCTTGCTACAAGACAGCTTCCATGCCCCCCTGATGATTATATACGATTCCTAAATGTACTCCTGGAACTACTACTAAAAACACCATTATAATTCTAGATTAAGTACCCCTCAAACTAGAGCACGTATAACTTTTGGGTATATCCAGAGTTTCTTAGACTTGGAAACAGATAGTTAAACCAAATAGAAGGCATAATATTCCTGACCTGATATCAAGTAAAATAGTCACTGGATGTGCAACCCCTCTAATTTCTTTATTTGTGGTTAACGCAGTCTAGAAGTTTTTACGCCTCTGTTTCAAAATCTTTACAACCCCTTCTGTCATTAATTCCAAATTCAAGGACTTCAGACAGGTAAACCTGAAACTCTGAGCTGTCCAAAGTCTGTTGTAACATACCAGACCTGAGACCAACACAGCTGCTATTTATACAAAGTTCTATTCCCACATAGATAACTGCATTGGCCTGAATGTCCCCACTAAAGCCAAATTTTTATTTGTACTATTTTGCTTTTGTTTAACAAATTTATCCATTTGGGTTTACTGAAATGCCCTTTTTCAGTGGAAGCTCAGGGAGAAAAGCTGAAACGTATAAAAATTTTTTTTAAAGAGACGGTAAATATACATGAACAGATATTCAATAATATACATTAACAATTACACACATTTACTAAATTAGATTATATTCACATTAAAGAAGAGGCAACTGCTACAGTATGAAAGATACTTTTGCATTAGTAGGTGTTGAACATTGAGCATTTAAAGAGGTATATTGGTGCATTTGTGGAGTACGTAAAAGATCATGTGATTAGTGCTTAGACATTTGGAAAAATGGAGGTGAGGGAATGAACAAGGTAAGCCAGAAAATCTTAATGTTTAAGAGGTGAGGTGTAAATTATAAGTATAGAGATGGAAGGTAAACTGTGTATCAAAATTTGTATAGCTGGGAGGTGCTAGTAAAACTGTTCAGGTATTGGTAGAGACTGGGTGTGAGATATAGAATTCTGAGTGAAGAGAAATGGTGTGGTGATATAGCAAGTTGATAACAGTGGAATTTATCCTGGAGATGTACAGAAAGTCGTCCATTATTCTGATAAGTGTAGTTTTAATTGTTATAAATGAGTTTATATCCTGAATGCATTTCAGTGGTAGTGAGAGGTGGTTCCATAGTTTATATAGAATACTTGAATATAGAATAATCTGCAGTATTTGATCTGGTTCTAATAACTGGAGAGTTTTCTTTAGAGCATACAGTTATATTGTGGGAGTAGTAATGAATTAAGTTCTTAAGGGCTGGACAGTTTTCTGGCTTACAGAGAAGTCTGTGTATTAGTTGAGAGAGAGCTAGGTTATGTGGTAGCTGTAACCAGTTTAATTCTATGAAGTCTAGACAGTGGTGTTTTCTGTTATTGTTTACTGCAGATGTGGCTATTATAACACTGCTCAAGTTTGAACAGACAGACTTGAAGGTTTGCGAAGACTGGCTCAGCATAAAGGGAAAGACAGCAGTAAAAAGTAGAGATTATGTTCTCTGGCTATGTCGGTGGGGTAATGTTTTACTCTGTATAATGTACCTAGTTTTTTAGTTTTGGTGGTCAGATTTCATCGGGTCATCTATGACACCTGCTAATTACGTGGTTTACTTGTTCTAGCATGTCTACAGAGATGATGGTGAATAACAGTGTGTTACAGATTTTTTTTGGGGGGGTTAAAAGTAATATTGAATTCATGTTTCAGTTAAGAATTATGTAAGGTCTTGTAGTTTAGAGAGATTTGGCATGTGATTAGGGTTGAGTTATCAGTGTATTGAAATAGGTAGCATTTATTGTAGCAATGTAGAGGTTATTGATGAACATGTTAAAGTATGGGATAGTATAGATCCTTGCGGGAATCCCAGTATTTACAGGTGAGAAGGTAGAGAAATCCTCTTTTCCATTTCACTGCTTGTGCTCTTGCAGTGAAGAGTTGGTGAGCCCTAAGGATAAGAGGTTATGTAACCGTTTCTGGTGGGAGACGGTATAAAAAAACTTTAGAGAAGTCTAGGAGGATGGTGAAGACTAGGCTTCTGACATTTCTGTGGGTGTTGATAGTATTAAACGAAGTTCAAAAAAGCAGTAGATAATGCTGTGATGAGGACAGAAACTGTGCTGGTATGACGACAAAATCTGGTTACCTATTAGGTAGTTTAAGTTGCTATAAATGCTTTTTTGTAGCATTTGTGATAGGGGAGACCAAATGCAATTGTCCTTGTGCAGTGGGATAATGAACTTTATTTTTAGATATGGATCAGTTTAACAGAACTGGATAAGCAATAGCTGCAGCTAAGACATTCACCAGGTAGATTGTTAGGGGCAGTTATTTGAAGTATTTTTTGGTGAATACAAATTAAATTTTAAGAACAAATCACCCTGGTGTTCTGGAAGCCTAATAAACTGTCAGGAGAAAAAATATATAACTGATTTAAAATTACTCATTAAAGACTGCGTTAAAAATGAGTAAGAAACTGAAAATTACTATCAGGACTAAGGCAGATTATAAACATAAATTAACTTCTGAAGCCAAGGATAATTACAAGTTCTCCTTTAGTTACATTAGAACACAAAGCAGTGTTCTGAATTTATCCAAAATGGCACTACTCGGGCACATTATACATAGCAAGTATACTAGTGGATGCATCTTGTGCAAAATTTATCCCTGAAACAACTGTTTTAATTCCACTACCTCTTCGATCCCTTACACCTCCTAATATCATAAAGGATCGTATACTGAAGGTGGTGTTTAAGATCATTTTACATGGTTGCCTAGTAAGTAACACCAACTATGCCTTTGTAGAACCCTTCCTTAAATTATTTAATCTGAGCTTAGCTCATAAACTGTGATATCATAAACTTAATCAGATTAGAGTCGTATTGATTTGGCTTTGTCAAAGGGGAGTCCTGCCTATTCAATGTAATTTCTTCAAGAAGGTCACATTGACTGTAGAAATAAGTTCAGAATTCATAGTGGTCTCCTGGACTGCATGTCTAGTAACCTATTAAGTAGCCTAGACCAAATTTTCAATTTCCCCAAAACACCTACTGTGTGACAATGAGGTCACTAATCAGTATGTTAAGGTGGTAAGATTCAAACCTTGCCAAATAAAACCAAGACTCCTTCCTCAAGCAAGAAGAAACCAGTCTGGTGGACCCCGGCCATAAGCAAACTATACAATAAAAGGAGGAGACTTATACACAAAAAGGCCAAATCTCAGTAGAAAAATCATCCCTGATCAGCATTAGTAAGAAATTGAGGGCCCTCATCAAGTCAGCTATAGCCAATTTCAAAAAGAAAGTTGCCAAGGATAACCATAAGGTCTCCTATGGTTACGTCAAAAACCTAAATGGCAACGCTCAGGTCTGTTCTGAGCTAGTACAAAATGGAACAAAATACATTGACCCCACTGACATTGCCAACATCTTCGCTGACAAGTTCAGTGCAAATTTCTCCCCCCACTCACCACCTACAGGGTCTATTACTATTCCAGGGGATTGCGTAACTCCAATTATTACTGATGGTTACTAAGGCTCTATCTAAAGCTAAAAACACTGCCTCCATGTGACCAGATGGTGTCCCAGGCTGTGTCATACGCGAGCTCCGAAATGAATTAACCCCGCATCTGAATATCCTGTTGAGTCTCAGCATCTCGACAGGATATGTGCCCATAGAATGGCACACAGCAACGTTGGTTCCACTGCACAAGGGAGGGCCCACAACCAACCCTGGGAACTACCAGCCAATAAGCCTGTCCAGTCTGATCTGTAAGGCAATGGAGCGAATCATTATGGAACTCATAAATGGAGAGATTGGGAACCTCCAAACACTTGACCCCACACAGTTCGGCTTTGTCAAGGGCAGATCATGCCTCCTGAACCTGGTGGACTTCTTTGAGACAGTTACTCAGGCTATAGATAGGGGAAAATAAAATAAATAAATAAATAAATACACACGGCTTACCTTGACCTTGCTAAAGCATTTGACACCATTCCCCATTTGAGTATTATTGATAAACTCACCAACGTGGGCATAAACCCTTACGTCATAAGATGGATCGCAAACTGGCTCTCAGACAGATCCCACAAAGTAAGAGAAGCGGGATCTATGTCCGAATCCAGACCAGTAACGAGCAGTGTGCCTCAGGGCTCTCTCCTGGGGCCCCTCCTGTTTGGCATATACTTCTCAGAAGTACAGGCAAGCACTGAAGGGCTGTGGCTGACCAAGTTTGCGGACGACTGCAAACTGGGTGCTATAATAGTCTCCGGCTGACATGGATATCCTCCAGAAGGGCCTTAATGAGACTGATGCATGGTGTCAAAGCCATGGTCTCAAGCTAAATGCTAAAAATGCGTAGTAATCCCCTTTGGAAAAAACAGAGTACCCGCAAACTACCACATAGGAGGTAACCCCCTGAAATCTGAAGAAGTAATAAGGGATTTAGGGACCCAAGTAGATAGTCAGCTTTCCTTTGATAACCATGTTGCCAAGGTGGTTAGAAAATCCTTCTGTGTGACCCATCTGATCACGAAAGGGTTCGCATCAAGATCTAAGGATGTAGTGGTGCCCCTCTACTCTTCCCTCATCAGATCCATTATTGAGTACAATGCACCAATTGGAATGTACCTGGCTAGGCATCTCCAGCAGCTGGAGAGACCACAGAGGTACCTCACTAAGAGGATTACTGGCCTCAAACAGTTGCCCTATGCAGCACGATTGAAAAAAACTAAGGCTTTTCTCTGTTGCATACCGCCTTCTCAGAGGCAATCTCTGTCTAGCATATAGAGCTGTGTCCAACCCAGAACTGTTGAACATGCTCCATCTTAGCAAAACCAAATCTACTCAAGCTACACGCTCTAGGGATATAAACCTCAGCACAACAATAAATAGAACATGCTGGAGGGATAGATTCCCTTCACAAAGACTTCCTTTGCTATGGAGCAAGGTCCCGATCTACATAAGACAGAGCCCCTCACTATCACTCTTCAAGAGGAACCTTGACGAGTGGATGGGTAACAGAAAGTTCACACCAGGGATCATACCAACAGCTCTACTAGAGAGGGGCCAAGGGTACTAGCTGCTAGATCAAGGGCCTAGGGAACTAACCAAAGGGGCGGTGAATACCGCACAATGTGGCTGGGCTAATATATGCCTTCGGGCAGATAGCCCAGTAACTACCTATGAACCTTGGCATAGGAAGCAGTTCATTAACAATTAAGAGTGTTGGTCCTTTGCTTTACTTGTGTTTTCTAATTTGGGTATGGCCAAAGTATTCAGAAGTCACCCTTGCTAGCATCATTAATAAGCCAAGTACGTCAAGTAGGAATGTACATGGTGAGATGGATAGCTTCTTGAAAGATGGAACTCACATAGGTAGTGACAGATGCCTACTCAAAAAATATGAAGGTAACTTTATGTGCCGCAGGGCTCAGTAGTGCGACCCTTTCTTATCAGCATCTCCTTCTCCAATCTCCAGTCCAGCAAGAAGAGCTTTTGGTTAACTACGTTTAAAGATGACTGCAGATTGTGTTATTGTCAAATCCCACCTCAGATACCCATTCATTACAGCAAGAGCTACCTTCATATGCAACTGCTGACTACAACTATGTATGAGAAGTATAGTGATGCTTAATTTGGTGAACAGCTCTCACTTACTGTACAGTACACCCAATAACTCATTCCAAAATAACAGTAAATAAATGGTGTCAGAGGTCTTGTAACTTGGATCAGTAATACCTCTTTGACCACCACGTAGCGTAGTAGTCAGAAATTCGGTCCATTTAGCACAACTATCTATTGGTGCATCATGCAAGTCAAAAAGGTGCTAGCATCCCTCTGTATGCAGTATCACTTATTAGACCAGTTATTGTACAGTGCCCCTTCAGGATGTACCTTTCAAAATACATTAAGCAACTGGAAAACCACAGAAATTCTTAAAGATTGTTGGCCTAATGTCATGATCTAACAGGAAAGGCTTAAAGTGCTATCCCTTTACTTAGGTTCTTATAGGCGTTCACAGAGTGATCTGTGCCTTTTGTTCAGTGCCATTAAGGACCCCATACTCCTTTACTGCTGCATCTTTGCAAGCAGTACCAAAACTATTGACTGTAAAAAAAACTAGCAATTGAATAAACCATATGAGATAAATTTATTGCCAGACTTCTCTTGCAAGTGAAACAAAGTGACATCCTGGCAGCCTTCAGATTAAACCCCGATGCTTAAGTATACAAAAATGTAGTCTGGGACTGACCTGCTTTATTCTTATTGAGAAGGGGTTACAACATGAAGGTGGGTACTGGTGAGATGTAAAAGACCTTCTGACTCAGTCACCTTTATTTCTGAACCAATGTCCTTATGCTCAGTATGCATTTTCTGAACAATAAAGGAGGAAACTTGAATGTCTGGCATGATCGACTAGCTGTAATCCTCAGTGGTGCCCAAGAACATCAAAAATTTTGACAAGGCACAAACACGACACAAAATCATGGGGTTTCTGTAAATTGAGGGACAGTGATGAGATATTCCTGTAGTCCTAGATTTGAGTTTTTTAATCTCTACTCGCAAACTTTATAACCCTACAAAAGTCATTTAATCAGATGGTTCTTCTGCCTCGTGCTTGGTTTGCCAATTTAAAATAAATAAAATAGAAATGTTATAATTAGGTCATCAGTGATAAAATGCTTGTGTTCAAGACTTGGATGGCAAGAAATTCACCTCTGCTTCATGTACTAGTAGTTAAAGTAAAAAAGGGAAAAAAGCACCAAGTGTTTTTCTGGCTTTCAAAATAACACTTGACCACTTGGACTGCAGCTTTCTGACAGTGCTCACTAACAGTTTGTTTGCACTCACCTTGCCATGCCTCTAAACTGTTCAGATTTTTGCAGAGTGTTCCGATATATGCCTCCTTTGTTTGGTGTTTTC
>NC_056732.1:1684096859-1684178290 GCF_019279795.1 Protopterus annectens | reverse complement strand
ACGTTCTATATATTTATGCAAGTACATCACTCACAAAATTCAGAAGTGTTTTTGTAGGGGGCAAGCCCCCCCCCCCCTCTTTATTATTCTCTTAATTACTCCTACTTGGAGGTTACTCAGAGCAAAATTGAAAAGTATTTTCCCTTAAGCAGTATGTGATACTGTGGTCTCGGAGAAAGAATAGCAAAAAGTGATCAAGCTAACACACATTGCTGTAATTTACAGCAGGCAGTCACCAACGAGCGAACATGACACCCCATCATTTAAGTTTGAGCAAAACAAAAATGTATATAGTAACTTGGAGGACGAGTAATGTCTGATCTGAAGTAGGAGATTCATTTGTCTGCAACCTGTGGGTTATGGATCCGATATCGGATCCGAACCGGCATGGTTTACCAGCTATGGATCCAAGCTCTCAGCTCCTCCCCTCACCCATAATACCCTGCTCTACCCTCATGACCTCAGATCTCGTTTGCCGCGCATGGTGACCAGATTGTTTTTCCAGCTCTCCAGCTAAGTGATAGTTTTCAGTGTTTAAATTGTAAAATTTAAATAATTTTTTGGTTGATTTGTATGAAAGTGTAGGTTTCCCTTTTTGTATTATTACTTTTTTTAGAGTTTAATCTAAAATTTATATCCCTCCCCTCGCTGGTGTGTGTGTTGGGCCTGTGAGTGATTTTTGTTTTAGTTACTTACCTTAGTTATAGTAACTGTTATTTGTTAGCTTGGGATGTCTGAGCAGCTCAATGCTATTTTTTCCAAATGCTCCGAGTGTGGCCATAAGCTTTCCCCAGCTGATGGCCACACTCGGTGTGTTAGATGCCTGGGGGTTGAACACCTCACATCTGGATGTTCCATTTGTGCAGGGTTCAACCCCAGGGCATTGAAGGAGCGGAGGTCCAAGCTTGTTTTGGCGGGCCTTTTACCGGACTCGGCTCCAACCTCCGCCTCCTTCGGGGTAACCGCCCCATGGTTATTCCTCTCCGGCTCCCTCCTCCTCCTGGGACTCAACCTCCCGCTTCTGGTTCGGAGGAAAGGGATGCTAGAAAAAGGGACCGGAGGGAGAAGCACCATAAGCGGCGGGCCGAGACCTCTGTTTCGGCCCCGCCAGCCAAGCGGGCTTCTCCCCCGGCTCCATTGTTGGCTGGATCTCCTCCTCCTCGGCTCCGGTCTCCAGTGTGTTTTTCACCGGGACCTGAGGAGGAGGAGACCGATCTCCGTCGAGGCTATCGAGGAGGCACTCAAGGCCTACCTCGGTAGCCTCGTCGAGATCTACGTACAGCCTATCGGATGCTGATCTGGACCGGATGATGAGAAGGTTCATCCAGGCCCAGATGCACATGGGAGTGCTCTTGCCTCCCCCCCCCTGGGGGGAGCTCGACCCCCTTTTTCAAGCCGATTGCTCCTTCTCCGACCCGCTACCCGGGTTCGGAGCAGTTGGAGCCGAGCAGCTTCGGAGCCGGGGGTGGGTCGGCGCCGATAGTACTTGGTACTTCGGATCCGACCCTGCCCTCGAGTGCATTGGATCCGACCTCTCGGAGCCTGGATCCGAGCCTCGGATCCGGGGGGATCAGTGCTCCTTCGGCGCCGTCTGTGTCGGAGCGCACTGTCCCTTCGGATCCGAGCGCTTCGGCGCCGGCTCCGATCCACTCTTCGGATCCGAGGGGGAGCCGATTGTCGGATCCTTTGGTCGGGGTCGGCTCCCTTGGCATTTGATGTAGTGGAGAGGGCCCTGTTGAGGGTCTCCGGACCCCCGGCACTTGTTTCGGCTCCGTCCCGCGCTCCCTCCGCACTGGGTCAGGCTTCCACCATCCGGCCCTTGGGACAGCCCGCTTCTATGCCCCAAGCTGTTCCCCTGGAACAGGTTGCTGCTTGCGGAGTCCTCTGACAGCCCCCAGAGGATGTTCCTCAAGCATACGTGCAAAAGGAGGCACATTGACTCCTGAGTCTCTCACGGAAGACACGGATTTGGAGGAAGGGGAAGGCTCCCACGGTCACCCCGAGGATGTCTCATTTGGAGACATCATGGAAATGCTCCGTATAAGGGGGGGGTGGTCTGCCCCCAAGTCTTCCTCGGACGAGTCCGTGTTCTTGGAGGCATTTGAAGCGGGCCCGTCTACCTCTTGGGTGTCCCCTCCTGCCGACCCCCTGGTGGACCTCATTACCACCAGGGCGTGGAAGGAACCGGACACCGTGGAGCCAATCCCTAAGAGGCCCGACAGAATCCTCAGCCCTCCGTCTGACCGTGCCCATTGGAGTAAGGGGCCTCCGGTAGATGCCATGTTGACGGCGGCCACCAAGAGGGAACTTGCTCAGGAGAGTCCCTCAGTCCATCCCCTGAGCAAGGAGTCTCGGATGATGGACCGCTTGGGGAAGCGGATGTTTAGTTCAGTGACCTTCTCGGTAAGGTCGCTGAACTACCTGGCACACGTTATTAGGATGCAGCGAGATCTCATTAAAGAATACGCTGCATCTCCCCCAGAGTCCATGTCGGAGGAGGACAAAGTGCTGCACTCCACCCGCATGGCCACTCTTAGATCAGTTACCAATACCTCTATGCGGCTACTCTCCCATGCTACGGAAGGCGCCGCTAGAGCCGCAGGGGCAGGTCTAGTCACTAGACGTCAGGCCTGGCTCCGTCATTGCGATTTCTCTGAGCCCTTCAAAGCGTCATTTGCGAACGCCCCTTTGATGGTTCTGCCCTCTTTGGCAAAACCGTTCGCGACACTTTGACCCAGAGCGAGAAGGACGGGAAGACACTGTCTGCCGTTGGAATCCGCTTCTCTGCACCCCAGAGGCCCTATTCTAGGAACCAAAAGGGTCAGAAGAAGATGTGGTTCTGGAAGTCGCAGCAATCCCAGCCTGCTCCGGACAACCAGTCCTTCCGTGGCAGAGAAAGACAGGGAGGACGCCGCCCTAGAGGCAGAGGGGCTCCCAGGAACTTCGGGTCCAGAGAACCCTTCTCTGAACGGCCCGCGCAGCAACCCTGAGGGGTTGCCCGGCTGCTCCACTCTGGAGGCAGTCGGGGATGTTTCGGGCACCTAGCGGCATGGGAGTCCATAACATCAGACCGCTGGGTTCTCCAGATCATATCCAGAGGATACCGCATCCCTTTTCGTCACTTACCAAAGTTGAAGTCCCTCCCAGACGTTCCACCCGGTCAACCGGAGGCCGCTTTGGCAGAAATTGGCCATCTGCTAAAGAAAAGAGCCATCCAGCCCGTCCCCCCCAGACCAGATCGGATCAGGGTTCTACTCCAGGTTCTTTTTAGTGCCAAAAAAGACGGGGGATCTAAGACCAATTTTAGACCTTTCTCTCTTGAACCTGGCAGTCCCCAAGGAAAAATTCCGAATGGTCACTCTGCAATCTATTCTCCCCCTTCTGGGAGAAAATCACTGGATGTGTTCTATAGACCTCAAAGATGCGTACTACCACATCCTGATGGACAGGCCCAGGAGGTTCCTCCGCTTCGGCTGGGAGCCAGTCACTACCAGTTCGGGTCCTTCCCTTTGGTCTCACCACAGCCCCCAGGGTGTTCACCAAAGTATTAGCAGTGGTAGCGGCCCACCTGAGGCTTCAGGGGGTGCAGGTCTTCCCCTACCTGGACGACTGGCTCCTTACCGCCCCAACAAGGCATCTACTACTATTGGCGAGACTCCTTTCTCCATCTTGCTCCCATTCTGGGCATTACAATAAATACAAAGAAATCCAACCTGGCCCACACAGCTCTTAGATTTTATAGGGGCCAGGTTAGACACAAGGAGTTTAAAAGCCTTCCTCACTGCGGACAGAGTTCAAAATCTGCAACTCCAGGTGCGGGCCATTCTCCACTCAAGTTCTGTTCCGGCGGAGTTGGTCCTGAGGGCTCTAGGGTCCATGGCATCTGCTATAGCACTTCTTCCTCTTGCCAGGCTCAATATGCTCATCCTCCAGTGGACTCTCTTAGTACAATGGTCTTACCTTGCTCTCCCTATGCATCATCCCATTGCGATCAGCAAGGCTTGCAAGCGGTCCCTCCTGTGGTGGCTTCACTCCCCAGATCTCCACGGAGGCCGCCCATTTTGTGCTTCTCCCGCTCTCGCCACGGTGACCACGGACGCCTCCCGCCTCGGGTGGGGGGGGGCATTTTGCGGGCCGGACCGTCCAAGGCACGTGGAATGATTCAGAGACCTTACTGCATATCAACGTTCTAGAGATGAGAGCAGTGCTCTTAGCGTTGCTAGCACTTCAGGACTTTCTTCCCTTGGGAACAATTGCGATTCAATTGGACAACATGTCAGTTGTCTGGTACATCAACAAGCAAGGGGGAACGAGGTCTTACCCTCTTTGTCGAGAAGCCATGAGAGTTTGGGAATGGGCAATCTCCACCAACCGCTTTCTAATAGCAACGCACATTCCGGGTCGGTCCAACATCCTGGCGGACAAGCTCAGTCGCACCATTCTGACTCCTTTCGAGTGGTCTCTCAATTTTCAAGTAGCGGAACGCATATTCGCACGGTGGGGAACTCCTTCATGCGATCTTTTTGCCTCTCCCTCAAACACCAAGTGCGACAGTTTTTTCACTCTGATACCTCCTCCAGGAGGTTCTCCAAGAGACGCTCTGGTGCATGCTTGGCCACCCGGTCTTCTGTATGCTTATCCACCCTTGCCTCTGATGCTCCAAGTTCTTCAGAAAGCCTCTCGGGTGGGTTGCAGAATGATTCTCATTGCTCCGTTTTGGCCTCGACAGATCTGGTTCCCCTTCCTAAGGTCTCACTCGGTGAATCCTCCTTGGATTCTAGATCCCATTCCGGATCTGATATCTCATCCATCCTGCATATCTCCTCCGAACCTGGACAACCTGAAGCTGACCGCTTGGCTGCTCCAGTTCCACTCTTGATCAGGACTCCCGGTATTTCGTCCTCGTCCCCTGTTAAGGCGATCCTGGTGGCAGCTCATAAACCATCCACTAGGAAAGTCTACAGCAGCAAGTGGAAACGGTTTTCTTTGTGGGCGGAGCGGCAAGGCCTGAATCCCTTCACGGTTCCTCTCCCTTTAGTGCTTGATTTCTTAACCACTCTTTTTAATGATGGTGCCAGCAGTTCCACAGTCAAAGTACAACTGGTGGCAATTTCACATTATCACATTGGTCATGACTCTAATCCACTCATGTCAGCCAAGTTGTGTAAAATTTTCCTTAAAGGTACTTTCCTTCTCAGGCCCCCTGTAAAACAAGCGGTTCCTCCCTGGGACCTTTCCTTAGTTCTTCAGGCCTTGACCGCCCCCCCCCCTTCGAAACAGCGGCTACGGTGGATCTCAAATTCTTGTCTTTCAAGACGGCTTTTTTAGTAGCCATTACATCGGCCAAGAGAGTTTCAGAGCTCCAAGCATTATCAGCTAAACCTCCTTACTTGGTCTTTCATCCGGACCGTGTTTACCTCAGGACCAACCCGTCCTTTCTTCCTAAAGTAGCTTCTGAAGCAAACATTAATCAATCCATTAACCTCCCTGTTTTCTTTCCTAAATATGAAAACAAAGGTGAATACAAGCTTCACTCCTTAGATGTTCACAGGCAACTTAGATTTTATCTAAACAGAACGGCTGGTCATAGGCAATCCGACCAGCTGTTCATTTCCTTTGCTAAATTTAATTTGGGCAAGCCAATTTCTAAAGTATCTCTGTCTCGCTGGATTTCACAGTGTATCTTATTGGCTTATCAGGCTTCAGGAAGGCCTGCACCAGAGGGTGTACACGCCCATTCAACCCGGTCAGTATCTACCTCCGCAGCCTTTAAGGCTAGGATTCCTCTAGATGATATTTGTGCAGCAGCCACGTGGGCTTCATCTCATACTTTTATTTCCCACTACAAGTTGGATCTTGCATCTAGGGGTGGAGCATCCTTTGGCTCCGTGGTGCTCCGGAATATCCTTCCATGATGGCCGCCCAAGATTCAGGTAGCTGGGGACTCTGTCCCACAGGTTGCAGACAAATGAATCTCCTACTTCAGATTTAGAAGTTATGTACTCACCGTAACGTTCCATCTGAGTAGGTGTATTCATTTGTCTGCAACCATCCCGCCCTCCTATCCCCCTGGCCTTTCAGTTTCCTGCATATTATGTGTTACCCTTTTCAGGGTTTTCTTGCTGTTGGCAAACTCGATCTGAGGTCATGAGGGTAGAGCAGGGTATTATGGGTGAGGGGAGGAGCTGAGAGCTTGGATCCATAGCTGGTAAACCATGCCGGTTCGGATCCGATATCGGATCCATAACCCACAGGTTGCAGACAAATGAATACACCTACTCAGATGAAACGTTATGGTGAGTACATAACTTCTAATTTTTAAACACAAATGCAGTTTAACTCTCTGGTAGTGGTTCACAGAAGATTCCAAGTAAGGCGTCTCCACTGTCAGTGTAGGATTATTCCACTAGACTGCATTTATTACACTTGTATATTTTGGGCTTCAGACTTGCATGCAGGAAACTTTGCATAGCCTTCAAATGCACTAGGAATTGTTCCCGATTACACAGAGTGCCCCTGATTTTGATTCATACTTTTGGTCTGCTCCTTGTAAAACGTGTTTTCTGGCAAATTGTTTGCTGTCACTAAATAATGATAGACATTTGAGTTTCAGACTTCATATCTTTCAGAAAATGCATGTTAATGTGAACTGTTCTAGCAACACTGAGTATAAGAGCAGTATTTAAAGTCTGTCTGTTTTTTGGGCTTTCCTCTATTTTTTGGGTTTTTCTTACTCTTGAGTTAAAGGGTTAAGAATTATACAGAGGAATAGATTTCCATGCCTGAACAAAAAGTCTCTTACATCAGAGTAAAAAGTTTGTCAAGGCAATAAAGACTAAGTATTGTAGAAGATGCAAAACTCTAGTGTGAACCACCAACACATAAGATCATTTGGGTGTCGAGACTTATTCAGATTAAGATCTGGTAAATGGATAGGTAATAAGAAAATCGGCAACATCAAGGAGACTGTGTTCCTGAACTCCAATAATCGACCTCAGGGGAGGTGTGTACCCTATGAACCTATAGTTAACACTGCAGGAGGCTGTGATATAGATTATATAGTCATATTATTTGAGTATTCACAATTTATGAAAATGTACAAGCTTATGAATGCAAATAACACAAATGTAACATTGTTTTACAGGCAAAGAAAACATTGTAGTTGTTTTGGATCACCTGGGAGATGACATTGATGGAATGAAAGCAAGAATTGAGCGGTCACAAAGATCTGTTTTTAAATATGCAAAGTATATATTTTACTTTAAAAATGGAAGTGATAAGGACGAAATCCAAGAAAAGAAAAAACTGAAATGGTTCTGCTGTAGTACAGGTATGACAAAGTATGTAAAATGCAACTGTAACCTAAAAAAACTGGAAAATTCCAAGTGATTTACACTCGGTCATATAAATAAGTCCCCTGACAGATCTCAGTTCATACAGAGATTAGAAGCAGGATAAACCTTTAACACTTTGACCAGGCTCACTGGCTTTTATATATTTTAGTCAAGCTAGTGTTTTAGGAGTCCAGTATTTTTAGACCGATTCCTCACTTGTGTGACGTATAGTAATGTGCAGGATAAACCAAAATAGTGTAGTGCCTATCGGACTCCTTGCTTATCTCATCAATGCAAAGATGAAACCTCAGGTGTGCTGATGTTGCCATAGAGATAGTGTTATTGTTTTAGAAATATCAGAAGTCATGGCACATCCAGAATGTTGTAGCCCTCAATCTGTTACATTAATGTTCATACTTGAAAATATAAAATGATGATGAAGAGATTTAACCCAAACTCCTATCCCAGGAACTTTATGTTGTGGTGGTGGTGAGGGTCTTCTTCAGTGGAGCTAATAACTATGTTACCCCGTATGTTTTGTTCCAGGTAGGGCCCCCTGCAGTTAGGTCTAGGATAAGGAGCAACACAGACGAGTTTACTGGTAGATTTTTTTATAAAGAAATGAGTCTACAAACTTGCCTGGACTATGGACACTGATGGACAACACAAGGCCTGCCTGTATAAGTGGGTATCCTTGAGATCTTGCTGAATGGCTTACTCATATTACCCAACAGGTTCAGTCTGAAATAGCTATATGGAGTCCGACTGTAAGCTTACAACCATAATGTGAAGGGTGTGCTTCAGGTGTAGTGGCTGACAGGCGGAGCATGTTGTCAAATTGATCCTGGCAATGGAGTCTGGGTTTTGGGATGTGAAGCATTACCTTTTGTGTGAAGGTCCTGATCTGATGTAGGAGGTGAAAAATGATCAACCAGGCCTAGTCAGACACCCATTTGCACACGGCGTGAGCACTGGAAGGGCACTTTTTATTAGCGGTGTCTTCTCTTCTGGCGGTACTACTTTGAAGGGTAAAAGTGGGTGGGGTTGTAGAATGTGAAGCAGTTCTACATATAATTGAACAACTTTACAGATAAACATTCTACTAAAAGCCTGATGTTCATCGTGTTTCACTGTTGCAGTCATTACACTTGGGTTATCCTGCTGGCAGGCTACCCGCAGTCGGCCTGAATTCCAAAGTCCTGGTCCGGTGTCGGTTGCTGTCTCCTCTTCCCTGACGTCAGTGCGCCAGGGGTATATAAGATGCAGCTGACACCGTTTTCTTCAGTCTTTCTTGCCATGCAGTGCCCGAAGCAAAAGCATTTCGCAAGTACCGGTCAGCCGACTCCTGAGATTTTCAAAATTGAATTTCAGATCCGAAGTCTTCAATAAAGCTAAGTACCCCATTGAGGAAACTTTTTTCTTGCTCCAGACCGATGTCAGAAAAAGTTAACAATTGTATTTCTTGTGGGATGCAAATACCTCATAAGGATTTTCATTCTTACTGTATTCCTTGCCTAGGCCCTGACCACGACGTTGCTAGTTGTCGGGTTTGTGCTAGGTTTAACCAACGCACTATTAAACGTCGGTACGATTTTGCATTTCATTACTTTGGCCGAAGGTTTAACTATATAATGCCGTCGGAACAGCCGACGACCGGAGTTCATAAAAAGCGCAAGGAAAAAGAAAAGAACAGGCATCCGAGGTCCAAAACCGACACCAAAGCCTCCTCTAGGCCAGTCGCTGGTTCACCGGTTATCAGTGAGGTGCTTTTGTAGCCCCTGACACCCGCTACCTCAGAGCCACAAGCTGCCTCCGACTCCCACATGGAGACAGCTAGGCCTCTGGATACTCAAGGTATTGGTCCTTCGGAAATTAATCCCTCAGATGGGTCCGGAGCCGCTGAGCAGGCATCAGCTTCTGAGGGTGTTTTCAGACCTACACAGCTTTATATCAAGCCAACCTCAGCATCCAGGACAAAGACTAAAACAGCTTTAAAGACAAAGAAACAAGTACAGCATTCTCCTGGACAGACTTCCATGCCTAAGAAACAGATGCTCAAAATTGCCGAAGACCTAATTACTTTGATCAATGGTTCCCATCCCCCTCCTGATAAAAGGCCTAGGCAAGACACTGATTATGATTCCTCTGATCAAGTTTCCATTTCCTCTGACTCCTCTTCAGAACAGGGATTCTCTCTCCCTCCCTATGAGGACTCTGATGCTGAAGAATCTATCCCTTCAGCCTCTCCTCCTGAGGACTATTCTTTTGGGGAAACCCTGCACACCATGAGGGAGCATTTCCACTGGGAGAGCCAAGATTATTCAGAATCTAAGAAAAGGCTCAGAGATTTTCTTTTATTGCCTCAGCACAGACCTCTTGCTATTCCACCTGTACTAGACATTGTTGATGATGTGTTTTCAGAGTCCAGTCTGTCTCCTGACTCTTTACCCCCTGCACCAGTTAAGCCAGATAGATACTATAGGGGTCCAGATTCTCACAAATTTTTATATAAAAACCCTGCTGCTGACCCAGAAACTATTTCTCAGGGTCCCAAAGGGGTAAAGGCTTCCACTGCAAAAAACCCTGTCCCCTCTGATAGGGATTCTAGAGCACTGGACAGATGGGGGAAAAAAGTTTACACCTCTGCTACTTTGGCTGTAAGGACTTTAAATTGCCAGTTTCATATGCTTAAATATCAACAATACCTAATGTCTCTGTTAAAACAGAAAATGCAGACAAACTCTGAATGTCCTGAAACCAAAGAAATGCAGGATTTATTGCATGCAGCTGAACAAGTGGGAAAGCATACTTTGCAATGTGGTTTTGATTCATTAGAGGCCTCTTGCAGGGCCGCTGTTACAGGCTCTGTCATTCGTAGGCACACGGCCGGCCTTAGGCATAGGCGAACTAGGTGACCGCCTAGGGCGCCGTACAGGCCGGCCTCAAAAGGGCGCAATTCGGACCGGAGTTCTGTTGTGACGACCCCCTAACTGGGAAAAGCCTTAGAGACAACTACATTTATTTTTTTTTAAATTTCACCGCCGCCCATAGAGGCTAACAATTGCGCCCTCCCCGGCCTCAAAAGGGCGCAATTTACAGACCGGAGTTCTGCTGTGTGACGACCACTAATCGGGAAAAGCCGAAAAACAACAACATTTTTTTTTTATTTCACCGCCGAGAGGCTAGCAACAGTTGTGCCCTCCCCCACTTAAGCAGGGCGCAATTTACGGACCGGAGTTCTGCTGTGTGACGAGTCATAAGTCAACACTCGTAACTACTGCTCGCAAACACTATACTATTATTGTCTGTGCAGTGGGTTACCATGCAGCCAGTTAAGATGCAGGGACATGCTTCTTGAAAATAAAAACATATATGAGAAAGAGTTGCTGCATTCTAGTCTCTGAGTACAAAACCAAAGCGTAATCAGCATTCAGCACGTCTTCTAACAACATAAAAATTACCACCAGAGTTTAGAAAGGTTTAGCACAGTGTGTGGATAAGTCCGAATTAAATCAGGATTTTTTTTAACCGACTGTAATAATTGCTGAACCCATTGCCACCAAACAGTACAGGTGTACATGTTAACCTTAAACAGTACAGTAGATGCTCAAATGACCACAACTGCAGCAGCAGTAGCCTTAGTTACATGAGTCAGGAAGGTAACCTTGAACTCTGTTGATGAATGCCAGGTCAGCATGCAGCATTCAGCTGTGGTTTTTGATGGATTGGGGATGCAGGGTTAGCCTTACATCATAACAGATAAGTGACTTGATAACAAATAGACTAACCTAGCAACTACTATCCCTCTGTGTTTCTCTGCTGTCCAAGACCAAAGATGGAAAAAAAAAATATATATATATATATATATATATATATATATATATATATATATATATATAAATATATATAAGCAATGGTTATGTCAGCAGTTTTTGAACTGGATTTGAAATGATGTAGATAACAAATGAGGTCACCGGTTCATTGAGTGTATATGTAGGGCAGAAATAAACTGCAAGTTAATACATGGTCTATTGTTCTCTGAGTAATATGGATTTAGCTCACAAAACTTCACCAGTTTCCTCATCAGACTTCTTTCAAGTAGCATAAATGGTTAGTTTTGGACAGCTTTAAATTTTGGATCAGTGATGGAAACCACCAGCTCGCCACAAAGTTCCTTCATAAGATGGAGGGCTTGGCTTGATTCAGATAGTTGCTTGTGTCACTCATGTAAAAGGACATTCCTTGGACTTGGTGTTCCAGTGTGGTTTGGTTACATTGAACCTGGTTGTGGAACCTGTATCCTAATTTGACCTCTATCTGATTACTCTAATTTGTGGCTCCACCTGGTTGACACATCCATTGCTCAACTTACCAGATCAGACATTTAGGAAATGCTGCCTGCAATTACTTTATCCTTAATCCAGTATCATCTCCTAGAAAAAAGCATGACACAAGTGATCTTGAAATGCCCATACAGGTCTACAATGAAACATTTCCTATGTTCTAGGTTAGCTTGACCTAATGCAAGCCTGCTTATTTCCTGTTAGAACTTTTAAAACTCATATGATCATGAGCATCAGGAGTTATGCAAGCAAGGATGATGACTGAAAAACAAATAGAGAAAGTCCAAGTTGCCCCATGCTGCCCCCACCTCATAAATGATACTTCTCTTCAGACAGATGAATTCACAAGAAACCTGGCTATTTATGTGGACAACTCTGTCTCTCTCATTCAGCCATCATGTTTCTACCACAGTCAGGAAATCCCTCTGTCTGACCAAGTTCCTTTCCAAGAGAATATCGTCAAGATCCAGCGGCATCACCCTACCACTGTAGTCTTTCCTTATCAGACCCATCATCAAATATAATTATCCATTTGAATTGTAAAAAAGCAAGCATACTGCTCAACTGGAAAGACTCCAAAGATTTCTATCCAAGAAAGTGAAAGGCTTTAAATCCTTCAACTATCTGGTTTGATGAGCATGACATTCCTTATACTCAACAGTCTACCAGCTGCACTGACTTGACCTGTGTCTCACCTTTTAAAGCCATGAAAGACCCAATCCTATCTGCCATCTTATTTCTTCACAAAACTGTCTCACCCTAATACTGGATGATTTCAGCTACCCTGCAACTTTCTAAGTCTACAAGAGCAATATTTATAATCTGTCCCTCTTTTGCCACCACCCCCCTACACACACTGTTTCAGGGTTTTTTTCAGCGTTCGTGTACTAAGAGATTGAGAGGTATGGAGGCATGTATGTAATGCACTGCTTGCTGATTTGGTGCATTTTAAGGGGGGATATGGGTTTTGCATTCCTGAGAGTGTCCTCTTTTGTATAAGATGCCTAGTAACTATGAACTTGTCAGTTTCTCAGTTATTCCCTATTGCAATTTTACCAGCTTACCATTTTTTTTGTGTAACGTATGAAAGTAATTCTTCAAGGGCAGCAGGCAGTGAATTGGTAGATGAAACACTGAAATGTAAAATTGTTTGCCAGTAACAGACTGTTCATTATTAAAAAAAAAATCTCTTTAATGTAGAATTATTTGGATGAACTTTACTTCTGCAGAGATTGTGCTTATTGACTTGTGGATTGTAATGACAGAACTTTGAGTGGCCTTTTATAGGTTCATAGATTAGTACTAAGCTAACTGTCCTTGTGAGCCATTTTAAGCCTAGCCAATTATCCCTTGTAAGACTCAAAACCCTGCACCTTGTGTTTGTAAGACAAACACCATAACAATGAGGCCACACTCCCATCCCCTCTTTATGGTTAAAATGTTTTGAAATGGGCAGGTTTGTCATTACTGGGTCATGCATTTTGTTTTATTGCTTACTGGAAAAATGTTCAAAACTACAAATTTAAAAAACACACTAACAAGGGGTGCTTTATTATACAAGGAATGTAATGTAATACAATCAGGAAGGTGAATCAAAGAACACATACATGTATGCATGGTCCTAAAAATGTGTGCAAGGAGGCCGTTTTGAAAATAGCCCAAAGGTAAACTTAAGCCTCCATTGGCCAGATGCATTTTTTTATGAATGTGGATTTTCATGCCGTTTCAATGGCAAAGAAGTTTATTGCTCATGCCAAGTCTGTTTTCATTGTGAGACTGTATTGTTTAGCAAATGTCTATCTGTGTTTGTGCTATTCAAGCTTAAGCTACTGTACACATGGAGGAGGGAGGTTGCTATTTTACTTTCACTGAGCTGTAAGGTTCACTTGCCTACCCCAAAGTAAATTAAAATAAACTTAAGCAACTCTTTGAAATAAGGCATGTGAGCTTCAATTTTCTGAGGACGTGAATTTTATACTAAAATATATGTGAAGGGGCAACTGATAAAGCAGGTTTATTAAAGGAAAATTCCACTGTCCTTCACTTTCAGTTTAACTGCATCACAAGGTATATTTTCTTCATATGCATTTAAATGAAGGAAATGGCTGGAGTGGCTTTCCTGGGGAGTGACCGACCTGTGGGTGTGGCTTATAGGGGTGTTTCATGAGCATGGTATGGGTGGGGCTTAAGGGGCACCGGAGTACTACTTCGCTTAGGGCACCAGTTGAGCTAAGGCCGGCCCTGCGTAGGCATGCTTGGTTAAAAGAACAGAATCTGCCTGATCATGTTACAGCAAAACTATTGGATACTCCATTACAGCATGATACTTTCTTTGGTATTAAGGCAGAAGAGGTGTTAAAGAAAATGGAGGATAAAGCGAAATCTATGCAGACAGTAAAGGATTTCTTACAGGTTCAGCCACCAAGATTTAGCAGGACCTGGCCTTCTAAGAATTGGTCCTTTCCAGTGTCAGACAGACCACAAAGAGGCAGATATAGATGCCCTAGAGGCAGATCTCAGCCCCAAGGCTCATACAGGCCTAAACAATGGGGTGCTTCTACCTCCAAAAGCAGAGAAGACAAATCACAACCATATAGAAAACAGTCTCAATGACTTCCCACTGCCAATGCCAAGCACTTATCTTTTGGCAGCACCCTTAGGGGAAAGCTAGCACTTTTTTCACACAATTGGCACATGATCACCCAGGACAAATGGGTACTGAATATTGTTTCTCAGGGCTACAGGTTCCATTTTCACACCCTTCCAAAGGCAAAAGGTATGCCAGACCTGCCACACAATCAATGGACAGAGGCACAAAAACAAATTTCATCCCTCATGGACATGAGGGCTATTCAGCGAGTACCTCAGCAAGAGCAGGGACAAGGATTTTACTCAAGGCTTTTCTTGGTACCCAGAAAGGACAAAGCATGGAGACCAATACTGGACCTGTCTATTCTAAATACTTTTCTGGACATTCCAAAATTCAAAATGTTGACACTGCAGCAACTTCTGCCCATGCTGGACGAGAAGGCTTGGCTCGTAACTTTGGACCTCAAAGAGGCATACCTGCATGTCCCAATCAGACAATCTTGCAGAAGATACCTCAGATTCATAGCTGGCTCAATGCATTACCAATTCTCTGCACTGCCCTTTGGCTTATCTACTGCGCCCAGGTCTTCACAAAATGCCTGGTACCAGTAATTGCATTTTGCAGACAAAGAGGAATTCAAATTTATCCCTACTTGGACAACTGCCTTATTCAAGCAGAGAGCAAGGGCATTCTACTAAAGCATCTGGCGTTTGTAAAAAGATTACTAATTTGCCTAGGGTACACAGTCAACTAAAAGAAATCAAAACTAGTACCCTCTCGAGATAATATTCCTGGGTGCAAGCTTAAATACAACTGCCCAGATGGCTTATCTCATGCCAGACAAACAAAGGCAACTGACTTATCACTTCGAAAACATGGCAACAAAAACCCAGTTACCTGAAAGAAAAATTCTGCAGGCTTCAAGCTTCATGGCATCCTGCATTCTGCTAATTCCATATGCAAGACTGCATATGAGGAAGCTACAATGGTATCTAAAAAGTGTTTGGACTCAACATTGCCACAGCCTGGAAACATTAATTACCCTCATTCCCTGCCTGCAACAGAAGTTTCGATGGTGGGCACTGGCCTGTCACCACAACAAGGGACAGCCATTCACTTTACCCACAGCCAGGCAGACACTAACAACAGATGCATCGGATTATGCCTGGGGGGGCACACATGGCAGGAAAATGTATTCAGGACAAGTGGTCCGCAAACCAAATGCATCTTCATATCAACCAAAAAGAGATGCTAGCTGTACAGAATGCTCTGACAGCCTTCAAGGATCTTCTCCGTCCAGGACAACTATTGCTAAAGAAAGACAATACTACAGTCATGTGGTACATAAACAAGCAAGGGGGCACACATTCCTACCCCCTCTGTAGGCAAGCCATGACTTTGTGGAACACAGCATTGACTTATCAAGTACATCTGCAAGCACAATTCCTGCCAGGAAAGACAAATACTCTGGCAGACGAACTAAGCAGAAACCTCATGGACCCTCACTAGTGGAAACTAGATCCACAAGTCTTCAGCATGACAACAAGGAGATGGGGATGCCCAGACATAGATCTATTTGCCTCCCCTCACAACTACCAACTACAGAGATTCTGCACAAGGACTTATCACAAACAAGCATGGAAGGTGAATGCCCTATCATTCAGCTGGAAAACCCTTACAGTATATGCCTTTCCTCCACTGCCTCTCCTCCCCAAGGTACTCCTAAAGGTCAGACAAGAGAAGCCAAAAATGATACTGATTGCCCCAGACTGGCCACGCCAGCACTGGTACCCAATCCTGAAGAGCTTGTCTCAAAGGCCCAGCCTGGACTTTACCTCAAATTCCTCATCTTCTGACCCAACAAAACAATCAGATCCTACACAGCCAACTCAGAACCTTAAATCTGGCTGCATGGCGAATAATATAACCACTCAAAACACACCTCTCTCAAAAGCAGTTAAGGATGTTATTTTGGAAGCCAGGAGGCCCAGCACCAGAAAATCTTATGCAGAAAAATGGAAGAGATTCTGTGCTTGGAACCAGGCACAAGAAACTGACCCGCTTGTTCCAAATATTCCTCAGATTTTACAATACCTAACTGAGATGATGCTGGACAAAGGCCTATCCTTCTCATCAATTAAGATCCATGGCTCGGCCATTTCAGCCCATTACAATACGAAACCACCTATTTTCTCACATCCAATGCTAAAGCAGTACCTCAGAGGTGCCAAAAATATAAGACCCCCAAGGAGAGCTCCAATACCTACATGGGACCTCAATTTTGTCTTGGAAAAACTCACACTGCCTCCTTTTGAGCCAGCCAATGCAGCCGAGATAAAATTCTTATCATGGAAAACAGCTCTGCTCCTAGCAATAACTTCAGCAAGCAGAGTCTCAGAGTTACAGGCATTAATGGCTGTGGAACCTTTTATCATTTTTCCATCCGGACAGGGTTTCTCTAAGGACAAACCCAACTTTTCTGCCAGAGGTGGTATCCAGTGTGGCTCTTAATCAAACCATTCATTTGCCTACCTTTTATCCAAATCCCCAGAATAAAGGGGAGAGACTTCTGCACTCTTTGGACATACACAGACAACTACGCTTCTACTTGGACAAAACTAAAGCTTTCAGAAAGACTGAGCAACTTTTAGTGGCATATGCTGCAGGATCACAAGGAAAGGCTATCTCAAAACAGACTATTTCAAAATGGATAGGACACTGCATTTGTTTCTGCTATGCACAACATGGCAAATCAGTGCCTAAGGGCATTAGGCCACATTAGACCAGGGCAGCAGCCACCTCACCAGCCTTCCTCAGAGGAGTACCAACCAAGGATATTTTGGAGGCTGCAACTTGGACTTTAGTGCACACTTTTACCAAGCACTACCACTTACCTCTTTACTCTAAATCCAGGGCAGGCTTTGCCACTGCAGTTCTGCAGAGCCTCATAGTCACTCCTAATCCTATTTAGATCCAGCCGCCGAACCTCTGCTTTGGGATTCAACCCAAGTGTAATGACTGCAACAGTGAAACACGATGAACACAGTACAGTTGTGTACCTACCTTAAATGTAGATGTTTGAGTGTATTCACTGTTGCAGTTCAGGTTACCCACCCTCCATCCCCCTTTCTTTGCTGGGACTTATCTGTACTTCTCTATTCTATACAACCTATGTGGTGTATTTGCTTGTAGATGAAGGTATTGTTTATTTTAGGGCATGCTTTGTATTAGCAATGTTTTTAGCCTACCCTTTTGGGGGCACCTGACATCTGGGGCAAGAAAAACTGAAGAAAATGGCGTCGGCTGCATCTTATATACCCCTGGCGCACTGACGTCAGGGAAGAGGCAACAACAACCGATGCCGGACCAGGACTTTGGAATTCAGGCCGACTGCGGGTAGCCTGCCAGCAGAATAACCCAAGTGTAATAACTGCAACAGTGAATACGCTAGAACATCTACATTTATGGTAGGTACACAACTGTACTTTCCTTGTAACAGTCTAAAACCTAGCAAAGGTTTACAATATTGGGGCAATATATATGCGAAGGGCAAGCTTTTTGTATTTGTCTGAGATTAGTTACAGCTCTACCTGCTTTTAATAAAGTTTAGTGAACCAGTATCTTACCTTGCCATTGATGCCAACAGAATGATCTTTTAGAAAACATTTAACATAGTGTTCAATTCATTTAATGCTCCATATCAAATAGTGTTCATAGTTCATTTAATGATCCATAGCAACCTTTGAGCCATATCCAAAAACCGTCTCAAAACATTATCATTCCCTGGCACCATTGACAATAAATGTATCGAAGTTGCATGCTTTACAAATCAGGGTTGTCACAAGCTGCATATTTAATAAAAAGAGATCTCAGATGGATTAAATGGCCACAGCCATGTGTTTATTGCCATTTACTCAAATAGAAGCCAATTATTATGAGATGTGCGCAAGGCAGTAATGTCAGGGAGGCCATTTTATTTCTTTCATAGCATTCCCCTAAACCTACAGGACAACAGACAGCACATCAATACCTGGCCCTTCTGATTCAACATACCCACATCATAACAGCTTTTTCATTTCACAATTCCTCTGGGCCGCCTTACAATCTGCCAAGGAGCCATTGCCGGGCTGGTAAGTCCCCTGGAAACAATCCCTTGGGGGGCTGTCTGGCCTGTGGAAGGTCCAGCTGAAGAGTCCTGTGACCCCCCCCCCCCACACTTACCTTGGCCTCCCTTACCTTTCCTGTCTTCCACCACAGAAGGGAGGAATATTCCTCCCTTCCGCCTGCACATCTCAACCTATCCTAAGTGAATGCCCTTCAAAGCTTGCAATTCCTTATAAAGAATCCCCAAACCTTCTTCAGATAAATGAACCCCATCCTCATCATACCTGTCTGGCCACCAGACCTGAATGTCAGGGTGAGGAATGTACAACCCGTTAATGTCCATTAACACCTTATCCATAGAATTATTAATTCTCCTTCTCATTCTCTCCACAGCTTTAATGGACCTAGCCCCCCTCCATTTCTTTCTCTGTACCACTTCTGACCAGCAGATAATAGCTTGTGGCCAGCATTCATGCATGCAATATACCTCTTGTACCATCAAACCAATTAGCTCTTTTATTGGATGTTGACAAATATCATTACCCCCTGGGTGCAATAAAATGGCAGTAGGAGATTTATCACTTCTTGCAGCTTGCTGTAGTACTGCCCTGAGATGATGCCACCGCATTCCTGATGCACCAAACCAAATTGCTTTGCAAGAAGCTTGTTTTCCTCCTTGGAAGGGGAAGCCCTGCCTGCACTGAACAAAGTGATGGAGTCTCCGAATGAAAGAATGACCCACTATTCCTGATCCAAGGATGTGAGAGCTGAAATATAAAGGACAAGAGTTAAAGCCATTTACACCTTACATAACCTTTATAAGCATTGGACTTCCACCTGCCCATCTTCATAATGTCGTTCTGTGAAGCTCCCATTGCATATGCAAATGAGGCTGCACTTATTCGAAAGGAATGTAATGTATATTCATCTGAGTCTAGGCCACTCAACTTGATTGCTTCCTTTAAAACTGCTCTCACCTGATACTGTGTCAGAGGTTCACCTTGCTGATGACAAAAGAATGGACCATCTGACCTACCCCTATAGTTGCGGTACTCTAGTAGCACTTTAGTCAAGTCCCATACCAAATCCTTTGGGGTAACCACTCTTACCCACTGACCTTTGCCTTCTTGATCCATTTTGGATTTAGCCACATAAACCCAAGTGTCCTCCCCCAGCAAATGTACATGTGCCACTGGTTGAATAATTTCAGACCATCTAAATGCCCCACAAAAAGCCAGCAGAATGGCAGCCCTAAATAATGCTACGTCATAAGAAGAAAAACAAACATTTGAAACTGCAGGCCACAGCTTACATAACACCGCTGGACCTATGGAGTACCTCTTATCAGGCCTCCCAGCCCTTAAACATTGCTCGTACCTGAAATGTGTTAGCTAAATCCTTCAGACCCAAGGCCTGATGAAACCAATTCAGAGCTGACAATGTGCTTCTTGCCCTTCCAAAAGTCCAACCTCTTTCTTTCATTACCAAAATGTAAGCCCTGACATGGTAAGGTGGAATTGGCTATACTTGTTCCCAACCTCTGGATAATCTTGTCTGCAAGAATTGCGTTATGCATTTATTGTAAGTGAATGCTTATACTGCTTTCTTGTGGAATGATCCAAAATATCTTCATATGGCACCTGTCCAATTGATTCCCATTCCAATGGTTTCCCCTTTATTTGATGTCCATTGCTCTATCCTTTTGTGGTACTTTCGGAATTAGATTTTCTACACTGAATCCTTCATTTCGCAGGTACTCTTTAACTTCTGCAGTACTAATCTCCTTTTCTACTTTTCTTCTGTCTTTTTTTTTTTTTTTTGTATAGTTAAGGTTTCCATGTCTGGATTCCTTTGCCTGTATTTCTATTGAAATATTTTTGGTGCTGCTCTTTTTGCATTGATTAGTTTTGCTAAATCCTTTGCATAGATATTACACCATATTAAATCTTTTTCTTTCCCGTGCCCATATTTCTTCAAATGTCTCCTGGTCTTCCTCTTTTTCCTTACTTTGGGGTCTCTTTCCATCATGCTGTGATGTAACCTGTGTTAGACGTTCCACACCAAAACTTTCACTTCGCAGGCACTCCATAACTTGAACTTCTATTTTAACTTCTACTTTACTAATCTTTTCTACATCCTTTCTGTGAGATTTGTTTTTATTGTGAAATTTTCCATACCTGGATGCTTTTGCCTGTATTTCTCTTTAAATATCTTTGGGGCTGCCTTTTTTATGTTGATTAATTTGGCTTTCACCTTTGCATAAATATTGTACCATAGTAAATTTCTTTCCCATGTCCATATTTCTTTTTTTATACTTTTCAAAAATCGCTAGTCTTTTGTTTATATTTTCGCATTTTCTCAGATGCTTCTTTTTCCAAACATATCAGTTTCTTGGTCTATATAATGTTTTTCACAAATCTGTTGAATTAATGAACACATTTTTATTTGAGGCTTCTGACAGTTTTTTTCTTGTGGAAGTATTTTTCTTTCCTCTAATTTCTCTTCTTTTTGTATATCTTGTGTCTGGAAATTCTGGGCTTTTTGCATAATGGTAACAATAGATAATTGTTTTTCTTATCTTCAATAGTCCACTCTTATCTTCTTAATGGCTCTTCTTTGGCCTATCAGTTTTTGTGATTTTTGCTGACTACTACAACAGGGGGCCATCCTCCCCATTGGCCTGGCCTGGCCACAGTGTAAGAATGTTTCCATATTTTAAGGATTCTACTGTCATTTTTTCCTATTGTGGCACTAATGCGCCTACCGGGATTGAGCACTTTTTTATCATGGGTCTTGTGCACCCAGCTGCCTTTTTTAAATTTTTGACCCACTTCTGTCCGTGATAGTTGCTGTATAAATACAGTCTGCATATCCGTGTTAACTGATTTGCTTATCAGTTTAGTAATCCCGATGGTCTTTGAAGGACACCAATTTTGCAGCCAGCCATAGGTAAATAGCTAGGCACAAAAGTGACCAACTCTTGAGGAGAGTCTAAGTGCCTTCTCTTGCACTTTCTCATCCTAGGGAGTTCAGTGGGTTGCTCCAGAGAAGTGTTGGAAAGTAAGTATACCCTGCTGGGTAGCCTGGAGGCTTTGGGTTGGCTGTCCTTGTGGAGTAGAGTGATGAGACTCAAGGCACAAAGACACATGGGATCCAGAAGGCAGATCCAAATTGTGTGCAGTCGTCCATCCTTCAGGTTCGGAGAACACATTCTCCACCACCTCAAAGGCAGAGCACTCCAGGGAGAATGAAGCAGATGGAGCCGAGAAGACATGCTTCTGGACCAACAGCTTCCTGTGACCCGAAGGCAGTCTACCTAAAGAAGTCAAAGCCAAGCTGTCCAATGCCGAGGCTCCAAGGGGCAGAGATGGCTCCGACAACTTCAAAGTTGGTTCTCAATACCTCCTGATATAACAAGAATGCTACGGCTCTAAGTCATCTGGCTGCAACACACTCAGAGCCTGTGCACTCACAGAATGCATCAGAGCCAATGATGCAACAATCATAGTATCTGACACAGATGGTTCTGTAAGACTCATCCCAGGGCTCCAATACCATTGTAGCTTCCTCATATGCAGTCTTGCATATGGAATTAGCAGAGTCATGTTGGGTGGGGTAGCAGAAGTCAGGGTCTCTGGATCCAAAAGAGTAGGAGTCGGGAGAACTCCCATCTGAATCTGTGGCAAGAGAAACTTCATCATACCCACATCTTCTGTCAGGCTTCTGGAAGAATGAGAGGATGAGGCCACTGAAATGTGTTGGAGTCTCTAAGTAGGGTGATGGCAGCTGGGAAGGGACTGGTTCCAAAGAGGGACCCATACTAGGTCAGGGCTAGAGGTATCGGATCCGATGGTATCTGATCCAATTAAGTGTATTGTGTGTCTGATGCCAATGGATCCGAAGCTTTGGTCTTTTCCGACCTTTTTGAAACTTTTGTGCTAGCTCCACGGTGTGATCAGAGGATGGAGCAGAGTATCCCGAAGGATCCAGTGGCCTCTTCCTGTGCTACTTTTTGTCAGATTTGGAGGGTCAATCTTCAGTAGTGATTCTGTGGTCATAGGCAGAAGACCTTTTAGAATAAGTTTGTTCTTAATGGTCTACCAGAGCATGAGGGTTAAACTCTTTGCACATGTCACACTACTTTTAAGTGAGTAGGGCCAAAACAATATACACACATCATGTGCATCAGAAAGCGCAATCTTTTTTCCCCACACACCTTATACTTAAAACCAGAAGGCATTTCAGACATCCTGACAAACTGTAATACTAAGAAAGACCAAAGAAAGAAGAAATTACTAACTAAGAGATTACCACAAGGGTAAGGAAAGGAAAGAAAAAGCAATTACCAACAATGGTAGTAAGAGAGAGAAACAAAAACAGAAATAAACTAAAGCACTTAAATGACTAATTAACACAGCAACCACGTCTGTATGCGAAGGCAGTAAACGAGATCTGATGTATGGTAGGGCACTACAGCATTATGGGTAAGGGAAGAGCTCGAGAGTTTACAGTATCCATGAGCTGTAAAAAGCAGACGAGTCTGATCCAAGGGTCAGATCAAACCCAGTCATTGAGGAATGAATGGAAAAAGACATCAGATTGTTGTCTTTCGGCTTTTCCCGGTTAGGGGTCGCCACAGCGGAACTCCAGTCCGCTAATGATTGGCAGTAGATTTTTACGTGCTGAGTTGCCGGCTCTGACGCACAACCTTCAATGAAGGTACGCCCATTCACGCATGTCTCCACACAGAAGACGCTCTAGCTAAGAATCGAACAGGACAACGTCTTACTGTGAGGCGACAACGCTAGCGCAGCACCACCACCGCAGTTAAATGGTTAAAAAGCAAGCAAATTTATTTATTTTTCTTTGACTAGAAAAGTCTGACTGAGCAGAGTGCATTTTCAGTGGCGATCCATTGACAAAAGCTCCATCATAGTACATGTATGTTGAGTAGTGAATTTTAGATGGTTGAAAAAGGACAGTTACATTTCTGAAAAACATAGTTAAGACAGGGATATACAGTGAAGTATTTACATCAATATGTACAAGTCTGTGAGGTTTTGGTAGCGCTAAATTCTTGCTGGAAGTTAATGGGTTTATATTGTGGAAAGAAAAACATGAAGTTTTAGTATTCCTACATTTCAGTACAGAAAGGCTTGTAAAAAGTTTTATATCTTGAAAAGTTATTAAATTATGTAGGAGGGGAGATATTAGTATTGTTTTGAAGGCTAGTGTCAATGGTAATTGAGTTAGAGAACAAGGTATAGGATTAGTTCTGTCTAGGCTGCCTTTTTCAAATTGGTATATGTGGACTGCTTATAACTTAATTATACAGGGGATGCATGCAAGCGGTAGAGTGTTGGATGGGGAGGAGTTAGAAAAAGAATGAGAAATGGTTAATCATTTAAGAGAAACATTTGTAGTATTTAAGAGGAGGGCAAAGAGCTGTACTGATTCAGGTGCAGAAGGGAAACTTGTTAGGGGTATAATGATTCCAATACAGGAGGAGAAGAAATTAGGGTTAAGTAATAAGAATTATGTGCTTTCACTTGAGGACTCAACCTGACAATGAACATGGGCATGTACAGTATTGTGTAATATTGTTCAAGATGGATTTTATAGCTTGTGAGTATGTTAGTCATCTTTGCTTGTGTATGGATGGTGTTCCAGAGTTTTGAGATGAAAGAGGAGAGTAGAGTGAGTCTCCTGATGAATTATTTACCTTATTAGTGCTTAGTAGAAATGTATCACTGTAACAGAGGTCTCTTGTGATGGTGTGTGGCAGTAGTACTTTTAATGTGACAGTTTTTCAGGATGTAATTAACTGAGTGTATGTTGGCTTTTGAGCTCTAGCCAGTTTAGCTGCTTTAAAGCTTGGCAGTGGTGGGTTCGGTTTACACTGTTAGCAAATGTTACTACGTTGTTGTAACAGGAGGCTAGTTTGGACTTCATTATAGAGCTTAGGTTTGTAAAGGTAAGTGAAGCATGGAAGCAAATAGGATGCGGCTAGGGTTTTTCTTGCTGCGTCTGTTGGGTACTGTTTGACCCTGTAAAGAGAGCCAAGTTTCATTAATTATATGGAGAATATGTAGATCGAATTTAAGATAGTTGTCTGTTAAAATGCCCAGTAATTTGCCGTGTGATACTACCTCAGTGTTTGCATATGTAACCAAGAACGAGTATGCTTGACCAAGATAATGTTTTGGGGTAAAGAGCATCAAATCTGAAGTCTGTTCAGTCTCCATCAAACTTGCGGGTCCTCTGTTCTGAGCTCGGAACCCACTCGGCCGTCAGCAAGCTTAGGGTTCCAAATTAGATCTCCTCACACTCTACCCATACTGCCTAGCTCCTCTAAGATACCTCAGATCTCGTTTGCTGTGCACATCGAAGCATCATGGTCCTGATAGTGCTCCTCCCGGATGTTTTTTCTAACGTGTTTAGTCAACTGTGTCTTTTGACCTATTTCTCATTTTCCTATCCCTGTCTTTCTTTCTGCCCTTTCTTTTCTTGTAAAAAAAAGCCTTTTCCATAGTGTGGTGTTTCAGCACATGGTCGTCACATTTGACTGTCTTTCTTACTTTGTTTTGCTGTTATGTCAGAGAAAGCTGACAAACCTGTTGGGTTTAAAAAAATGCATTACCTGTGTGGACACAAGATCCCTGTATCTGATGCCCACAGGGAATGTATGTGTTTGGGTCCTGACCACCTCTAGGTGGCTTGTTCTGTCTGCAAGGCCTTTCTTCCCCAGGCCCTTGCATGCAGACAAAACAACCTGGTGATTAAGGGTTGTCTTCCTGCTCCTCCTGCCATTCCTTGTACTTCAGGGGGTTCAAACTCCTGCCAAGAAACCCAAGGAGGCCAGGGACCATAAGAAACAGTTCACGGTCCCTTCTGTGTCTTTTGAATTGGAGCCTCCAAAGAAGGCCCTGAGACCGTCTGAACACAGTTCCCTAGCTCCAATACTGGTATCTCCCTCTTTGCCCCTTGCTTCTGCACCCCCCCCCCCCCGTTGGACCTGGAGCCATCGGCACCTAGCTTCCCTTGGAGGCTTGCTTCACCCAGGCACTCCGGACTCTCTTATGTGTCCTCGTCCATCAGGTCCTTTCGGAGCCTGTCAGAGAACGAGGTGGACAGATTAAGAAAGGTTCAACATATGCAAATCTGATGGGGTCCTGCCAGCTCTGTCCCATGCGGGATCTGTAAGCAGAGCTTCCTCCTGTAGGATTTTCCTTCTCCGATCCGGACTGCTATTTTGGAGCACCTTGGTCATTCAATCCCTGGTGCCAGTCTGTCAGATCCAATAGTCCTTATTCCTTCGAGTCAGAGTGCTTCCTTGACTCACTCACTTCCGATCATGTTGGGAGCTAGCAAGTGTCTGAGCCAAATCCTCAACCTTGAGCCTGGGGAGATGATTTTGACAAAAGTTTTCAGAGTTCTCGCTTCCCCTTGGTGCCTCAGCATTTCACAGCTCAGTGCTGACTCCCCACTCAAAGCAGAGAGTTGTTGGTGACCAGGGACAGCCTGCTCCTGATCCCTCAGGACAGAACAGGTCTCCTCGATACTCAAGTAGTCCTTCTGTGTTCAAGGTGGTGGAGAAGGGACCTCTCTGCCTCTAGGAGACAACTGGCATCTACTGTTTGGGATCCACCCCTTCCTTTCTTGGGCTCTGTGTCGGAGACCTCTCTTCTGCTACCAGGACAGCCAGTTCTACAGAGCCTCCAGTCTCTTCCACTTTGGAAAGCCCGGATGTCTTCTGACACCTCCCCAGAGCACCCCACCGAGTAAGTTCCTCAGAAGAAAAGGTGCAAAAGGAGGCACCTAGATTCCCCAGATGAATCTCTCATGACAGACACTGACTTCGATGAAGGAGAGGTGTCCCCCAGGTCTCCATCTGATTTCTCATTTGGAGACATATTAGAGATTCTCCACCATAGAGGTGGTTGGTTGCCCCGAAACCCCACCCCAGATAAGTCTGTGTTCTTGGAAGCCTTTGGGGACTGGCTCATCTTCATCCTGGGTGTCCCGCCCTGCAGATCTCCTCATGGACCTGGTATTTGCATGGGTATGGAAGGAACCAGATGCTGCAGAACCTATCCCGAAAAGAGTAGATAAAATCCTTTAGTTCCCCCAAGGATAGACCACACTGGACAAGGGCATTCCAGTAGATGCCATGGTGGTGGCAGCCACCAGGTAAGAGCTTGCCCAGGAAAGCTCTACTGTCCATCCTTACTCCCCTTCCATCTGATCTGTTGCACGCACAATATTATCAACCTTCCTTCTCTCCATCGTATCAGCTAGCTCTCTCCCTATACCAGTCATACTGCCAACATTCAAAGTTTCTACCCTCACTACTACACTCCTAACCTTCCTCCTGCCTTTGAGCATGCCTTCCTCCCCTCTTCTTCTCCTTCAGCCAGTAGTAGCCCAGTTTCCACCAGCACACTGAAAGTTAGAAATGGCAGCTAACTGCACTTTTGACATTTCCTCCTCTTCCTGTAATTCCCATATTTCTTCAGAAGGCATGCAGGTTGAAGAGCAAAGTGATCCTCATTGCCCCTTTTTGGATTTCACAAGTTTGGTTAACCTTCCTGTGGTCTCACCTAATTTGCCCCATGTGGATCTTCTGTCACTCCCTTCAGGGCAAATTCACTTGGATCTTTGCAATTTCATACTAACTGCATGGTTTCTCCAGTTTCAATAATGGCTAGACAATCCAGGCTTTCTTCCCCAGTTCAGAAGATTTAGAGATAGGAAATGTACCCCGGGGATCATGTCAGTCGCCCTGCTTGCCAGGGGTCCAGGGAAGTAAATATTGTGGGAAGAAATAGCCAGGGAATTGTTATGGCTAGGCTTGTAAAGGCCCTAGGGCCGATAGCCTAGTACCAACCTATGATCAAGTCTTCCACTCGAAAGATTTATAAAAGTGGAAAATGTTTTCCATTTGGACCCAACAGCATCACATTAATCCACTTATGGCACCCATTTTGGCAGTCTTGGATTTCCTGTCTGGCCTTTTTCATTCAGGGGCCAACTTCTCTGCTGTCAAAAGTGCAGTTAGCTGCCATTTCTAACTTTCACACTGGGGAGAATTCTATATCTTTGGCCTCTTGTAGACTTTGCAAAGCCTTTGGCAAGAGTACTTTCCTTTTGACCTCGTAGCAAGGATCCTACTCTTCCCCTCCGTGGGATCTTACGTTAGTTCTTGAAGCTGTGATTTTTGCCCCCCTTTGAACCTGCTGCTAAGGCTGAATTGAATTATTTTTCTGGAAAACCACCTTTTAGTGGCTATTACCTCAGCCAAGAGGGTTTCAGAGGTTCAGGTGCCATCTTCCAAACCTCCTTATGTTATTTTCCATAAAGACAGAGTTATCTTGCACACTAATCCCTCTTTTTTTAACCAAAGGTAGTGTAGATAAACACCATTAACCAATCCATTAACCTCCATGTGTTTTTCCTGAACTTCCAAAATAACGGTGAATATATGTTGCATCATTTAGACAGCCAGACAATTATGCTTCTACCGGGATAGGACAAAAACTTTGTGGAAATCTGATCGGTTTGCTTTCTCTGATTCCAGAAAAGGGAAAGCTGCTGTTAAAGGTACTGTTGCTTGACGGCTAACAAATTGTTCAATAATACACAGGAGTAACACAATGTTCCTTTACCTAAACCAGTCTACGCTCATTCCACGAGATCCATAGCCACATCTTAGACCTTTTGGTCCAGAGTGTCTTTATAAGATATTTGTGCAACTGCTTCATGAGCGAACTCCCACACCTTTATTTCACTTTACAAACTTGACCTTGTATCCAGGAACAGGGTTGATTATGGTTCTGCAGTGCTCTGGAATATTTTTCCATGAAGTCTCCCAGATCAATGTAGTTGGGGACTCTGTCCCACAGGTTTGATAAAGACTGAACAGACAACATCAGAGAAAGAAGTTTATGTACTCACTCAACTCTCTTCTACAGACCTCGCTCGGTCCATCCTTACATGGTTCCTCAGTTATCTGTCTGGAAGGCAACAAGCAGTCAAATAACAGGACCTCTCCTCCTCTCCCCCAGTTAGCACAGATGTGTGTTCCATCTGTATGTAACAACTTGAAGAACACCAGCAAGAAGAAATCCACAACTGGCCACAGCACAAACACAGGTTTAATAAAAAGCTCAACACTCTAGTGCCTCTGCTTACACCCTTCCAGGAGTAATACAAAACACACAGCTTTACACAGACTTTATATAACACCATTCATCAATTAATTATTCAATTACATAGTAATTATTTCCAATTAATCTCTAAATTTAAGCATAAAGGTACCATAGTATTGAACTTTAAAATATAAACAGATTCTTTACAAAGAAGTTTGTCCTTAATATCACATATTTCACCAATTTTCATAAAAACTTGCTCTAAAACAGAAGCTTTTAACAAAGAATGATCAGCATTATGAACTGTTTTGAAAAGCGTTGCAACATTACTTTCTGTTTTACTATTTTTTTATATCTCTTATATGTTCCTGTATTCTTAAAAAGCCATGGTGGTGCAGTGGTTAGCGTTGTCGCCTCACAGCAAGAGGTTCTCTCGTTCAATTCATGGCTGGAGCGCCTTCTCTGTGGAGTTTGCATGTCCTCCCCACGGTCGAGTGATGTTTAAGACATGCAGGTAGGTGTGAGCATGAATGGGCGTGCCTTCATTGAAGGTTGGGCGTCAGGCTGGCAACTCGGCACCGGAGTTCCGCTGTGGCAACCCCTAACCGGGAAAAGCCGAAATAAGACTACATGTTCCTGTATTTTTACTTTAAATTTCCTTTTGCTTTCTCTTATGTAAAATAAACTACAAGGGCAGCTGAGAGCATATAATTATCCCTTCACTGTTACATGAAAAGCTACCACCAGGAGAAATCTTGATACCATTTATTTTCTTAAAATTTATAACACAGAAACGTATAGAGCAGCTACCACAAGAGCGAGTGCCCCTCATGGCAGGAATTATGTGCAGTGTCTCATTAGGCATAGAGAAATAGCTAGAAACAAAAAAATCTTTCAAACTTGTTCCTTTTTTATAGGAAATACAAGGATTATTTGCTGTTATTCTCTCCAATTCCATGTCCTGAAGTAAAAATTTCCAACAACTATGTAATATTTTATTAATCCTATTGCTCAGATTATTATACATTGAAACAAAATATATCTAATTTTTGCAAGATTCAATATTATTCCTTTCTCCATGCATGACATTTTGACGCTGATTTAACCCCAGTCTAAATGCTACAACTCTTTGTAAAGACTTCTTAACCACATTGTAGTTATACCCCTGTTAATAAACATGTAAAACGTTACCTACACTCTCTTACAAAATCCCCCCAATCACTACAAATTCTGTGCATTCGAAGAAACTCCCCATAAGGTAGGGCTTCCAGCAAATGTTGGGGATGAAAACTAGCCCCATGCAAAAAAATGGAAATTATCTGCAAATTTCCTATATACTGATATCTTAATGCCACCACCATTAACACCATCTAGAACTAAATCAAGGAAATGAACCATGCTACCACACTGTGTCATAAAATTTCACACCATAAACATTTTGTTCTAAATCCAACCGAAAATTCACAACATTATGCTTACCACCTTTACAAACAAAAATTAAATCATCTATGTATCTGAATAGGTAATAACATTATTTTTCACAAACTAATGGTTATATGAGTATTTCAAGCTCAAAATGTGCCATGAACAAATTTGCATACATGGCAAAAGATGCCCCCATGACAGTACCGTGCAACTGTTGGTATACACATCCATCAAAGGCAAAAAAAAATATTTAATAAACAAAATTGTGCAAGTTCTATTATGTAACAGGACAAGGGAGAATTGCCCAAAAAATAATTCAAGGCTTTAATGCCATCCTGATGTCTAATACTAGTGTATAAACTTTTCGCCTCCATAACCACATAGTACATATCACTAGTCCACTTAATGCCCTGTATTCTGTCCAAAAAATCAAAAGAGTCTTTTATATAAGACTGTAACTTCATAACATGAGACTTTAAATATTCCTGTATAAATAAACCTATATTGGTCAAAAAATATCTATGGGCACCAACAACAGGACGACCAGGAGGGTTCTGCAAACTTTTATGCAATTTAGGCAAACAATAAAAGGCAGGTAATTTACACCCACCCACATCAAACTTTCTATAAACATCCCCTTGGGTCAAATAACCTAGTCTGACCCCCTTCTCTAATAACACCTTATATTGTCATAGCATTATTATAGTCAACAATGTGACACTTTCTATAAACATCCTCATTCCTTAGATGTTCATAACACGTTGACATATTGTGTATAATGTAAAATAACTGTTTTGTTCCCTTTATCAGAGGGCTTAATTATAATATATTTTCTTTGACTTAAATCAACCAGTGACTTCCATTCAGCCCTACTCAAATTATATGTAACATCTTTGTGTTTATCAAAACTATCAAACAGTTGTATTATATGATAGTTAAACTTGGCAGAAAACTGTTTTATTGTTCTCATTAATATAAGGGGGAATAAATGCACTTTTAGTGGAAATAGCATGTGTATCTAACAAACAGTAAGCATTAACATCAAAATCTGACATACAAGAAATAAAACTTTCATCCTTGTCATGTGACATATAAGAAGTAAAACTTTCATTCTCTGAGTCAGCATGGTCAGAAACTTCAATATTCCTTGCATTGTCTGTCCTATTAAAAAAAATACTTTAAATGCAATTTCCTAACCAGGAAAAAAAATCTTGTTTTAACATGTAAAGGCGAGGAATAACTGTAGGTACAAACTTTAAACCAAATTGTAAAATATGGCACTCCTTGTCATTTAAATTACAAACTGACAAATTCACTAAACAGAATTAAAAGACACATTGTCCAAACTTACTGGTAAATTTTCAGTTCAATCTACCTCGTTTAAAATGAGGTCTGTAGTCCGATTTAGTATAAATATTCTGTTCCTGAAAGTTCTTATTCCTTTTTCTGTTCTGTTGTCCACTCTGGTCATCTCTTTGTCTACGAAAAGTTTGCATGGCTTCCGGACACTGGGCATTGGGAAGAGGTGGATATGTAGATTCATCACTGTCACACCCACTTGTTAATCCATCAGAAGAAGCAAAAGTTACTGAGTGTGAATGTTTTAAGCCCCCATTTGAACGAAAATGTTTCTTGTCCCTTCTTTCATTAGTTTTCCAAAGAAAAACACGCTTATTCTGATAATCACGAGAATCCCTTTTAATTTTACTTCTCTTTCTTTCAATCAAGAGAAATTCTAGTTCCCTAAGCTCGGAACAGAGGACCCACAAGTTTCACGGAGACTGAACAGACTTCAGATTTGATGCTCTTTACCCCAAAACATTATCTCGGTCAAAAATACTCTTTCTTGTGTTCCATCTGTGTTGTCTGCTTCAGTCTTTATCAACCTTTCCTCCGCCCCCCTCCCTTGTCTGTGAAGGACCTTATAGATTATACTGGGACCCCTTGTTCCTATTTTGAGCTCCTGAGCATCTTTTATACTCTATTGCCTTTTGGAAGGTATTTTTCTGTTTTGATAATATTGCAGCAAACTCAATCTGAGGTATCTTAGAGGAGCTAGGCAGTATGGGTAGGGTGTGAGGAGCTCTAGTTAGGAATCCTAAGCTTGCTGACAGCCGCGTTGGTTTTGAGCTCAGAACAGAGGACCCACAGATTTGATGAAGACTGAAGCAGACAACACAAGTGGAACATTATCGTGAGTACAGAACTTTGTTTCGTTTTATTGGGATTGAGTGATTTCTTAGAATTTGGATATTGTGAGGGTTGTACATATTAAAGTCAAATTATCTGTGTGTGTTTGTATGTTTGCCTGATCTATGGCAGAGTAAAGCTTGTTTATAAAAATATTGAAGAGAGAGGGTCATAGTATAAAGCCCTAAGGGACATCTGTAGTAGCTGGGGGAGAGGAGGAGAGGTCCTGTCATTTGACTGCTTGTTGCCTTCCAGATAGATAACTGAGGAACCATGTAAGGACGGACTGAGCAAGACCTGTAGAAGAGAGTTGAGTGAGTAAATGTTGGTGTAACACAGTGCTGAAAGCTTTGAATACGTCTAGGAGCACCGTTGACCCTAGTTTACCACTGTTCTTATGCTGGTTTATACTGTTAAAGTGAAGAAGGGTAGTGATTGTACTCTGGTGGAGTTTGAAACCATGTTTTATTTCATGGAGATGATTGCTTGAATTTAAGTGATGTAGAAGATGAGCAATGAATACATTTCTCACGTATTTTTGGTAGGGTGAAAGGATTGCAGTGGGCCTGCAGTTATTAAACTCTATATGTGCTGCCTTTATATAAAGGTATAATAAAGGATTTTTCACAGATGGAAGGAAAGTATTTATTGGATTTAGATCTATTTATTGTTATAGAAACTTGAAAAGCAATTGCATCTGCAGTTATTTTTTAAGTAGTCAGAGTAGAGTTTATCAGCAGCTGTGGTGATTGGATGTTCATCGTGCATACAGCTGCAGTAATCACAGATGGGTTTTCTGCCATCAGGCGGTCCCTCGGTCGGCCGAATTCCAAAGTCTTGGTCCGGTGTCGGTTGTCATCGCTTTCTCTTCTGACGTCAGAGAGGCCAGAGTATATAAGACACAGCCGACACCATGTTCTCCAGTCTTTTTTGCCGCGCGGTGCCCGAAGCAGAAGCAGTTCGCAAGTGCCGGTCGGCCAGCTCCTGAATTACGGAAATATTGGAAACCGAAGTCTTCATTAAAGCTAAGTACCCCGTTGGGGAAACTTTTCTTGCCTCAGACCGATGTCAGAAAAAGTTAATAATTGTATTTCTTGTGGGAAGCGAATACCGCATAAGGATTTCCATTCCCTCTGCATACCTTGTTTAGGCCCAGACCACGACGTCTCGGGCTGTCGCTTTTGCGCTACCTTCAATAAACGCACTATTAAGCGTCGGGCGGAGTTCGCCCAACATTATTTTGGTAAAGCCTTTGATTATAAAATGTCGTCGGATACTCCGACTACCGTTTTGTCCAAAAAATGCAAGGACAAGGACCGACACGCGAGGGCCGCGGTCCCCGCCGACACCACGCCAAAACAGGCTACACGTGGTCCGGTTCTCAGCGAGATGCCTTTGCAGTCCCTGACTACCGACGACACTCCTTTGGCGGTGTCCTCTGTGCCCGAGACCGCTGGTACCTCGGCCCTGTCCCAGACTACAACCACCGAAGCCTTTGCTACTGTTGAGCCTACTAATGTGGACAGGTCCACTTCCACCCATGGTGTCTTTAGACCCTCATCTTCTTTTTATATTAAGGCCTTTACTAAATCCAAAGCAGTGAGGCATCCCAAGAGGCCTGTTGCACAGGGCCCATCTCCAGGTCCCATGCCTAAAAAACAGATGCTTAAAATGGCTGAGGATTTAATTACTCTTATCAGGGGTTCTCAACCCCCTCCAGACAAGAGACCCAGAGTGGAGGAAGATTCTCCCTCTTCTGATCAGGGATCCATTTTATCAGAGCATTCTGATGTAGAGGAACACTCTTACTCCCCTTTTGAGGATTCGGATGCAGAGCAGTCCATTCCTTCTGTATCTCCTCCTGAGGATTTTTCCTTTGGGGAAACCTTGCACACTTTGAGGGAACACTTCCACTGGGAAGGCCAAGACTTTTCAGATTCCAAGAAAAGACTTAGGGAATTTCTTTTGTTACCTCAACACAGACCTCTGGCGATACCTCCTGTTTTGGACATACTTGATGATGTTTATTCGGAGGCTTGCCTTAACCCAGATTCTCTGCCTCCTGCACCAGTCAAACCTGATAGGTACTACAGAGTACCTAACTCTCACCAATTTCTCTTCAAAAGCCATAATGTTGATCCTGAAACCATTTCACAAGGCCCCAAGGGATTGAAGGCCTCCACTGCCAAGAACCCACTTCCTGCAGAAAGAGAGTCAAGATCTTTAGAAAGGTGGGGAAAAAGGTATATACCTTGGCCACCCTAGCCATGAGGGCCTTAAATTGCCAGTTTCATATGCTTAAATATCAACAGTTCCTGTTATCACAATTAAGGAATAAAATGTCTCAACCTGAACAACCAGATTTGAAGGAGTTACAGGATATGATGCATAGTGCAGAGCAAGTGGGTAAACACACCTTACAATGTGGTTATGATGCCCTAGAGGCCTCAAGTAGAGCGGCTGCTACAGGATCAGTCATTCACAGACATGCCCGGCTTAGGGAACAAAACTTGCCTGATCATGTGAAAGCTAAACTTCTAGATGCTCCTTTACAAAAGGATGTGCTGTTTGGTACTAATGCTGAGGAGATACTACGGAAAATGGAAGAAAAAGCCAAATCTATGCAAACTGTCAAAGCTTTTTTACAGGTCCAACCACCACGTTTTAGCAGAAATTGGCCTTCAAAAAACTGGTCCTTTCCAGCCACTGACAAGCCCCAAAGAGGTAGATACAGACGCACAAGGGGCAGAGGGCAATCCCAAGGATCATATAGAGGCCGACAATGGCAAACTCCAGCACCAAGAGGTGGCGAAGACAGTGCACAACAATACAGGAAGCAAACCCAATAACTCCCTCATTTCCATGCCAAGCATGTCTCAGCTGGCAGCACCTTTGGGAGGAAAGCTAGCATTATTTGCAAGCAATTGGCATATTGTCACAACAGACAAATGGATCCTGGACATTATAAACAGAGGCTACAAATTTCAATTTCACACTCTTCCAAAAATGAGGGGCATGCCAAACCTGCCACAAAATCAAAGGGCAGAGGCACAACTACAAATTTCAAAGCTCATAAGCATGAGAGCTATTCAAGAGGTACCTACTCACGAACAAGGTCAAGGTTTTTATTCAAGACTTTTTCTGGTACCAAGGAAAGGAACTGACTGGAGACCCATTCTGGACTTATCCATCCTAAACACATTTCTACTCGTACCAAAATTCAAGATGCTCACATTACAGCAACTTCTTCCCATGCTGGGCAAGGAGTTTTGGCTGGTAACATTGGACCTCAAGGAGGCATACCTGCATGTCCCAATCAGACAAAGCTGCAGAAGATACCTCAGATTTCCTGCAGGTTCAATCCACTATCAATTCTCTGCATTGCCCTTTGGCTTATCTACTGCGCCTAGAGTATTCACAAAGTGCCTGGCATCAGTGATTGCCTACTGCAGACTTCAAGGGATACAAATTTACCCTTATTTGGATGACTGCCTGATCCAAGCGGACAGCAAGCACATACTTCTGAAACATCTGGCATATGTGACACGGTTACTGCATTCTCTGGGATACACCATCAACAAAGAGAAATCAAGGCTAACACCATCTCAGAAAATAACTTTCCTGGTTGCCAACTTGGACACAAACACCCAGATGGCCTATCTTACGCCAGAAAAACAGGGGCAACTATCTCAGTACTTCAAAATACTAGCAAAATGTACTAGGCTTACTGCAAGGAAAATCCTGCAGGCTCTGGGATTCATGGCATCTTGCATTCTTTTAATCCCATGTGCAAAGTAGCATATGAGGAAACTTCAGTGGTACCTAAAAAACTTATGGTCTCAACACAGTCACAGTTTGGAAACAATAATACCAATAATTCCATGTTTGCAAAAGGAATTTCTATGGTGGGCCCAAGCATGTCGAGCAAACAAAGGCCTCCCATTCTGCAAGCCTCAAGCAAAGCAAGTCATCACAACAGACGCCTCAGATTACGCCTTGGGGGCGCACATGAAGGACAGGTGCATTCAGGGCAAATGGTCCCAAAAGGAAAAGCACCTTCACATCAATCAAAAAGAAATGCTAGCAGTAATAAATGCAATAACAGCTTTCAAGGACTTCCTGCATCCAGGACAATTACTAATAAGAACAGACAACACCACAGTAATGTGGTACATAAACAAACAAGGAGGAACACAGTCATACACCTTGTGCAGACTAGCCATGACTCTTTAGAACTTGGCTCTGGACTGGCAAATCGAACTTCAAGCACAGTACTTGCCAGGATTGGAAAACACGCTGGCAGACAATCTAAGCAGAAATATGACAGATCCACACGAATGGAAGTTACATCCTCAGGTGTTCACAGAAATAATCCAAGCGTGGGGGAGGCCAGACATAGATCTTTTTGCCTCCCACAGGAATCATCAATTGGAAACGTTTTGTTCGAGGACCTTTCATCCAAAGGCCTGGAGAGTGGGCGCCCTTTCATTCAGTTGGACAGCATGGACAGTTTACGCATTCCCACCTCTGCCTCTTCTGCCCAAGGTGCTTTTGAAAGCAAGAGCAGAAAGACCGAAGATGATACTGATTGCTCCAGATTGGCCAAGGCAACACTGGTACCCACTCCTGAGGAGCCTAACACATACTCCTCCCTGGTCCCTGCCTCTAATGCCTCTTCTGCTCACTCAGCACAGCTACAAAACTCTTCACAGTCAGCTGAAAACACTCAATCTCGCTGCATGGAAAATTCCTTAACACCACAACAGACCCTACTCTCCAAGGAGGTGCAGGATGTCATTTTGGAGGCCAGAAGGCCATCTACTAGAAAAGCTTACTCCGCAAAATGGAAGCGGTTTTGCTCTTGGAATGAGAAAAAAGGCCAGGATCCTAGAAAACTGAACTTGCCTCAGGTATTACATTATCTAGCTGAGCTGCTGAACAGTGGACTTTCATTTTCTTCCATAAAAATCCATGCCTCAGCCATTTCTGCAGAATTCAACACGGATCCTCCTTTATTTTCTCACCCACTCTTACGACAGTTCCTCAGAGGGGCTAAGAATATAAGACCACCAAGGAAACAACCAATACCAGCCTGGGATCTTAATTACATACTAGAAAAATTAACATTGCCTCCTTTTGAACCAGCTACCTCAACAGATTTACAATATTTGTCCTGGAAAACAGCCTTCCTTCTGGCTATCACTTCAGCTCGTAGAGTTTTGGAACTACAGGCCCTCATGGCAGTGCAGCCCTTTCTCATCTTCCATCAGGACAGGGTTTCCCTTCGTACCAACCCATCATTTATGCCTAAAGTGGTATCCAGGGTAGCTTTAAATCAAGCCATACACCTTCCTACCTTTTACCCCAATCCTCAAAACAAAGGGGAAAGGCTGCTACATTCTTTAGACATCCATAGGCAGCTACGTTACTATTTAGACAGAACAAAGTCCTTCAGGAAATCAGAACAACTCTTTGTGTCCTATGCTGTAGGGGCCCAAGGGAAGCCAGTTTCCAAACAGACTATTTCAAAGTGGATAGGTCACTGCATACGGTTTGGTTATTCCTATCATGGGAAATATGTCCCTACAGGTATCAGATCACACTCCACCAGGGCCACAGCTACCTCTACAGCCTTCCTCAGAGGAGTTCCTACCAAAGATATTTTGGAGGCAGCCACTTGGAGTTCTGTACATACCTTCACAAAACACTACCACCTGCCCTTATATTCCAGAACAAGAGCAGGCTTTGCCACTGCTGTTTTGCAGGGCATTCTGGCTCAACCCAGTTCCTCCTAGTACCTACCACCCTGTGCGTAGCTTTGGGACTCTACCCATCTGTGATTACTGCAGCTGTATGCACGATGAACATAGTACAGTTTTGTACCTACCATAAATGTAGATGTTTGAGTGCTAATACAGCTGCAGTACAGGTTTCCCTCCCTCCTTCCCCACTTGGTAAAGGCATGGGGCCTAACAACCTCTTCATACAATCTGACTGGGTTATCCTTCTATGGTTAATTTGCTTGCTACCACTGATTTTGGATTATGTTACATTGCTTGTATATACATATAAGCATAATTTATGTATTGCCTTCCTTCTGGGGGCACCTGACATCTGGGGCAAGAAAGACTGAAGAACATGGCGTCGGCTGTGTCTTATATACTCTGGCCTCTCTGACGTCAGAAGAGAAAGCGACGACAACCGACGCCGGACCAAGACTTTGGAATTCGGCCGACCGAGGGACCGCCTGACGGCAGAAAACCCATCTGTGATTACTGCAGCTGTATTAGCACTCGAACATCTATATTTATGGTAGGTACAAAACTGTACTTTTTAGCTTATGTAATTTAATGGTGGAGGTAGATACTGGGCTGATGTCAAATAGATGAGGACATTTATCAGGGGCTGCAGGTACTGAGAGAGGGTAGTGTAGGTATTAATGTTTGTGGGAACATAGTCTGTACAAAATAGTTGTTAATGTGTGTTGGAATTGAATCAGTAGAATTGTTGGATAAAGGAATGAAGGTGGTCGTTTGGCCTGGATATAAAATTTGTTTATTGATGTCCAGAAGAGGCTGTTATGTTTAATTTGGATGTTTAAAAAAGTTAAAATGCTTTTCGTGTTCTATTTTTGCCATTCTTTCTAGGCTTTGTCACAGTGTAGCATTCATTTCATAATTTCCTTTGTTAGCCATGGTGGAGGGTTAGTTTTGATTCTCTTTGGTTTGTAATAGGGCAAGGTTATTGAGACGACTTAGGAATATCTCATTGTGTGTAACAGCAGAGTCTATGCGCATAGACTTTAGTATTTTCCAATTATATTCTGGTAAAGTTTTGGTAAGTGTCTTTTAAAAGTTTGCATTACGAAGTTGGTTGCAAATTTTATTTTTTTCTTGGATACTGTAACTTTTTTAGAAAGTTCTTATTAAATTAGTAAGTAGGTAGATGGTCACTTAGGCTCTCTGGAAGCCTACCGGCTTTTCTAATGTTGTTGGGTCTGTTAGTAAGAACCTTGCCAGTGCTTTTGTGGTCTTTAATAACTGTGTAAAGCTGTACAGGTTGATGGAATCATTTGGGTTGTTGCTGTTGATAAGCTGCCTCTCTAGATATCCAACACAGAATATTTCCACAGTAGTAGTATTTCTTTTTTTACCTGTTGGGGTCTGTAAATGGCTGCTAAAAAGTGTTTTCCTATTACTAATTTTGAGGTGTGATGTAAGTAGTTCTGTGTTATTAAATTATGGTAATTTTGCCTGCATGCTGAACACATCAACTAAAGGATTTTAAATTTACTAAATTTTTTACTGCAATACAAGTAGCTGTACCCTTGCAGGAAGAAGGGAAAAATAAGATGTTTAAATAGACAAGCAGCACTTAGAAAAACACAATGTCTTGTCCTATTTCTACTACTGAGAATTATTGCACTACCACCGATCTTTTAAAATAATTTGGTAGCTGCAAGCATTTCAAAATCAGTATTGCTAAACATTAGCACAGTGCCACGGGTCACAAAACTTTTTCATTCTTAAAGCTCATTGCATAATTGAAAAGGCAAGTAAAGATGCTAACCAACTACTTGACTACCTGAGATGAACTGAACTCTCTTAGGCGAAGGCCACTTGAGAAATCTGGAGTGGTGTCCTGGAATAAATCATCATTAGCAGTTGTGCAGATAGTGTCACTAATGGCAAGTTAGACCTCTGCAATTAGAAGAGCATTTTAGATTCTTCCATTTCCTGTATGATTTACAGTTTTAAGCACAGACTCCTTGTTTGCAAAGTTTTTATCCATTTATGGCAACACAGCCCTTGAAGAAATGGCAGATTTAAGTGAAAGAAGACTCTACCATTTGTATGTTAGCTTCAAATCAGTTTCACCTTTAAACCCCCCTTTGTGTTAAAGAAAATGCATGGTTCTTATACTGCTTCCCACACAGTTTTACAGCTTAATCCATATTTTTAGTAAAAAAACATGCAGATTTTATACAGCTTCTCCTAGATCCAGACAAATGTAGGTTTTGCAGTGCAGAACTACAAAGCTGTATGTCTTGTTGCAGGTTGAGATGTACTTATGGCTGAGAGTATGTATACTGAAAGTCACAATAATGTGGAAAGGTTGTTACACCGGAGACTGTACGAAGATGGCAACATAGTAATTGAGATGGAATTGGGAACATGAACCATGAACAATTACTGAGCGTGAAGTCATCCAGTACCAACAGTTAAAAAGTAGAGACAAGAAACAGTGTAGTTAAAAAAGAAAAAAAATAGTTACTGAAATAGCTGTAACAAGTGACTGTCATGAACTGCACACTGAAAGACATAATGTTATAAAATATCAAGACATGCTAGTGAAATAATATGGAGTAAAGACACCCGTATGGCTTTAGTGGTTGTAGACGCACAGGACTAAGAATTATTTCCAAATACACTTAAAAATGTTATCAGTACAGTTAACTACAGAAGCAGGTAAATCTGGGTGAGTTGAGGGTGCTGAACAGAGCATTTACCATAAACCTCAAATATTGACGTAAAGCTTAGTTCATGCATTTCAGCAGTTCCTGTACCTAGGAATGAGGTCCATTCCTGTCACAGAATTAAAGCACTAATCTTCGAGGGCTATATATTGATATTACACATTTCCTATATCATTTTCCACTACAGCCTAGTTAACCAGCATATTTTTGTAATGAAGCCAACATAAAACAACCAGGATTTATTGTAATCCACACTACCTTGTGGATTACAATAAAGAAGTTTCATCATTGTGGTTTCCATCTTATTTGTTGTTTTGTGGTTATAAGTTTATTTCTTTGTGAACTATATGGAGCCATCATAATTTGGGTGGGGGGGCACACATAACTACAGACAATCATTAGAAATCAGAACTAAATCCCAGACACTGTAAAGTAGGTACATCTGGCAAACCCACTAGTAGGATTGTGAAAATTACCAAGAATCACGATTAAAGTGACAAAAATCATGTAAAGGTGCGTAGTATCATTACTTTAATAATGTTGCAAAAATCTACCTCAGTCATTTATTTTTGCTTCTGAAAATGTGAGCTGTAGTATGGGCCCCTTTTCTTTAAACTATTGGGGCCATCAGTTGGTCACATGGTCAAGTTTCCTGTGTACTAAATAGCTTTGGAATTTGATTCAGAAAATCATGTGGTAAACTGAGCCTGAAAATACAAACATGACTCTGAAACAAGTACACTTGGAAAATGATGTGAAGGCTTAAATTAAGCCGAAGAATATGTACATCCTCCAAAATAGGTACAGTTTAGGGGCCTGGAGTGTGAATTTGAAGACGTACACTTTAATAATGTTCATGCAGACTAGGACACAGAGAATGCACTTAAAATCCATACTCTTAATTGATGAAAATATGTAGATCGGAACCTCATGAGGAGCTGTGATGGTGACTGAGCAAAGTTAGTTAAACCTAGTTCATTTGACAATAATTATACTATAAATATAGATTAAACATGCTAAAGAAATATATTCAGGAGAAGTCCCTGAAATTTGTATTGGCAAAACCTGGTCACCATAACGTTTCAAAATCCATTTTAAATGGAAAATAAATGAGCATCACTTGTGTAACATTATACTAGTGAAATATACAGTTTCCTGTTGCAAGTCTGATGAAAAAAAATATTTTGAAAATGTAGAAGAGTGAATGCTGAATATCTCTGTTCTCCTTTTAAAGCTGTTTTTGCAGGGTGCGAGGCCCTACCCTCTTATCCCATGAACATCTGTATCATCTCCCAGATGGCAGTACATTCGTAGGACAAATGCTAGTATTGCTATGTGAGCCGATCAAGTCACCAGCTGGAATTTCTAATCTAATTTTATTTGTAATTCCCCAAAATGAGCCTTCCGATAGGCTCACAAGGGCCTGGACCAAGCTCCCATAGGTTAGACCGACACTTAGAGTAGATGGTGAGGTAAGATGCTATTAATTGCAAGTAGGGACAGCTTATACACAAGAACAAAATAAAACTGTGATATGTAATATCTCCCCTGGCTTAGGCACATCATTCCCGGCTGTAGACTGGGTACAAAGTTAGGGGCCTACCCCTGATTACATAGTTTATGACCAGAATACACTTCGCAACCACTTCCTGCTATGTCACCACAGCCAAAACAGCCCTTTGCCTTAGCAGCTAAATCAACTTACAAAATTCTTAAACTGCCCGTGAAGGAACCTTAATAGTTCCTTACTAATCTGGGGACCCCAGTCAGCCTCCAAATGGCGGTTAAAATTTATATGTAATAAAACCTCTGAATTCGATAATAGTCTCAGTCTGCCTAATTCTTATTGCTGTTCTACATCGTTATAATTACTAACCATGCTTCCACCACATGCCGCAACCACCCACATATCACAACCTTCTTTTCACCACCAGACCCATGGCCATTCGACAGTTCCTTACTTTAAAGATCGCCTGGTTCTAGGTTGTTACTTTAATGAAGGGAGGTTACAGATCTTCTGTTTTTACTTTTTCTTTTTCTTTATTTTGTTTTACTGTTTGTTATAATTTTCATCTTTATTGTGTTGGTATCTGTTTTTTATTTCAAGTCCATTTTAGCTGACAGGCAGATCTGAAGAAGGTTTAGGAAAGAGACTGTTAAAAATGGTAGCTATTAAGATGTTTCTAGTGTAATGAAAATACAGTAGGCTTTGACCCCCTCAGTAGACATTAATAAGAAAGGACCCTGCAATAATTGGATAGAGTTGACCTAAAAAAACAGAAAGGACCCTGCAATAATTGGATAGAGTTGACCTAAAAAAACAGAACTGGGAAATTGAATGTTTCACAAAAAGTCAAAAAAGATGCAACATCAGTGAAGTTAGTAAGTGACCTGAATCACGCAATAGGAGTCTTTAAAATTCCATCAGCCAACCAGGTGGGGCTAAGATTAGACCTATAATCAAGCCAAACTGAAATTAAAGGCCAATTATGTTTCCCTTATAAAAAAAAAAAAAAAAAAAAACAATGACAGAACTACACGTCATGCACAGAAGAGAGCATGATTGGTGCTTTGTTAGTTGAAGTAGCAGTCATAAGGACCCCACAACTAAAACCTCATTGGAGCTTCACATAAGGAGACAGCTTATTATTTGTTAAATACCCAATAAGAAAGCGGTACCTAATATCCCCTCCTACAGATCCTCCTGTCACAAGAACATTAGTAGGATGTCACAAATTTGACGAGTTAACTAAACCTAACCAGTCACAGGCAAAGATACAAATTATTTGACCAGTTGAAAAAGTTATAATTATTCCTGTCTAGCTATGTGTACGATGAGCGGTGGTGGTGCTGCGGTAGCGTTGTCGCCTCACAGTAAGACGCTGTCCGGTTCGATTCTTAGCAAGAGCATCTTCTGTGGAGACATGCGTGAATGGGCGTGCCTTCGTTGAAGGTTGTGCGTCAGGGCTGGCAACTCGGCACTTAAAAATCAACTGCCCACCATTAGCGGACTGGAGTTCCGCTGTGGCAACCCCTAACCGGGAAAAGCCGAAAGACACAACAGCTATGTGTACGATGCTCAAATTAAGTATGAAAGTATGAACTCTGTAAGAAATTAGTAACACAGCACTTATCTGTCTCTGGTGAAATGCCTTTGTCTAAATAGTCTTGGGACTACCAGTGGTTTACTTTGGACTAATACTGTTGATTTGAGATTGAAATTGGACACTATATTTAGAGACGAGTTTTTCTCTCCAGAGCTGGGTGACTTGATCAGCTCAAATAGCAATACTAGCTATTTTCATTTGTCCTGCGAGTAGTTCTGACCTAGATGGTGTGACCTAGAGCACCATTTCTAAGTTTTAAGCTGGCAAGAATTTAGGGTGCCCTCAGTGCTTATAGTAGTTCCAGATCACCATACATTGGAAAAGGATGTAATGCTCCAAGAAATGATAATCTTGGACTGACCAGGTTTTTATGGAATGCCCAGAATTTTGCCTCATATTTTGGGTTGTTTCCTCTTGCAGTTTTTCTGGCAAATTATAGATTACTTAAGTCTCAAAATAATGACTGACATTTGAGTTTCAGACTTCATATATTTTAGAAAATGCATATAAAAAAAACCTGTTAGTCTAGCAGCTGTCTTAAGTTTAGATTGTAAAATATGTCCCTCTTTTGGGCCTTTGTTTCCCTTTTATTTTTGGCTTTGTCCAAATTTCTTGCAGTAAGAGGTTGAGAGGTATGCTTCTAAGTCCAAGTCTACATTTTCACTCATGCAGTCAGTCTTCCAGGACTCATTCTAATAGTTATTGAACTATATGTAATCAGAGCAATTAATGATTTGGCTAATTCAAGACCTGGTATTATTCTGTTAAATAAAATCATGACAGGTAGTGTCCCAAAGGAACCCTGTCTAACAAGGTGAGAAACTAGAACTGAAAATGCTATTGTTATAGTTAACAGTACATTTAGGCTGTTACAGTTGGTGCAGACAAAACTACCAAATACTTGATTACTTGAGTTTTTTGAATACATGGAACACAAACTGGTTTTGCATTATTCAGTGTCTTGATATCTGTTCAGTGTATAATAACTTTTGGTAGTACGTAAAGTATTGAGAGGAAAAGCAGTGACACTTTATCACAAACTACAAAGTCGCTTGAGATTTAAATATATGGCATTTACCTTCACTGATAAGTAACTTACCCCCATCAAAACCTCTCAAAAAAATCACATAAGCATCACATAAGGAATCTCATAGGTTCATAGGTGATTACTAGGCTAATGGCACAAGAGCCTTTACAAGCCTAATACCCAGTATATGACAATATTATATCTTAATTCCCCAGATATGGGATAGGGTAGTATCCAGGTAGTGGGTTTTTGGGTGTTGGAGCCCTGAGTCATTTTACACACTGCCTCTGTCCATAAGGGACATGGGCAGTACCCCGGGAGTGACTTTACAGTTCTCCATAGATTTATCCAAATTCACTTTGAAGAGAACGAGGGACAGGCTTTTTTTATGAAGGTGAGAAACTTATTCCATAGATGAGGAATACTTTGGGATGGAAATCTGTCTCTCCAGCAAGTTCTGAATCCCAGATAAGTTTCAGATCCATGGAACATATAAACTTTGTATAATTCTTGCAAATATTTTTCATCAGGGCTGGATCAGAGAATTCCTTATAGGCTAGTCATAAGTCACCTGTCAATAAACTATATGAAGGGTTAGGGCCTTTTGTCGATCTGCATAAGACGTGTCTTACTCTTTGTATTTTTTAGTGAGAAACGTCTGGGGCCTCTCCAGTTGGTGTAAGTTCCTGGATAGGTACATGCAGAAGGGAACATTGTACTCTTATGGGCCTGATGAGAGTGGAGTACTATGGCACTGTGACTTCCTTTGATCTTTATGCCATGCCTTTAGTGACAAGTTGACCCACACACAAGGATTTCCTCACTATCTGATGGTCAAAGTTTAGGTTGCTTTCTGTGTTCCTAGGTCCTTCACCACTGGGTCTACTTTTAGCAGTGTGCTGTTGATATACTTTGCAGGGATATCTGATTTACTGACAAGTGCAATTGTGTTTTTTGCATTTAGTCTCAGACCATAGTTTTGGCACCAGTCTTTCATTTTTAGGCCCATTTGTAGGATGTCAGCATCATCTGGGGATTCAATGATTGCTCCCATCTTACAGTCATCAGCGAACTTGATGAGCCAGAAGCCTGCAAAATTGATCTTCACTTCAGAGAAGTATGTACCAAACAAGAGGGGTCCTTGTGCTGAGCCCTGTAGGTCACCACAAGTAACAGGTTTCTCATTGGAAGTGGATTCACCTGCCGAGACATGTGCCCCTGTCAGTGAGCCAGTTTATACATATGACAGTGTATACATTTATGCTTAACCCAGTAAGTTTATCTATGATCCCTGAACGGGGGATTGTGTCGAAAGCTTTGGCCAGGGCTAGATAAGCCATGGCCCTGATGACTTTCTCAAAGTTCACCACATTGAGCAGTCAAGACATCCCTTTGACAAGGCCAAATTGAGTCTGGTCTAGTGTTTGGTGATTTCTTATGTCGTTATTGATCAGGTTCATGATTCTCTCCGTGGCCTTGCAGGTAAGACTGATCAGGCTTATGGGTCTTTAGTTTCCTAGGTCAGCTGATGGGGCCTCCCTTGTGCAGAGGGATGACTACAGTAGTTCTCCATTTCTCTGGGGCAGAGCCATCTGGAGGCCATGGTTAGAGGGTTTCTAGCAGCCCTGATAGATTCTGTTCTGGTGTTGTCAATTTTCATTCATCCCTCAACTCTTGGGTTTAGATCCAATCCTTGCATCCAGCCTGACTGCTGTTACTAGCTTATGATTCTCTGAAAGCTGTCGAGCTCATCCCTTTCCCATAATGCCCCAGTCCCTAACATACCTCAGATCTCATTTGCTGCCTTAGAGTACAGATGTGGTCACTGCTTATGCTCTGAAGCTAGTAGTGTTTTGTGGTTTTGTGAGTTATTTCTGTGCATTCGTAGAAAATGTAATAATATGTATATGCCCACGACAAGCACAAGACAACCAGCATAAAAATAGCCAGTCTAAAGAATAAAGTTCACAAAAACAGCTGGTAGTCTATCCACGGAGAATTTTGAAACAAGCTTAGTTCTACAGTGAGAGAACCACGTTCCTTTTAGCAAAATGTTTTAAAATGCGTCTATTCAGACCAGTTCTCCTGTGTTACACATCAAAAAGAGTCTCTTCAGACTTTCATAAGGATAAATTTCAAACTTACAGTTATAAGTTTTTCAGACCATTGAAAAAGAGTCCAAATAATAAAGCCAGTATAATAACAGCAGACAATAGTTTAATCCACGGACAGGTAAGCGCTTTCGCAAACAGCTTTTTCAAACCATAATACACTCATACAAACAGCTTCCATTATATATACTACATAGTAAATTGATTGATTAAATAATTAGAACAATTATAGATGACGTAAAAACAATTTTGTTTCCCAATCTAAAAGTAATATGCTTCATATTTTAAAAGAATATGTATATTTGCCCGCATTTAAATAGAAAAGTCAGATTCTGCCATTGAACAAGACACTATTTCCTTACAGCTTAGTCAATTGCAACATATTTACAGGCAAGTGTACCTTTGTAGTCATTAACCTAAAAGTAATAAAATGCATATAATAGAATTGTATATATTAGCACACATTTAATCATGCATTTAAACTGCCAGATTTTACCCTCGGACCAGACACTAGTTAAATCTAACTCAGTCTGTTACAGAATATTTACTAGCAAAATTTGTCTCTTCATAAGGTAAAAATATGTATGTTTGCGCACCTATAAACATCTGTTTTGACAGTCAAAGTCTGACCTTGAACCAAATATTAACGTGCATATAAAAACGCATTTAAATAATCAGCTTCTACTCCTGAAAAAATATATGTAAGTTTAAGCATAAATACGTGTTTAAACAATCACTTGTTTCATTACAGCTTAGTCAATTACAACATATTTACAAACAAATGTATCTTTATAATCAATAGTCTAAAAGCGTTAAAACGCATATAATAAGAATATATATATTAGCGTACATTTAATCATACAATTAAACTGCCAGATTTTACTCTCGGACCAGACACTAATGTAATTCTAGCATTGTCTGTTACAGAATATTTACTGGCCAATTTATCTCTTCATAAGGTAAAAAATGTGTATATTTGCACACCAATAAACATCTATTTTGACAGTCAAAGTCTAACATATATATAAAAACACATTTAAATAATCAGATTCTACGCTTGAAAGAATATATGTGCATAAACACATATTTGAATAATCAAAGACTGTTATTAGACAGACACTAATAAATGTGTGTATCTACGCATAAGTAAAACACACATTTTAAAGATCAAATTCCGTTTTTAGAAGCCGGCATGAATAGATAAATGTATTCGGGCACATTTAGATACCCATTTAAACATTAGTTTTATGCCCTTAATAAATAATGTGTGTAAATCTACACTTATCTAAACGCAGGTTTGTTAACCATACTCTGCCTTTAAACAGACTCTAATAAATATAAATATCTACACACTTTTAAAACGCATTTAAACCATTGAACACTGTCTTTGGATCAGAAATTAATGCTGTTCTAACGTAACCTGTTAGAAACAAAATCATAAGCAAATGTATTTCTACATGTAATGAAAAATACAAATATATATATATGTATATATAATAAAACATATGTAAAAAAAAAAAAAAATATATATATATATATATATATATATATATATATATATATATATGTGTATAACTACACATACTTGAATCCATATTTAAATGGTTAGGTTCAATATTTAAAACACTAATATAGTAATTAATTTAATTACTTCAATTACTAATATAGTTCTAACCTGGTCTGTTATGAACCAACCATAAATGAGTTTATTTTTGTTATATGTTGTATAATAAATTTTATCAAATCTGAATTTCTCTCTTATATGCAAAACACATAGATTATGACTTATGCTAAAATAACAATTGATACATAGTCTTAATAGCATTATAATTATCTGAATATTCTAAATTAAATTCTATGTCTCCTGTTCTTTAATATAGGCTTTAATGGAACACGATCATTCAAGCCTGGCGGCAAGTGGGCCCTAGTTTTAATTATCCATTGTGTTTCAATGGATTCTGTGTAGTTTTTAATGTCACCACCATGTGTATTAGGAATCATTACTTGTAGAACTGAGAATAAGAATTTATATTCCTCATTGGTACTCATAACATGCTTTGATAGTGCATTCACCTCTGATTTTATACGAATTTGATAAAGATGTTCCCTGATACGCTCCTTAAGCATCCTGTCCGTTTTACCTATATAATAGGACGGACAGCTTAAACATTGGGCAATATACACTATATGTTTTGTTTCACAAGTTGCATTTACTTTAATGCTATAATATTCTCCTGTTATAGGATGTATAAATGCTTGCATATCTGTTAAAAAAACACAGAAATTACATTTATTACAAGGTTTCAGTCCCTTATAAATAACCAAGGTATCATTGCTTTTATTCTCTGAACAGCATAATATTTTATGCAAATTTTTCTTATTTTTATAAGCAAACTTGGGTGCTGTTTCTATGTGTTTAGAGACATCAGGATCTAATTTCAACAAGTCCCAATATTTATATATGGGTTGTTTTATATGATGGATATCTTGTGTATAGTAGAACGTAAATCTAACTGTACCTTCTTTCTTAATTTCATTTTTTGTCTTTAATCTATATTCATTAAAGCCTTCATCAGAAAATATTGGACTTGCTTCTTTTAGTCTCAATTCTCCAACTTCCTTAAATGCTTTGCTTATTTCTCTAGGAGTATAATTTCTTTGACAAAATCTATTCTCAGGCTCTAGTAACTCTTTCTTAAAATCATTATTGTCTGGATGAAGTCTGGAGATCCTCATACACTGTCCTTTTAGGACATTTCTAAAAACATGTGGTGGGTGCATACTATCCCTAAACAATAAATTATTCTTACTACATACTTTTCTGTGTACACTTGTGTTAAAACATCCATTAGAAAGGCGCCATATGTTAACATCCAAAAATGCTATCCCACTATCAGAGTAATTCATGGTAAATTTCAAAAAGGGATTTAAGTCATCAACTTGCATGACAAAGTTAAGTTCTTCCACAGTTCCATCCCACAAAAAAAAAAGGTAGTCAACAAATCTTTTGTAAAATAGAACATGTTTTTTAAAACTTTCTAGCTGTAACATTTTTTCTTGTTCCCAAAAGGCCATCACAAGATTGGCGTAGCTATTGGCACACGAAGTGCCCATAGCTACGCCATCTTTCTGTAGATAGTATTTATTTTGAAACATAAAAATGTTGCTTTCCAAGACTATTTCCATTAAACTAAATAAAAAATCTATACTACTTCTATATAGATCGGAATTATTACTTAAGTAAGCATGCAAATATTCTATACCTGAATTGTTGGGTATGTTAGTGAATAAAGATTTCACATCCATAGTTACAAGTAATAAGTCAGTATTGTTGACAAATGGTTTACTGACTTCATAAAAATCTAAAAGAAATTCTTTTGAATCTTTTAAAATAATGCTATTAGCTGACACAAAAGATTTAAGAATTTTTTCCAAGTAGAAGGATATATTTTCAGTAACCCACCCTCTACCTGAGACTATGGGTCTCATGGGTGGGTTGCTGGAATTTTTGTGAACCTTTGGGAGGCCTTTAATGATTGGAATAGTAGGATCTTCGAGGACTAAATAGTCATAAACAATATTCCAATAGCCCCATCTTATACATTTCATCAAGATCATTGTACACTTTATTCACAGTATTTATTACATCTTCATACCGTATAATTTTATAATGGCCTTGATCATTTAACATCTCGATCATTCTCTTATTGTAATCTATTCTATCAAATATCACTATGGGGCCTCCCTTATCAGCAGGTCTGATAGTTATGTTGTCATTAGCTAGCATACGCAGGGCATTTGATTGCTTAAATGTTAAATTATTTCTTGTACATTTTGATTTGTTCAGAGTTGCTTGACATGAATAAAGTTCATTTTCTACAGCCCTACTAAATATCTCTATGGTTGGATGTAAATTCGGTACTATCAAACTAGGCTTCTTAATGACAGGAATATAGCTAGCAGTATTTTGATTTGAGAACATAACTGTCAGTTGTAAGTTTCTAGTGAACATTTTCAAATCTACAATTGAGTCAGTAATATTACTTACTTTGGAGGGTACAAAAGAGAGACCTTTGTTCAATATTTCTAGGTCATATTTGTCTAGATACCTATGAGACAGATTATGCACTAAGTTAACTTCTCCCACATTTTCTTGATGGTAGGTTCCCTTAGTTCGCTTGTATGTTCCTTTCTCTTTTGTCTGCCCCTGCTCATGGAGCGATCTCTCCCTTTCAAACAGGCATCTGCTATAGGGAAAGGGTGGGGTATCTCTCCTTCCTTAACATTAGTCTGTGTAATACGAGTTTTACTACGTACCACCTGTTCTTGTTGGTTGAAACCTTTGTTAGATGTATTTAGATTAGTTGTATTTGATGAATGTGCTATTTCTCTATTATCTAATGATGTAGATGAAGTTGTTTCTAATTTATCTGAAGCATTATGTGTAGCTACATAGATGCCTAAGTTTGTGGGTACACCTGTATTTAAAGCAGAGACAGTGTTAACATTACTGTCTAGTTGTATAGCATCAGAATGTCTTACATTTCTATTAGTCACAATATTATTGACAGTATTAGTACCAGAATTAAATCTGGGCCAGGTGAAGACCTGACCGTTGGAAAAATCATGAATATCTCTTGTTAATTTGTGCTTCTTTTGCTCTAAGAGCCTTTTTTCAAACAGCATTGCATTATCAATAATTCTTTCTAATTTAATATCAACTATTTTTTCATTAAAGTCCTTATACAATTCAGTTTGTTTGCATGCAATAGATTCAATCAAAGTTTGTTCTTCTGGTTGAAAGAATTCGATTAGAAGTTTCATGTAGTTTATACTCAGCTCAATATTGAGCTGCTACCAACGTCTTAGTAATTCCGGATATGTTTCTCTTGTAGTTGGCATCTTAAGAACTCGTAGTCCTCTTGGAATTACCCTTTTGCTAATACACACTTCGAAATGATAACGCTGCATTTGTAGGCGTTTTAATTTCAGCAGCTCAAATTCAAGCGTATTGAGCGCTGAGTCTAGTCTCTCACAGTCAACATTATCAGTTACATTATCAGAAGCTAAAGAATTAAACTCACAGTTTGCTAGTGGGTTAGCGTTGTTGGTTAAACATCTTTGCAGTCTCTCCTTTGATTTCCAATGTCCTGGATTGTTTATAGGATTATACGGAAGTTCGATCATCACATCACTTCCGTTATTTGAAATATCTGCCATGGAGTTGCCGCAGAGGGTAGCCAATGGTAATACGTAGAAAATGTAATAATATGTATATGCCCACGACAAGCACAAGACAACCAGCATAAAAATAGCCAGTCTAAAGAATAAAGTTCACAAAAACAGCTGGTAGTCTATCCACGGAGAATTTTGAAACAAGCTTAATTCTACAATGAGAGAATCACGTTCCTTTTAGCAAAATGTTTTAAAATGCGTCTATTCAGACCAGTTCTCCTGTGAAAATATAAAAAATATGTAAAAATAGGTACCTTATGAAGAGACAAATTTTGCTAGTAAATATTCTGTAACAGATTGAGTTAGATTTACACTAGTGTCTGGTCCGAGGGTAAAATCTGGCAGTTTAAATGCATAAATGTGCGCTAATATATACAATTCTATTATATGCATTTTATTACTTTTAGGTTAATGACTATAAAGGTACACTTGCCTGTAAATATGTTGCAATTGACTAAGCTGTAAGGAAACAATGTCTTGTTCAATGACAGAATCTGATTTTTCTGTCTATTTAAATGCGGGCAAATATACATATTTTTTTTTAAATATGAAGCATATTACTTTTAGATTGGGTAACATCTTAATTGTTTTTACGTCATCTATAATTGTTTTAATTATTTAATTAATCAATTTACTATGTAGTATATATAATGGAAGCTGTTTGTATGAGTGTATTATGGTTTGAAAAAGCTGTTTGCGAAAGCGCTTACCTGTCTGTGGATTAAACTATTGTCTGCTGTTATTATACTGACTTTATTATTTGGACTCTTTTTCAATGGTATGAAAAACTTATAACTGTAAGTTTGAAATTTATCCTTATGAAAGTCTGAAGAGACTCTTTTTGATGTGTAACACAGGAGAACTGGTCTGAATAGACGCATTTTAAAACATTTTGCTAAAAGGAACGTGATTCTCTCATTGTAGAATTAAGCTTGTTTCAAAATTCTCCGTGGATAGACTACCAGCTGTTTTTGTGAACTTTATTTCTGTACATTATTTACTATATCAAACATCTAATACACTTCCTCTGAGTATATTTTATGGTTTTAGAGTTTGTACTGTTAGTTGTTGCTTAGATCTCTGTTGAAACTGTTTCCCCACCCCCACCCCTATTTTCTGCCGTGTCTTCAGTTGGTATAACTGTTTTTTACAGTCTGTGTGTTATCTAACTCAAGGATCACTTGCATAAAATTAGACCTGTTAGTAACAGCCTGCATTTAATCGCTGGAACCTGTGTTCTGAGAGACTGCCTTCCAATCTATCTGCAGATATACAGAGCTGAGTATATTGTTTTGGTTTTAGAGTTTAATTGTTGCTTAGATCTCTGAAACTTTTGTCTCCTTGTTCTGAGAGACTGCTTTCCAATCTATCTGCAAATATACAGAGCTGAGTATATATTTTTTTGGTTTTAGAGTTTGTACTGTTAGTTGTTGCTTAGATCTATGTTGAAACTGTTTTGTCCCACCCACCCTCTCTATTTTTGGATTGTAGTTTAAATTTGGTGGTTTTTGCAGTTGCCCGCCCCACTGTAGATTTGATCTGGGACACTCCTCCAGTCCCATCTCTTTACCACATTCTGCCTAATAAACTCTTTCTGCACTTGCTTTTAGTCCTTTTTAATTTAATTGCATTTTTTTAAACTGTGTTTGGTCTAATATTGTTACATACTCAAGTGTGCTAGCTTGCACTGCATGTGAATTGTTTTTACTACTGTTTTTGCTACTTTTCTATAAAAAAAAAACTGTAAGCTTGTTTCCTGCCTTTTCTGTAACTAGTGTTCCATATACAGATTTGCTGTATCCATGACTGTATGTAAGATTCTGAGCCCCCCAAGCCTTTCTGTTTTGGAAGGAAGCCTTCTAGCTTATCAGTGGGAGTGGTAAGCACTAGGTAACCTGTCTACCACATAAGGAGTGGTTCTGGCCCAGCAATTGTAGTTATTGGCCATTTGGGCAATCTCTTCCATCTCTCTCAACTTTCTGATTTGAAAGCCTGCATTTGCACTTGTTTCTGTCCTGTAACTCATCTAGTGCAGATACAGATTCTTCATTTTAGCACTTAAATTTGCTTATTTGTGCTCAGCACTTGTTCAGAACTTGTAAGCACTAAATAAGCTACTAATTACTATAGCACTCAACCTTCCTCATTACCTAGAGGAAAACAGTTTTTGTACTTACTTTTCTCATTTGCTTAGAGAAAAACAGTTGTTCTACTCACTTTCCTCACTTATCTAGAGGAAAATAGTTTTTTATTCAGGCATGTCCAAGGGTCAGCTCCCAGTGTTCTCTCTTGTCTATCTGATGAATCTGGGCATCTTGAGGCAATGTAGAAATTGCCTCGTACACAGACAACCCTCTCCTCCCACCACCCAACACTACAACCTGTGAGAGATGCACTTATCTAGCCAAACTGGAGGTAAAGCTGTCTCCAACCAAGACTGAACTTGACAGTCATGAGGAGAAGGTAAACATTTGCACCACACCACACTCATCACATAGTCTCACTAAATCTACACCACCAAAATCCACACATAGTAACACAAAAACATTCGCAGAGGCTCTCAATAATAATCTGTCTAAGCAACGGAGACCTCCAAAGCAGAAACGCTAGCAACCACCATCCCCCAATACAACCCAAATGACACAGTCCACAGACTCAGTGTGTCACTCAACCACAGCCAGTAGGGCAAAACAAAATACCCAACACACTAGTCATAGGTGACTCTATAGTCAGGCACACTGATGTCCCACTCACCAGACTAAATGAGAAGGTTACTGTCAGCTGCCTGTCGGGTGCCAGAATCCACCACATAACCCATGCACTCAGGTCACTGCACAACACGTACAAATATGACTCTGTCATTGTCCATGTTGGTGTGAATAACCTGAGATGTACCTCCCTGGACTACATGAAAAGAGACATGGAAGAGCTCTCCGATCTTGTAGCCCAGGCTGGTATGACCCTAGCCCTGAGTAGCATTCTGCCATCGCTCAGAATGATACCGCAGTACAAGGTCAAAATGATTGACTTCAACAATTGCCTAAGCTTCTGGTGTCATTCGAAGGGGATCCAATATCTGTTTGCTTGGGATGACATGGTCGGCAGACCACGATGCTTTGCCACAGATGGGCTGCACCTGTCCCCCCTGGGATTCCGGATACTGGCTGAGGCTCTTGCTGCCCCTATAGTGCCTTTTTTGGGCAAAGTTCAAATAACAAATTCACCACCATAACAGGAACAAGCAAGAAAAAACTGAGGGTAATGCTATTCAGTGCTAGAAGTCTAAATCTCAAAATGCACTCACTCGAGGCACTCCTTAAAATGGAGAACATCGATATCTGTGCAGTGACTGAGACCTGGTTCAAGGCTCCAGAGAGCATCCCTGCAGTACCAGGCTATAACTCATACCACACTTTTCAGCCATGTAACCTGGACCGAAACACCAAAGGCGGAGATGTGTCCATATTCATTAAGGATATCCACACCTCCAGACTATTTGCTCAGCATAATGCATCCAAGGTTATCCAAGTGCAACTAACTCTGGGCAAAACTGCAATCCAAATTGTAGCTTGCTACAGATCCCCCACCATGCGTCACGACTCCCACTCCTCTTTTCTTGATGTACTGGAAAATATTAGGGTTCAACCAAACACCCCAATAATGGGCAACTTCAACTACCCCACCATTAACTGGGAAAACTACTCGTGTACCAACTCCTTAGCTCAACGCTTTCTGGAATTCATAAACTCCAATGCCCTGGATCAACATATCTACACCCCCAACAGGGACAACAATATCCTAGACCTAGTCATTACCAACATGAGTGACCGGTGTTCCACACCTGAAAGTCAACTCCTCGTTGGTCCGATCCGACCATAAGCTAATCACCCTTGATATCCACATCCCACCTCCACCTCCCATTAAGGAAACCACAGTAAAAAAATTCTCCAAAGCCAACTTCATGCTTCTTAAGACAGAAGTGGTGAACTTCATGACACCCATGCAGATGGACAATACAGTTACAACTGCTGAATCCTACACATGTGTGCTCTGTAAGCACTTACACGAGTGCATGGATCGTGCTATCCCAAACAGAACCAAGACGCTATCCTCCAAAAAAAAGGAAGCCAATCTGATGGCCCCTGCCATAAACAAACTGTACAACAGAAGGAAGAAACTGTTGCAAAAGAGAATAAAATCCCATGAGTGGAGGAACAGGGAGTTCCTCTGTAAGAAGCTGAGATCCCTTATAAGATCCTCCAAAGCTAGCTACGAAAACAAAATTGCCACTAATTCTAAGGACAACCACAAAGCATTCTATAGCTATGTCAAGAATCTCTATGGCAACACCCAGATCTGCTCTGAGTTACAGCACAACGGGACGAAAATTACATAACCAACTGATATTGCCAACACCCTGGCAGATAGGTTCAGTGTTAACATTACCCCACCCCCCACCCCCTAAAGGGCCCATATCTATACAGGAAGAATGCAGAGTCCCTGTAATCACAACTATGCAGGTAAAAGCTGCACTCTCTAAAGCCAAAAACACAGCATCCATGGGACTGGACAACATCCCAGGCTGCGTTTTACACGAACTTCAGAACGAACTGGCTTTCCACTTAAGCACTATGTTCAATAATAGCCTCACATCAGGCTTTGTGCCCACTGAATGGCGCACAGCAGCAGTTATCCCACTCCACTAAGGGGGAGCCACCACTGATCCCGGGAACTATCGACCTATTAGCCTGACGAGCCTGGTCTGCAAGGCCATGGAACGTATCATCATGGAACTCATAAACAAAGACATTGGTAACCTCCAAACTCTGGATCCCACCCAGTTCGGGTTTGTGAAAGGCAGATCATGCCTCCTGAATCTGATAGACTTCTTTGAGGCAGTCACCAAAGCCGTAGATGAGAGTAAGGTGGTTCACACAGCCTATCTTGACCTCGCCAAGGCTTTTGACACCATCCTCCATTCTGGAATTATAGCTAAACTTACTAAACTAGGTATAAATCCCTATGTCACAAGATGGGTTGCCAACTGGCTCACTGACAGAACCCTCACTTTAAAAGTTGCAGACTTCAAATCTGACCTCAAAGCAGTGACAAGTGGAGTACCACAGGGTTCCGTCCTGGGACCTCTCCTGTTTGGTATCTACTTCTCTGAAGTACAGGCTAACACAGAAGGCCGCTGGCTAACGAAGTTCACAGATGACTGCAAACTAGGAGACATAGTCAAGTCTCCAAATGATGTGGACATCCTACAGAAGGGCCTTGCTGAGACAGATGCCTGGTGTCAGACCCATGGCCTCAAGCTCAGTGTCAAAAAGTGTAGTGTCATCCCCTTTGGTAAAAACTCTGTACCCATGAACTACCACATAGGCAGCAATCTACTTAACACTGAATGTGTGATAAGAGACCTTGGGACCCAGGTGGACAGTAGTCTCTCCTTTGATAGCCACATCGCCACAGTAGTCAGGAAGTCCTTGTACATGGCAGACCTCATCATAAAAGGGTTCTCATCCAGGAAAAAAGAGGTCATTGTTCCCCTCTACTCAATACTCAGACCCATTATAGAGTACAATGCCCCGTTTGAAATGTACCTCACAAGACATCTGCAGCAGCTGGAAAAGCCACAGAAGTACCTCACAAAGAGGATTACTGGCCTCAAACAAATGCTCTACACTGACCGCCTCAAAAAACTCCAGCTTTACTCAGTACCATATCACCTACTTTGAGGTGATCTCTGCCTAACATATAAAGCTATGTTAAACCCAGAGCTATTGGACATGCTACACCTAAAGAAATCCCAATCCTTCTGAGCTACACGCTCTAGGGAGCTAAATCTTGTCACAACAATAAACAGGACATGCTGGAGGGATAGATTCCTGTTCCAGAGACTTCCCATACTCTGGAACAGGCTACGCATCTATGTCAAGCAAAGTTCTTCATTAGCACTCTTCAAGAAAAATCTTGATGAGTGGATGGGAAATAGGAAATACACCTCAGGGATCACTTCTGTGTCTCTGCTTGACAATGGCACAGGAAAATAACTTTCTTGGGTGGCGTAAGCTAGGGAACCTTGCTGGCTAGGCTTACGTAGGCCATTGGGCCGATAGCCTAGTACCTACCTATGAACCTTTATAGTATTTCATTTTATAAAGTACTTGTGTACTTTATAGTTTACCATTGTTAGTGGTTCCTTTTCTATACTTTTTAGTACATCTCTTTACAATTGTTGGTATTTTCCTCCTAAAACATCCTTCCCTTTTTTTCCACCTTTACCAAAAAACAAAACAAAAAATACTTATTGAAATATGTGAGTATGGCAGAAAAACCCTTGGGTTTCAAGAAATGTACAGCCTGCGGCCACAAAATTCCCTTATCTGATGCACATGCTAAATGCGTTTGTCTATGCCCTTCACATCTTGATGCCAGTTGTGGTTTCTGTAAGGGTTTCAATCCTAGGGCTCTTATTGACAGGTGAAATAAGTTGATGCTCTGAGGCTTACTGCCACCTAAGTTCTCTGCATCTGCCACATTTCCTGAGGCTCAAACCCCCACTAGTTCAGAGAAAGAGTCTCTAGGATGCATTCCCTGGTGCCATCTTTCTCGACTCCGAGTTCAAAACTTTTGAAGAAAATACCTAAAACCTCCGATCCTAGCTCCTTGTATCGGAAGATCAGAAAAGATAAGTCTCTCCTGAACTGATCACCACTCTTGACCCTAGGTCTAATTACATCCAGGGTGCCCTCTCCCTTTTTGGAACGCTGTCCTAAACACCATCACTCTAGACCTTCCTCCGTAGTATCCTTGACCTGTTCTTCCAAAAGCTTGATTGAATCCGACTTGAGACTCTGAGACATAACATCTGAGCCAGATCAGAGAGGTTGGAGTCAGCTCTAAAGTTGCTGCAGCCATCTCTTCCTCTCAAACCCTTGGTATTGGATAGCTCTGATCTGACTCCCTCCTTGAATACTTTGCCTTTATGGAGGAGGGAGCCTTTGACCCATAAGCATGTTCTTTCGGAGCTGTCGGTTTCCTTCTCTGAGGCACTCTGCATTCAAGGTAGTGGAGAGCACACTCTATATCCCTAAAACTTGAACTTCTTCACCTTCTTCAACTCCAGTCACCCTAGCCCATTCGTCTCTGCATCTTGAGACTCAACCATTTTTGCCCCAAGGGCAGATAGCCCAAGTTAGTCTTCAGAATACCAAACGTGGTATAGTGATTTCTTCCGACACCTGTCTGTAACACCCCACCGAAGAGGTGCCCAAGAAGAAGTGCAAAAGGAGGTATTTAGGCTCTCCTCAAGAGTCCATAACAGAAGATATTGACTTTGAGGAAAAAGAATCCCCAAGATTACCACTTGAATATGTCTCATTTGTAGACATTCCGGAGCTCCTAAAGCAAAGGGGTCACTTGTCTCCCAACAACCCTTCTCAAGAGGAGTCTATATTCCTTGAGGGTTTTGATGCTGCCCCATCTACCTTCTGGGTGACTCTGCCTGTCAATGAGCTTATTGATTTGGTCTCTTGGTGGGTGTGGAAGGAACTGGACACCATTGAACCAGTCCCTAAAAGACGAGACAGGATCCTGGCACTACCAAAGGACAAATCTTTCTGGAGTAAAGGAGTACCAGCTGATGCCATGGTCATAGTGGCAGCCACCAAGAAGGAACTAGCAGAACAAAGTTCCTCTGTCCAACAACGAACTAGCGGAACAAAGTTCCTTTGTCCAACCCCCTAACAGGGAGTCAGGGGCGATGGATAGGTTTGGGAAGTCTGTTTATGCTTCACTGACTTTTACCCTTTAGTCACTGAACTATTTAGCACACTTTACAAGACTCCAGAGGGATTTGATGAACTCTCCAATTCCCTCTCTGGGACCATATCCTCCAAGGCAGAGAGAACTGTTGCCTTCTAGCTGGCTACCCTCCAATCTGTTCAGCTCATTCATGAGGCTCATCTCTCATGCAGCAGAAGGTACATCATGGGCAGTAGGTTCAGGCATTTCCATTAGATGGCATGCCCGGCTGTGCTTGTGTGACTTTGTGAAACCCTTCAAAGCATCCTTCGTCAGTGCCCTTTTTGATGGATCTTCCTTATTCAGCCCCAAAGTGAGGGACATGCTCTCTAGGTACAAGCAGGAAGGTAAAACCCTGTCTGCTTTGGGCATACGTTTTTCTACCCCCCTCAATTAACCCTTTCTAGGAATCAATGAGGTTGTCAAAATGTGGTTCAAGAAATCCGAGGGTCCCTTCCAAGATCCTCCTGGAGAAAGTTCCCCCATGGGCAGAGGGAGAAACTCTAATGGAAGGTGCTGCCCTCACAGCATAGGGAGTCTGCAAAATCAAGGCTCTAGAGACTCTCTGACAGATCTTGCCAGCATTCATGAAAACAAGCCCAATTGTCCTCCTCTGGAGGCAGTCAGGTGTCACTTATCCCTGCACCAGAGTCTGGCTAGAAATTACAAAAGATCCATGGGTGCAGAGGTTATTATCCAGAGGTTATGTCATACCTTTTTTCCATCCACTTCTGTTGGTCTCAAAAAAAAATCTGTTTCACCCATTCAGAGGGAAACAGCAGCTCTAGAAATAAAAAAGCTGCTAGAAAGTCATTCAAGAGGTTCCCTCAGAGCAGAAAGTGTCCGGACCTTATTCAGAATTCTTCAGTGCCAAAGAAAACTGGACTGGAGACCAATTTTTGGATCTCTGCAACCTAAACTAGTCAGTTTGATACACAAAGTTTTGGATTGTCATAATTTTCTATTGTGCAATTTTTTTCTTTTTTTTTTTTTTTGCACAAACACTATTGGATATGCTCAGTAGATCTTCAGAAGACACATACTATCATATAAAAATGAACAGGCGATCCAGAAGATACCTACTCTTCCATTTGGGAGCCAGTCATTACCAGTTAAAATCTCTACTCTTTAGTCTCACCACAGCCCCCAGAGTGTTTGCCAAGTTGTATGGCAATAGTAGCAGCTCACTTGAGACTGCAGGGATTTCAGGTGTTTCCATGTCTGGATGACTGGTTCATCACCACTCCAACCAGACAGCTGATTCAAATTCAGTATTGTGTACTCCTGTTGTGTTCCAACCCAGGCATTTAAGTCATCTACAAGTCTCATTCAGAACCAACACAGCCATCGGAATTCGTAGGTACGTTATTCAACATGATCACATAAACAGCATCTCTCCCTTGATCAAGAGCTCAGACTATTCAGATCCAGGTTAGTAAAATCATCCAAAACTCTTCTGTCTTAGCTTGGCTAATTCTTCATGCTTCAAGTCCGTGCCAGAGACAGTCATCCTAGTACCGTTGGCAAAGCACCATATGAGAATGCTCTAGTGGACATTAGTAACTCAGTGGTCCATTCTTTACCAAACCCCTAACCAGTCAGTTTTGCAAGCCAGAGTTATTTTTATCGGTTTTCTGTGGTGGGTACGATCCAGTCAAGTGCAAGAAAAATGTCCTTGTTCCCCAACCCAAGGCCATAATGACCACGGACACGCTCCTATTTTGGGTAGACTGGACACTTCCTGGGAAGAACAGTCCAATGCACATGGTACCCTGAAGAGGCCAACGTGCATATCAATGTCCTGGAAATGAGAGCTGTCCTCATAGGGTTGCAGCCTTCCAAGATTCTCCCTCCACTGGGAATTTTTTAATTCAGACAGACAGTATGTCAGTAGTCTGGTACGTCATTAAACAAGGGGTCACCAGATTTTAACTTTATGTCAAGACGCTTTGAGTGTGTGGTAGTCGGTGATCTCATCCAGTCGATTTCTGACAGCAGCCCATATTCTGGAGAAATTCAGCGTTATTGCAGACAAGTTAAGCAGGTCTGTTCCGATGCCTCATGTGTGGTGTCTCTACACGAATATGGTGAAGAAAACATTCTGTCGATGGGGTCAACCGTGCTGTGACTTTTTGCATCCCCTTTCAAACAGTCCAACAGGATCTTTGCCCTTATCCCCCCACTGGGGGGGGGGGAGTTGAGACGTTCTTCTTTGTTTGGCCTGCTAGTCTCCTTTATTTTTATTTTATTTGCAGTTTGTTAACCAAGAAAGTCCATTGGGCCAGGATGAGCTCTTTTTCAATGGAGGCCCGGGGAGAAAAGATCCATATACATATATGCAAAAGATATCTGCAGTTTGATGCAAAAATTAATACAGGAAATTACAGAGTCAAAACTAAGTTATTTCAAAATTTTACATGATATAAAAATAGGACTATATAGGGTGCATAATAGATTTTTGAACCATTGAGAGATAATCATTTAATTTTATGGGAAAGTAGACAGCCTTTAATATTTAGTGAGAGAGGGAGTAGGTAGAATATAAGAGACAGAAGAAGAACAGGATGGCTTAGAGTTGGGTAGAGTTCAGTGAAGATAAATTTTGAAGGCAGTGTGATTAGAGTGAGGAGTTTAGGAAGGATTGGTGCAGGAGCCACTCCCAAGTAGAAGAGAGATGAGAGTGGAGTAGGGTCTTAAAAGTAGAGGTTCTGGGTAATTTGTATGTGGAGAGGAAGTGAGTTCCATTTCCATGCAAGTAAGAAGGATAAAAGAGATTGTATAGGAATGTGTAATGGTTTATTCACTTCGAGGAGGTTCTGATTATTTCATCCGAGAGATCGTTCAGGAAAGTGCATGGTAAGGATGGAGGAGAGAGAAAGGCATAGTGAAGAGTTGAATATGAGATTATGGGCAGTGGAGCATTAAATGTACGAGAGTTAGGGAGCTCTAGCCAGTTCAAGGAGTGTAAGTAGTCACACTGGGAAGAAGATGATTTGGAGCTTGTAGCAAACTTGGAGATTTTATTGCAGCAGGATGCCAGTTTAGCTTTGAGTGGCTTGAAGGTTGGTAAGGATGGGTACCTCGTACATGAGAGAGGGGAGGAGATAAGTGGTAGACAGGGTAAGCTTAGTTGAGGAGGTTAAATAGCGGTTGTGGTGGTACCCAAACCTGTCATACACAGTACCAGGCAAACCCTCATCAACTGCATGACTGTCGAGTGGATGTGACAGTAATGGCATAGGCAACAGATGCTGATAGCTGAATCTGTTGCAGTGAGTGTAATGTCTAAGCTGGTGAGTGATCTATTGCCAGTAGACAGGTAACCACCTCTGTATGTGTGAACCTGTGGACCTACAGAACACCCAGGTGACATGTATGCCAGCTAGGTGGCTGTGTCAAAGGTATGTATGCAAGGTCACACTGTCTGCCACAATTGTCCCTCACACTGTTGCATGTAAACACACCCGGTAAACATGTACATGTACAGCTGTATCTTGGCTATGATAAGGTTATTGTTACCACTTCGCCTTACTCAACATTGCTACTGCCAGCAGGCCCACAGCCTGCAGACACCTGCAAGACAACCAGAGTACAGTACGTAACACTACAGTCAATCAGCAGTACTAACAGCAATAATGCATCATGGCTAACGAGGTACATATGCCCCAGTGTGTACCCATAACTACTGCCAGCAGACTGCACCTTACAGAGCATGACATTGCTACACTGTAACATAGTCACCCTGTGCATCAGACCCATATGAGCATTTCTGTGCATCGATGGTATGGATAACAGGGCTGTGGCACACTTATGATATGCATAGGGTGTGGTGTTGGATTGCCAGAGGCCTGTGCTGGGCCACATGGCTGACATCATGTGTCTGGAGGGGTTGATGGTCACCTATGCTGCGTAGATGAGCTGTGCGTGTCTGGCGGTGACTGGCCTGGGATAGGGATGTGTGTGTTTGTCTGCATACCTAGAAGCAATGTAGATGCCCGACACAGGTCTGTGTTGAGCAGCTGTGGACGTACATGGTAGGATGTATGGTTCACAGTCTCCTGGCAGGGATGAAGTAACTGGTTCTGCCAGAAGTATCACTGGCATTGTCAGGCCCCAGGACAGATGCTGTACTACTCCCTGATGGTGATTGCTGTCTGCTGGACCTGCGTCCCTAATGGGACTGCACAGGAGACCGTGCATATGGCCTGGTTTGGTGTGGACAGCACCCTCCCTTCAGTAGTGCTGTTGGTACTGTCACTATGGGACTGTGAATGTGTATGCCCATGTCTGCTCACAGCTGATCATGTCGCTGACCTACGTCCACCTGGCCAATGCCCTACTCCCGCCACATGCTGGAGCACAGACAATGCACAGCTGAGCAATGACAATGTCTCACCCCACTGTCTATCCGCAACATTGGCAGGATGACGTATGGCATCACAACTACCGTGGAGGTCGCCACACATGGCAGGGAGCGCTGCATGCATGACCCCAAGCGTCTGTCTGGTGTTGCAGTCAGTACACACCTATGCCTCCATGACGGACTGTAACATGCATCTGGTGACACCTGGTGTGGCACTTGCGACAGGGGCTTGATGGGCAGCAGTCCTCTGAGCACCCTTTTCCATCTGCCTGTGTGTGGCCTCACCTACCCTCTGCCTATGGCTGGTTTCTACACTCACACTCAACACACTAGCCTTTCCATGCCTCCACCCTTACCCTGTCCACTATCCATGGCTGCTGAGGACTGGGCATGTGTGGGCATAGACTGAGTACAGGGACATGGTGGGTGAAAGTGGGATGCAAAACAATGGCCTGGTACCAGGCACCGATGAACCCACCTGTGCCTCATTATAACCACCATTGTCATGGGAGTCCACTAAGACACTGAAATCAGGTTGTGAGGGGGAGGGACACCAACACCTGTGTTCACACACACACACACACACACACACACACACACACACACACACACACACCTGGTACAGTCTGGCACAGTTGACACCTATGGGCCCTTCAGGGCAGACCTTATGGTAGTTCTGCTTGCTGCAATCCATGTCTATCACTGCTACTCTCTGGCCCACAACAAAGGGTGACAAATCCTACTGTGTGATGGGCTTAGTAATAGACTGATAATTGTGGCCAAGACCAAGGCTATTGGAGTGAGCTATATAGTGTCACCAAGTGCATATGCATGTACTGTAAGAGCTGACTTACTGCTATACAGACCACACACATTGACAAGGTGTAACGATATGTGATAACTGATGAGGAGACAGGACTATACACTATCACTGCAGTTCACAGGGATTCATTTCAGACAACATTGCAGGGCAGTCTACAATACATACAGGACACATGTAAAGTACTAGGTACATAGCCTCATAAGATACCAAGCTGTTGGCCCTGATGCCCTCATAAGCCTGGCCCAGACTGTCACCCATGCCCCTTCCAAGCCAGCACCTGTTTCCCTTGTCCATCTGGGACACACGCAGGATCCCAGGGGTGTCTCATCCATTTCCTATGCAGTCGTCCAGCTTCCTCTTCCAGAGAGCTATACAAATACTCTGCTAGACATGGGGAGGGAGTGTATTTTACAGACAGTGTATTGTGAGGGACACCACACTATCCCGCCAACAAGTACTATACATGTCACAGACCAGGTGAGGGCCTTGCGTGTGTGATGCATGAGTTTAGTTTGTCTTACAGATGTGCAGAAACACCATCAAGGCTGGTTTGGACATGGCCTTGTATGCCAGACACAGGTCACCTATGAACACGCTGTGAGACTGAGTACAGGGACAGTGCTTTCACCCTACATGTATAGGATAGGTGTTGCAGACCCTCGAATTGCCTGGTCAGGAACCTCTGTGGTCTCTGCAACTGCTGCATTTGCTTGGCAAGGTACATGCCAAAGGAGCCATTATACTTGGTAATGCATCTGATAAAGGTGGAGTACAGGGATGATGTGGCCTCCCAGTTCCTGGATGACATGCCCGTATTTGTGAGGTGGGCCACGTAGACAGTCTTCCGTACAATGGTGCCCACACGGTGGTAAACTGTCAGGTTGCTACCAACCTTGGTGCACAAGTTGCCTCACACCTAATTGCATGCTAAGTACTGTCATACTTGGTGTGGATGACATCTTCCACAGCAGGGAGAATGATGCCTGTCCTGGCATTCAGTTTACGGTAATGCTTTTTGCACCTGTCATTAATTGGGTGAGTGCCTCTTGGGGATGCTCACATCAGTAGGGGAATGTAAGACCGTGGCCAGCTTACAAGCATCAGTACACCTGGTCAGCCACAGAATACTGCATTTGTCCTGTACCTCAGATACGTATGTCTGAAATAGTAGAAGCCCCCAGAGCAATCCTTGAGGTGCACCGCTTTGGAAGAATCTACTACTAGAGGTGGGTTCCACTACTTTGACCGAGTTGGTACTATCATTGGGCCAGTTAGCTACCCATCTGGTAACATACAGGTTAGTGCCTAGCTGTGTAGATGTATGTATCCTGGCCGCCTGGGGATTGTGAGAGAATTGGGCTTGTGTGAAGGTAGGCACTTGTCACCATCTTCCCCTCGTCCTTGTGTTTGTTGACCACTTCAGAAAGGTCAACCAGGTTTAACAGGCCTGATCTTCCTTTGACAATACCATGCTGTGTGGGCTCAGGCATTTTGATGTTGCTGATGTCCGTGTTCATAATGTCCTTGATACTGCCTTCCATGCCCTTGCAGAGCAGGCTAGTTAGGCTGATGTGCATATGATTGGCTGTGTCAGTGGATTGCTCCACCTTTGTGTGTAGGGATGACAGTGGCTGTCCTGTATGCAGATGGGATGACACCAGTGCTCAGGCTATGGTTGACTACAGTGCGAAATGGATCTGAGACCCCATGCCTGTGTTCATGTAGGATGCAGCCAGGAATGGTATCAGACCTATGGAGACCTCTGTGTTTGCCTTTGAAAGGGCATTGTGGACCTGCTTCCTGATGATGAGGGGAGGGGGGCAGGTGCTGTGCATGCACATGTTTACCAATGAGAGGGGCCAGGGGGTGAGGTTTACACTTCACTCGTCTTCAGCCGGTTGCCTATATCTATGCTGTATGTGTATGTGGTGGTGATGACCACCACTACTGAGCAGATTTGTGTGTTGCCTCTGGAATTGCAGACACGTGTGGAAGGTCTAGTGATTGGCCTTGGTGGATGTGTCTAATTTGCAATCAAAGATAGTCTTAGAGTAAATCACCTCTGTTATCTTATTTGTTGTGCAGACTAAGGTGACATTGCTTCCAATGAGGCACCTGTTCCTTCTTGGCCAGTCCAGCAATTATTTCCACCTATTATGGTATTTGTCTATTGCTGATGTCCACCACGGGCATTTACCCTACCTTGAGGGAGGTGATGTCTTGTCAGGTATTACTGAATCCATACAGCTATGTAGGTGCCCACATAGTATTGTGGTATGGGCCTGGACACTACTGCTAGTTCCAACAAATGGGACGTTGGCTGTACAGCTACTTCTACCTGCTCTGAGGGTATTTATAGTCATTTGTGTACAGTTAATTCTGTTTGACACCGTAATGGGGGGAGTGGATAGGGGAGATGGTGACCTCAACAGTGCTGGCTATGTGGTCATATATTACCAAAAAGGATGGCACTGTAGGAGTGCTGCAGTGGCTACTCATGTTGGTTAGGACCAGGTACAGGATATTTCCACCTGTTGTAGGAGTGTTGACCAGCTGATCAACTGCATTGCCATTGACAAAGCCGAGGAATCTGTGAGTTCATGTTCAGGTGGCATAGGTCATGCACACTATGGTTGGGTATTTGAAGACACCCAGGAGCAGGGCAGACTATTGAATCCTGACAGATTCCAGCATATCCCAATAGGTGTGGTGGGTGTCCATAGTCATGGTTGGAGGCCTGAAGCTAGCTGTGATTTGACTAGGTGTTTTGTTAACTGCACTCGGGTTGTCTCCGCTTCATCATACTGTTTGACCAGCCTGGAGATGTGAATGTGTATGCTAATGTTGGCTTTGCAGGCCTCCATTTGGGGTCTAAATGTATGATGGGATGAGTGACCTGGCAAGGTTTGTGTGCTCTCCACAGCTACAAAGCAGGTGTCAGTGACTGCACACATGTCGGCATCCTACAGGACAAGGTATGCTTGCATTGACGTGGGTTTCATGGTAAGACAACCTACCTCTTGTTAGAGCAAGACATCTGCACAAAGGCACACATTAGTGGTGGACAAAGGCCAGTAAATATTGTCACTTTATGAATCTAGTTGAACCACACTTAGTTGCCAGCATAGATTGTGTCTCATTCACAGGTCTGCTCTGCAGGATATGACATTTGACAGTCAAATGTATGCCAATATGTTATGACCTCAGTCTTTAATGGGTTGGCAGTGATATGCCAGACAGTACACAACTGTATGAAGCACTGACTACAAATATGAGGCAGACGTGGTCAGTCTGCAAAACTTTGGACAGTTGTCAGGTATGGGCTCAGTATATCACATGGAAGTACATATTGTAGGAAGAAATAGCCAGAGAAATGTTATGGCTAGGCTTGTATAGGTCCTAGGGCCGATAGCCGAGTACCATCCTGTGAACCTATGAACATATAGTTCAACACATGCATCTGCACCTGTTTTGTCCTATGGACATACCCTATATATGTCTGTCACATTTGTAAGACAAGCATATGTATCAGAGTAGCATTCACAGGTGACATGTAAATAACTGCAACATCCCAGGTAGCTGGCCTAGTAGTGACACACTCAGTATTGGACAGCAGACACTCCAGTAATAGTCATACATGAGCTGACCTTTGCTGGAGTGACTTGGGGGACCAGAGATGTGCTCCATGTCACTGTAGACAAGACAAGTGAGAATGGCCATAGGTGCCGGACAGCAGCATGCGAGTCCATCAGGTGTTGTTGCGGCCTAGTGTTTAATGTCTCATTTGACATTATTGCATCCCATTACAGGCTTACAGTATTGACATACCTGTTATAGTGCTGAAGAGTTTCCTCACAACAATGCATATGTTAAAGTTTGTGTAGTCGCAGTCTGTCTTTGTGTAGATGGGTTGAGACCTGTGTTGCATAGGCAACAAGCTTGGCTTTTGTAGGTAATGCTCATGAGCAGGTGATGGCCTGTGCACCAGTTGGTGTCTCCCACTTGCTACTTGCATCCAGAGCAGCTGTGTTGTCTTTACATTAGCCAATGCCTTAGCAACACAATACTGTAATTACATCCTTCATGTGAGCCTTGTCCCTTTCCCTTGCCTGTGTGGAGGACATTATGGAGGTGTGGGGGCTACAGCTTCACAGACAGGTGGGAATATTTCTCAGGACAGTACATGTGGAGACAGCCCAACAACATGGGGGACAAAGCTCCAGAATTGGGTACAGATTGTAAGTAAGTAAGTATCATCCCAATGACTTAGCAGACTCCTGGAGGTGGCGTGCGGCAGTGGCCATGAATATGACCCCACACCCTGAACATTCTGTGGAAATCTGTACATATGAGTTATGTATGTCTGGCCATTGTTAACAGACTGCCAAGACTGTGTAGCAGTGTTGTGTGTAAATGTTTGTTGGGTTGAGTAGGGAGCAGATGTGTCATACATCCTCCTTCTGACTGTGCATGCTGCCACGGTTGCTGGTGGTCTGTCAGGTGTATATTTTTGGAGGGACAGACTGAGAAATGTCCTGTAATACCTCAGGATTCCCAGTAGACTGTGAGTTGGGCCTATATATGTCTGTGTAGTGTGTGACTGGCAATCAGGATATGTTTGTTCAAAAAGTCGCTCTACTCTAGCGTTCATTGTTGCTGTGACTGTGCTGCAAATGGTTGTGGGTGGACATTTTTGCACCAATGTCTGCTTTTCCCTACAGTGCCATCCCTGCAGTGCATGATACATTTGGATATACATGGGTAAATCCCCAGAGCTGATTTGGGGTAGTGTCTTGTTGGTCTTACTGTGGTTCAGAAGCTGTTGGGTGACATGGTTGGCAGCTGTTATGGGTTTTTCTATTCCCTTACATGACTGCGGTCATACCTCTCCATTGTCCAGATGCATGGCTCATATGTTTGGATTGTTGCTCATAGCAGCTGTGGGTTTCTGACAAATCACTGGGATGATGTGAGCATTGACATCGGTAAATAACATTCATTTGTGTTTCAGACCTGGACTCTATTTGGAATTATATGTTAGAGCAAACCATGCCACTCTAGCAAACTTCTGTGTGTATGCCAGCCATATTTCAAAGATGTCACTGTTTGCCCTTTATCCCCCCACTTTGTCGGGCTTTTTGCAGATGTCTTGCAGTAAGAGGTTGGTTATCTATATACGTATATATATATATATATATATATATATATATATATATATATATATATATATATATATATATATATATATATACACACACACATATGTATGTATATATATATATATATATATATATATATATATATATATATATATATATATATATATATATATATATATATATATATATATATATATATATATATATATATATATATATATATAATACACAGTGCAATGAAAAAGTATTTGCCCCCTCCTGATTTCTTATTTTTTGCATGTTTGTCACACTTAAATGTTTCAGATCATCAAATTTAAATATTAGACAAAGATAACCCAAGTAAACACAAAATGCAGTTTTTAAGTGATGATTTTAGTTGAGGGAAAAAAATATCCAAACCTACATGGCCCTATGTGAAAAAGTAATTGCCCCCCCCCCCTTATTAAATCATGAAGTAACTGGTTAATCACACTTTTGGCAAAGCTGAGTTCAATTTCAGTAGCCACACCCAGGCCTGATTACTGCCAGACCTGTTGAGTCGAGATTTCTTAAATAGAACCTGTCAGACAAAGTGAAGTAGGCCAAAAGATCCCAAATAGGAAGACCTCATGCTGTGATCTAAAGAAATTCCGGAACAGATGAGAAACAAAGTAATTGACATCTATCAGTCTGGAAAAGGTTACAAAGCCATTTCTAAGGCTTTTGGGACTCCAGCGAACCATGGTGAGGGCCATTATCCACAAACTGAGAAAACATGGAACAGTGGTAAGCTTCCCAGGAGTGGCCGGCCTACAAAAATTACACCAAGAGTGCAGTGATGACTTATCTGAGAGGTCACAAAAGAACCTAGAACAACATCTAAAGAACTGCAGGCCTCACTTGCCTCAGTTAATGTCAGTGTTCATGACTCAACCATAAGAAAGAGACTGGGCAAAAATGGCATGCATGGCAGGGTTCCAAGGTGAAAACCACTGCTGATCAAAAAGGACATAAAGGCTCCTCTCACTTTTGCCAAAAAACATCTTTGATTCCCATAGACTTTTTGGAAAGTGTTCTGTAGACTGACGAAACAACAGTTGAACTTTTTGGGAGGTGTGTGTGTCCCATTACATCTGGTGTAAAAGTAACACAGCATTTCAGAAAAAGAACAGCATGCCAACAGACAAACATGGTGGTGGTTCTGTGATGGTCTGGGACTGCTTTGCTGCTTCTGGACCTGGACGACATGCTGTGATTGATGGAACCATGAATTCTGCTCTCTGCCATAAAATCATGAAGGAGAACGCCTGGCCATCAGTTCGTGACCTTAGGCTGAAGCACACTTGGGTTCTGCAGCAAGACAATGATCCAAAACACACCAGCATGTCCACCTCTGAATGGCTTAAAAAAACAAAATGAAGGTTTTGGAGTGGCCTAGTCAAAGTCCAGATATGAATCCAATTGAGATGCTGTGGCATGACCTTAAAAAGGTGGTTCATGCTTGGAAACCCTCCAATATGGCAGAATTAAAACAATTCTGCAAAGAAGACTGGGCCAATATTCCTCAACAGCGATATGGAAGACACATTGCCAGTTATCACAAACACTTGATTGCTATTGTTGCTGCTAAGGGTGGTGCAACCAGTTATTAGGTTTAGGGGGCAATTACTTTTTCATATAGGCCCATGTAGGCTTGGATAATTTTTTTTCCTTAATAAATAAAATCATCATTTAAAAACTGCATTTTGTGTTTAAAATACAAGATGTGATACACAGCACATAGTGTATCTTGCTCATTGCTTAATTTGTAAGAAATGTTATATTGGGAAAACAGACCACACACTTAAGGAGAGGATTAGAAAACACATTTATCACACAGGAAAACAAAGCACAAATAATGCTGTGGCCAAACATGTTATGAACACTAATAGTCAACATAAATGTAAGTTTATGGCCATTGCTAGGAGTTTTGTGAGTTTGAGGGGGGGGGGGTGGAGACACATGCAATAAAACAGAGGAACTGGAAGTTAGATGTATAGTTTTATTTAGAGCTGATATGGGACATGGTCTCAATGAACAAATACCACTGAGACCAAAGTTAAAGGCCAGACCTCTACATAGGTAAAGTAGCTGTTTTTAAGAATATGTATTTTAATAATGTGCGTCTATGTTGCACAAAGTATAAAAATATACATTTTAATATTTTCCTTTAATATTTAGTTATTTTGTGGTTACTATACAGCTTTAATATTTTATAGTAATGGGATGTATATAGTCATGTGATTAATTGTTGTCCTGTGATGCATTCAGCAATGTTTAAAAGTATAGCTGATTTCAGTTTGTTTTTATGCACCTGAAGAAGCAGATGTGAAAGCACTTGTGCCTGATTAAAGTTTTATAATCTGGAGCCTATCCTGTGTCCTCATGTTGTTTTTGGATACTTTGCTGTAGTTTTGCTGTGGACACAAGGACCTGCAAATAAGTGTTTTATTATTGTTCTTACTGGTTTTTATTATTCTTTGTATCACTCGGAGTTGCATGAACATGGCTGACAATGAAGTGTTAATTGAATTGGACTGCACCCCTTCTTCAGAGCATACTGCTTTGAAGACTAAGGTAGACACTTTTGGGAACAATTTTACCAAGAAAACTAATCCGTTATCTGATGTTCCTGAGGATGTAAGAGGTGAAAACCATACTGTGGATGTTTTTCTGTTTGAGTCATTTACTTAATTTACTTCATTTAGAAAAGGAATTATTTAAATTGAAACGTAACCAGTATCAATCATTTCATCTTGAAATCTGTGTAAAAGAAGGCATTATACCACGTGGGCTACGCATATTAAACATGCTTTCACATGTACCCTAATTATTGCATGTTTCTGAGTGAATGGCCGAAACTTAATATAAATACTAGTTTGGGCTGTCTCAGACTGCTTATAATTGCTGCAGATAATGAGGTGAAAGCCATAAGTTCTACCATTAGCACCTTATACAATGAGCTACTGAATCAGTTTGGTGCTGCTGTGATGGATAGACACATGCCTGACGTGTTTGATTCAGTAGCTGCTTATAAAAAGAAGCTCTTGAAAACAAAATTAAGTAAACTGGAAAAAGACAGGACTGGTTTTCGCCTTGGCCATATTTTTACTTGGCCGAGAACACAAGAGACTGTGAATAATACAGTAAAAGACAGGGAAATTGGTGTTTTGCTTAATTCTACCTCTTTGCCTTCAGCAGCCAATCAAAATGTAATTTCTTGAGTGAGCGCGATGTCGACGAATGAAGTCGCATACACACAAGATGCTGCAGTGAAGGAATTAGGAGCTAGGAGAAAGACAGTGCAAGTTGTATCACAGATTCATAATGTAGCTGAAGAAACAACAGATTTCAGCCCCATTGAGAAGCAAGGCATGGCCCACTCTGCCAACAGTGATTTTTAGAGAACAGAGGCATGCAGCTTTTGAATTTCCCACTAGTTATAAGAGAACAGAAGCTACCTGCTTTAAAACAGCAGAACAGAGGTCACAGCAGGAGCAGGAAAAAGAGGAAATACGATGGGTTGAGTGAGAGCCCATACAACATAAAGAAAGGATTTTTCAACCAAAGAAAGACTTAGTGTGGAATTTATCCAGTCATGTTCCATCTGAAGATGAGTTTAATTTGTTACAAAAAGGACTGCCTTTTTATATCCACTGGTACGTCTGATTTTGCAGATGTTATATTTTATATAAAGATGTTTACATGTAATTTGATGTTAAAAATGCAGTTTACTGGTAGAGACTACACAAATGCAAGGTAGTAATGTCTGTAAAAAAACTAGCATATTCATGCCTGCAGCTAACCCATTAGTCAATGCTTTTGAAAAAAATGTGCATAGAGGGTATACACAAGTTGAATGATTTTAATAGACAGAAACATTATAAGGGGCAAAAGTCTTCTAATTTAACAAAATTAGAGCATGAAGGTTTACTTGGTTTACAGAAGAATGACACAATAGTAATTAGGCCTGCCGACAAGGGAAGGCCTATAGTTATTATGGATAAAAGTAAATATGATTCCATTATGTTGCACATGCTGAAGGATGATGTTTTTATGAGAAGTTGCCATCTGCCAGGGTTAAGCTGCTCATAGAAAAAGTGCATAAGCAATTAAAAGATATATTTTCAAATGGTATGATGGATAATAGCCTATTATATTATTTTATGCTTACCTCGCCCACTACACCCATTATTCAAGATTTGCCTAAACTACACAACAGCACTATTGACCCACCCATGAGGCCTATAGTGTCTGGTAGAAACTGGTTCACTGAAAAGGCATCCATTTTTATTGAAAATAATTTTATACCACTTTTAAATAGTAGAGAGCATGTGTTAAGAGATACGGAACAGTTTTTGATAGATCTTCACATTTTTAACAACAACCCTACTAAAGGTTTTCTTATGGCAACACTTGATGTCTCTCTTTTTACAGTTATACCTAATATGATTGGGTTGGAAAGTTTAACTAGGTTTATTGAAATGTATTCTGATTTCTCTGAAAGTAAAATTATATTAATTAAAAATTTACTGAGCATTGTCTTAGAAAATAATGTTTTTTTGTTTGATGACCTATACTGGCAGCATAATGGCGTAGCAATTGGCACATCTTGTGCTAATAGCTACGCCAACGCTGTCATGGTTGTATGGGAACATGAGTATTTATTGAGTGGCCCATATCAAAAAATGTTTTGTTTTTTCGTAGAGTAGTAGATTTCTGCACCAGCCCATAAAATAAAAAGATAGAGGAGTTCTCGGAATTTCTCATGTACTTGAATGCAACCACCACTTTTTTAAGGTTTACATCTGTTGTTTCATATGAGAGAATAAACTTTTTGGATGTTCAAGTAAATATTGAAAAAAGGAGCATATACACATGTTTGCACAAGAAGGAATGTCATGTTAACCATGTTTTAAATAAAGGAAGTATGCACCCTACCTATGTTTTGACAGTGTCATTAGGAATCAGGTTTTCAGAGCATCTAGGTTGAACGTGAGGGTTACAGATTTACATCAACAATTGAATAATACAAGGAATGAATTACTGGCCAGAGGTTATAGGGAGAGAGATGCAGAAACAGATGCAAGAAGTAGTTAACTTGTGAGATACTAAAGCTAGACCTTATTATTCGGAAAGATAGTCTGAGGAAAGAGACCAGTGGTGATATGCCTAAGTTAAAAGTACCAGTAAGCTTTTCTAGCAGTTTCGGGTCTTATATGAACATTGTACATAAACATTGGGGGATACTGACCACTGATAAGGCGGTCACAAAATGGATAGAGAATGAACCGAAAGTTTTGTTTAGAAATCAAAAGTCTGTGAAAAGACGGTTGTATATCCAGAGAAGAGAAAACACCTATTAGTAACAGACCTGTTAGTAACAGCCTGCATTTAATTGCTGGAACCTGTGTTCTGAGAGACTGCTTTCCAATCTAACTGCAGATATACAGAGCTGAGTATATTTTTTTGGTTTTAGAGTTTGTACTGTTAGTTGTTGCTTAGATCTCTGTTTTGTCCCACCCACTCTCCCTGTTTTTGGCTTGTAGTTTGAATTTGGTGGCTTTTGCAGTTGCCCGCCCCACTGCAGATTTGATGTGGGACACTCCCCCAGCCCCATCTCTTTACCACATTCTACCCAATAAACTCTGCACTTGCTTTTAGTAATTTTTAATTTAATTGCATTTTTTAAACTGTGTTTGGGCTAATATTGCTACATACTCATGTACTAGCTTGCACAGCATGTGAATTGTTTTTACTACTGTTTTTGCTACTTTTCTGTAAAAAAAAAAAAAAAAACTGTAAGCCTGTTTCCTACCTTTCCTGTAACTAGTGTTCCAGATACAGATTTGCTCTATCCAGGACTGTATGTAAGCTTCTGAGCCCCCCAAGCCTTTCTCTGTTGGAGGGAAACCAAGCTTATCAGTGGGAGTGGTAAGCACTAGGTAACCTGTCTACCACATAAGGAGTGGTTCTGGCCCAGAAATTGTAGTTATTGGCCGTTTGAGCAATCTCTTCCATCTCTGTCAACTTTCTGATTTGAAAGCCTGCATTTGCACTTCTTTCTGTCCTGTAACTCGTGTAGTACAGATACAGATTCTTAGTTTTAGCATTTAAATTTGCTTATTTGTGCTCAGCACTTGTTCAGAACTTGTAAGTGCTAAATAAGCTACTAATTACTATAGCACTCAACCTTCCTCATTACCTAGAGGAAAACAGTTTTTGTACTTACTTTTCTCACTTGCTTAGAGAAAAACAGCTCTTGTACTCACTTTCCTCACTTATCTAGAGGAAAATAGTTTTTTATTCAGGCATGTCCAAGGGTCAGCTCCCAGTGTTCTCTCCTGTCTATCTGATGAATCTGGGCATCTTGACCCAAAGTAGAAATTGCCTCATGTACACAGACAACCCTCTCCTCCCACATCCCAACACCACAACCTGTGAGAGATGTACTTATCTAGCCAAACTGGAGGTAAAGCTCTCTCCAACCAAGACTGAACTTGACAGTCATGAGGAGAAGGTAAACATTTGCACCACACCACACTCATCACATAGTCTCACTAAAGCTATACCACCAAAGTCCACACATAGTAACACAAAAACATTCACGGAGGCTCTCAATAATAATCTGACTAAGCAACAGAGACCTCCAAAGCAGAAACGCAAGCAACCTCCATCCCACAACACAACGCAAATGACACACAGCCCACAGACTCAGTGTGCCACTCAACCACAGCCAATAAGGCAAAACAATGTACCCAACACACTAGTCATAGGTGACTCTGTAGTCAGACACACTGATGTCCCACTCACCAGGCTAAACAAGGAGAAGGCTAATGTCAGCTGCCTGTCTGGTGCCAGGATCCGCCACATAAACCACACACTCGGGTCACTCCACAACAAGTACAAATATGACTCTGTCATTGTCCATGTTGGTGTAAATGACCTGAGATGTACCTCCCTGGACTACATGAAAAGAGACATGGACGAGATCTCCGATCTTGTAGCCCAGGCAGGTATGACCCTAGCCCTGAGTAGCATTCTGCCATTGCCCAGAATGATATCGCAGTACAAGGACAAAATGATTGACTTCAACAATTGGCTAAGCTTCTGGTGTCATTCTGAGGGGATCCAGTGTCTGTCTGCTTGGGATGACATGGTCGACAGACCACGATGCTTTGCCCCAGATGGCATGCACCTGTCGCATCTGGGATTCCGGATACTGGCTAAGGCTCTTGCTGCCCCTATAGTGCCTTTTTTAGGCAAGGTTCAAATAAATTCACCACCGTAACAGTAACAGGCAAGCAAAAACTGAGGGTAATGCTACTCAGTGCTAGAAGTCTAAATCTCAAAATGCACTCAGTCAAGGCACTCCTTAAAATGAAGAACATTGATATCTGTGCAGTGACTAAGACTTGTTTCAAGGCTTCAGTGAGCACCCCTGCACTACCAGGCTATAACTCATACCACACTTTTCAGCCATGTAACCTGGACCGAAACACCAAAGGCGGAGGTGTGTCCATATTCATTAAGGATATCCACACCTCCAGGCTAGTTGCACAGCATAATACATCCAAGGTTATCCAAGTGTAACTAGCTCTGGGCAAAACTGCAATCCAAATTGTAGCTTGCTACAGATCCCCCACCATGTCCCAGGATACCCACTCCTCTTTTCTTGATGTACTGGAAAATGTTAGGGTTTAACCAAACACCCTAATAATGGGCGACTTCAACTACCCCACTATTAACTGGGAAAACTACTCGTGTACCAACTCCTTAGCTCAACACTTTCTGGAATTCATAAACTCCAATGCCCTGGATCAAATTATCCACACCTCCACCAAGGGCAACAATATCCTAGACCTAGTCATTACCAACATGAGTGACCGATGTTCCACACCTGAAGTCAACTCCTCGTTGGTCAGATCCGACCATAAGCTAATCACCCTTGATATCCACATCCCGCCCCCACCCTCCATTAAGCAAACCACGGTAAAAATTTTCTCCAAAGCCAATTTCATGCTTCTTAAGACAGACGTGGTGAACTTCATGACACCCATACAGATGGACAATACAGTTGCAACTGCTGAATCCTACACAAATGCACTCTATAAGCACTTAGACGAGTGCATGGATCGTGCTATCCCAAACAGAATCAAGACGCTATCCTCCAAAAAAAGGAAGCCAATCTGGTGGTCCCCTGCCATAAACAAACTGTACAACAGAAGGAAGAAACTGTTGCAAAAGAGAGTAAAATCCCATGAGTGGAGGAGCTCCTTGGTCAGCCTCAGTAAGAACCTAAGATCCTGTATAAGATCCTGCAAAACTAGCTATGAAAACAAAATCACCACTAATTCCAAGAACAACCACAAAGCATTTTATAGCTATATCAAGAATCTCGATGGCAACACCCAGATCTGCTCTGAGTTACAGAACAACGGCACTTAAATTACAGAACCAGCTGGTATTGCCAACATCCTGGCAGATAGGTTCAGTTCTAACTTTAGCCCCCCCCTCCACCCCCACCCCCTAAAGGGCCCATATCTATACAGGAAGAATGCAGAGTCCATGTAATCACAACTACGTAGGTAGGGCTCTCTAAAGCCAAAAACACAGCATCAATGGGACCGGACAACATCCCAGGCTGCGTTTTACACGAACTTCAGAACGAACTGGCTCCCCATGTTCAATAATAGCCTCGCATCAGGCTTTGTGCCCACTGAATGGCGTGCAGCAACAGTTATCCCACTCCACAAAGGAGGAGCCACCACTGATCCTGCGAACTATCGACCTATTAGCCTGATGAGCCTAGTCTGCAAGGTCATGGATCATATCATCATGGAACTGATAAAGATATTGGTAACCTCCAAACTCTGGATCCCACCCAGTTCGGGTTTGTGAAAAGCAGATCATGCCTCCTGAACCTGATCTACTTCTTTGAGGCAGTCACCAAAGCCGTAGATGAGGGTAAGGTGGTTCACACAGCCTATCTTGACCTCACCAAGGCTTTCAACACCATCCCCCATTCTGGAATTATAGCTAAACTCACTAAACTAGGTACAGATTCCTACGTCACAAGATGGGTTGCCAACTGGCTCACTGACAGAACCTACACTGTAAAAGTTGCAGACTCCAAATCTGACCTCAAAGCAGTGACAAGTGGAGTACCACAGGGTTGCATCCTGGGGCGTCTCCTGTTTGGTATCTACTTCTCTGATATACAGGCTAACACAGAAGACCTCTGGCTAATGAAGTTTGCAGATGACTGCAAATTAGGAGCCATAGTCTTGTCCCCAAATTATGTGGACATCCTACAGAAGGGCCTCGCTGAGACAGATGCCTGGTGTCAAGAGCCATGGCCTCAAGCTCAATGCCAAAAAGTTTAGTTTCATCCCCTTTGGTAAAAACTCTGTACCCATGAACTACCACATAGGCAGCAATCTGCTTAACACTGAATGTGTGATGAGACCTTGGGACCCAGGTGGACAGTAGTCTCTCCTTTGATAGTCACATTGCCACAGTAGTCAGGAAGTCCTTATACATGGCACACCTCATCATAAAAGGATTCTCATCCAGGAAAAAAGAGGTCATTGTTCCCCTCTACTCGACACTCATTAGACCCATTATAGAGTACAACGGCCCTTTTGGAATGTACCTCACAAGACATCTGCAACAGCTGGAAAGGCCACAGAAGTACCTCACAAAGAGGATTACTGGCCTCAAACAAATGCCCTACACTGACCGCCTCAAAAAACTCCAGCTTTACTCCGTAGCATGTCGCCTACTTGGATGTGATCTCTGCCTAACATATAAAGCTATGTCAAACCCAGAGCTGTTGGACATGCTACACCTAAAGAAATCCCAATCCCTCCGAGCTACATGCTCTAGGGACCTAAACCTTGTCACCACAATAAACAGGACTTGCTGGTGGGATAAATTCCTATCCCAGACACTTCCCATACTTTGGAACAGGCTACCCATCTATGTCAAGCAAAGTTCTTCATTAGCACTCTTCAAGAAAAATCTTCATGAGTGGATGGGAAGTAGGAAATACACCCCGGGGATCACTTTTGTGTCTCTGCTTGACAGTGGCACAGGAAAATAATTTTCTTGGGTGGCGTAAGCCAGGGAACTTTGTTCGCTAGGCTTACGTAGGCCCTTGAGCCGATAGCCTAGTACCTACCTATGAACCTGTGGGTGGAATGGGAACTAAGCCTTGTGGCAAATGTTCATATTTTGGGTATAGAAATATAAGCAGTGAATTTCTGCATCCAGATCAGGACCGGATATATAAATTTAAAGTACAGGCTACATGTGATACACAGCACATAGTATTTCTTGCTCATTGTGTAATTTGCAAGAAATTTTATATTGGGGAAAACAGACCACACACTTAAGGAAAGGATTAGAGAACACATTTATCACGTAGGCAAACAAAGCAGAAGTAATGCTCTGGCCTAATATGTTATGAACAGTAATAGTCAACATAAATTTAAGTTTATGGTCATTGCTAGGAGTTTTGTGAGTTTGAGGAGGTGGGGGGACACATGCAATAAAACAGAGGAACTGGAAGCTAGATGGATGGTTTTATTTAGAGCTAATATATAGGACATGGTTTCAGTGAACAAATATCACTGAGACCAAAGTTAAAGGCCAGACCTATGCGTAGGTAAAGTAGCTTTTGTTAAGAGTATGTATTATAATAATGTGTGTCTATGTTGCACAAAGTATAAAAGATATACATTTTAAGATTTTCCTTTAATATTTATTTTGTAGTTACTATACAGCTTTAATATTTTATAGTAATGGAATGTATATAGTCATGTGATGAATTGTCATGTGTTGCATTCATAGGTGTTTACTATTACTAGGCTAACGACCACAAAGGCCTTTTTAAGCCTAGTCATGCATCCCAAATCTCTGACAAGTCCTGACACCCATGATAAGTGTAAGCATGGTCCTGGGAGATAAACCATTTACAGCTTACGGCATTAGAAACATAGGTGCCAAACCAGGGATGAATTTCCAGTTTCCCATCCAGTTGTCTAAGTTGCACTTGAATTGGTTTAGGGAGGAACTCTGCTTCACATGGATGCGGAGCCTGTTCCTTAAATGGGGTAGTCTCTGGAATATACACCTATCTCCCCAGTAGGTCCTATATCCACAGGC